>NC_034181.2:50880215-51215215 GCF_002021735.2 Oncorhynchus kisutch | reverse complement strand
GATCCAATGTTGACCTAAATGACTAATGATGATAAATACAATCCACCTGTGTGTAATCAAGTCTCGTATAAATGCACCTGCACTGTGATAGTCTCAGAGGTCCGTTAAAAGCGCAGAGAGCATCATGAAGAACAAGGAACACACCAGGCAGGTCCGAGATACTGTTGTGAAGAAGTTTAAAGCCGGATTTGGATACAAAAAGATTTCCCAAGCTTTAAACATCCCAAGGAGCACTGTGCAAGCGATAATATTGAAATGGAAGGAGTATCAGACCACTGCAAATCTACCAAGACCTGGCCGTCCCTCTAGACTTTCAGCTCATACAAGGAGAAGACTGATCAGAGATGCAGCCAAGAGGCCCATGATCACTCTGGATGAACTGCAGAGATCTACAGCTGAGGTGGGAGACTCTGTCCATAGGACAACAATCAGTCGTATATTGCACAAATCTGGCCTTTATGGAAGAGTGGCAAGAAGAAAGCCATTTCTTAAAGATATCCATAAAAAGTGTTGTTTAAAGTTTGCCACAAGCCACCTGGGAGACACACCAAACATGTGGAAGTAGGTGCTCTGGTCAGATGAAACCAAAATTGAACTTTTTGGCAACAATGCAAAACGTTATGTTTGGCGTAAAATCAACACAGCTCTTCACCCTGACCACACCATCCCCACTGTCAAACATGGTGGTGGCAGCATCATGGTTTGGGCCTGCGTTTCCTCAGCAGGGACAGGGAAGATGGTTAAAATTGATGGGAAGATGGATGGAGCCAAATACAGGACCATTCTGGAAGAAAACCTGATGGAGTCTGCAAAAGACCTGAGACTGGGACGGAGATTTGTCTTCCAACAAGACAATGATCCAAAACATAAAGCAAAATCTACAATGGAATGGTTCAAAAATAAACATATCCAGGTGTTAGAATGGCCAAGTCAAAGTCCAGACCTGAATCCAATCAAGAATCTGTGGAAAGAACTGAAAACTGCTGTTCACAAATGCTCTCCATCCAACCTCACTGAGCTCGAGCTGTTATGCAAGGAGGAATGGGAAAAAATGTCAGTCTCTCAATGTGCAAAACTGATAGAGACATACCCCAAGTGACATACAGTTGTAATCGCAGCAAAAGGTGGCGCTACAAAGTATTAACTTAAGGGGGCTGAATAATTTTGCACGCCCAATTTTTCAGTTTTTGATTTGTTAAAAAAGTTTGAAATATCCAATAAATGTCGTTCCACTTCATGATTGTGTCCCACTTGTTGTTGATTCTTCACAAAAAAATACAGTTTTATATCTTTTATGTTTGAAGCCTGAAATGTGGCAAAAGGTCACAAAGTTCAAGGGGGCCGAATACTTTCGCAAGGCACTGTATACTGTACTCTTCGATCTCTTGAAGAAGAGAAGCCATCTAACCATACAATCTTTCCTGGGATAGTGGTCTGAAACCAGTGTGTTTTATTTTCGGGATAACAGTAAGGCTAATAATGAATAGCCATTTTTTTTGTAGAGGTTGATAAATGTTCTGTTATGGAAAATCACGTTTGACATTGTTTGGTGGACATTACAAACTTTAGAAGCATTTGTAAATGGGCGGACTGATTTTTAGCCCAGTAGGCTTTTGGGCGCAAAATTATCATTACCTGGCTAATAATGGGGGCCTCAAGGAAAAACATTGACCAATGTCAGGGCCTTGAGGAAAAATGGTCCGGTGTGTTCGGTGGGCCGCCCCAATTTCTAAACCTCGGATACACTACAAGCTTGCATTTCCTACAGTGCAGAACAATTCCTGCAAAAACAGGAACATCAAATGAAGAACTGGCATCTGTAGAGGACTGCTCCTACAGCACATAAAACAGGAAGGTAGCCAAAATGACCCGAGTCATGCACGGAAACACACACACACATTTTCCTGCCACACCTATATGGGCTGGTAACCCTGTAGTGTAGATATTTTCCTGATTCATTTGTGGAGTGTCTCAGTAATGTATAAGGTACAGTAGGTGGAGACTGCGTAGTGCAGTCTAACCATTCTGAAGAAGGTCTTTACATAACCTTGGAGTTTTGCATAGTATTTGGATAAACATATTATTGATATTGACAAAGTGTGTGTGTGTGTGTGTGTTTCTAGACCTCGACAAACCCGTGCTGACAGTGCACCAGACCATCAGTGATGTGCGCGGGAGCTATTACCAGGAGAAGACGGTGTTCCTGCGCTGTACGGTCAACTCCAACCCCCCAGCCCGCTTCATCTGGAAACGTGGCAACACGCCCATAGAGCAGAGCAAGGATACCGGAGTGGACATCTACGAACCGCTCTACACACAGGTACTGTAAGAGGACCAAACACAAGCACACAAGTTCACACTTCAAATTCAGCACAACCCATAGAACAGTATGGACAGAGGATCACGGCATACACATAAACATGCACACACAAATGAACCACAACCATAGAAATAGATATAGGACTCATCTTTGTACCTGTGCCATTATGGCATCTGTGACCTCTCCATTTTTAAGTAGTCAATTTTCTTATTTTGTGTTTGAAAAAAGGGTGGGGCTAATATTGGTTATTTACCTCCACCTGCAGTACTGGGGTCCTGTACCAAATCTTGTCATTAATGTATTGTAGCCACTAGATGGCGGTGAAATAGCTTAAAGCCATTTACAAACTATAGGCAACCCAATTTACAATATGAAGAAGACAGTGCTCGGATCATTGGCTGATCGCTCCCAACAAATAGGAATCCCCACCCTGTTGACTACTTTAAAATGCTGGAGGTCTTAGGTCTTCAATGGCAATGCCCGTGCTAAAATGGGTTATATCCATCTAGTCCTTTTATATATCTCTATGACCACAACCCGTAAGAGAAAGCAAGCACAACAGTGTGCTTCTACGAGCCACTCTACACACAGGTATTGGTTGTATGAGGGAAACACACGTATACACCATATATAACTGGGTAAAACTGTCAATCTATTGTGAATACACCGTAGTTGTTCTGCCAGTGCCAGGTGGCCCTTCATTGTGTTTATGTTCACACTTCACCTCAACCCATAGCACAGCGCAGAGATACAGCCTCCCATAGATGGGCCTAATCACAAACATACTCATGCTCACTCATCACATCATATTGGACAAAGCAAGGATATTGGAGTGAATGTCTTTGAACCGCCATGCAGACAAGTATAGGCACACACACTAACATTCCAGACTAAACGTAACACACAGTACAGCAAGCATAACGTAGTAGAACATACTTTGTATACCAAACACAGACCTTATCCATGTGATGTGTTCATCCTTGAACACGTCACACTATGCACACATACACACAAGTTGAGATGACTATACTGCCTGGAGTTACCCTGGATTGTAAAACTGTCATGGTCAAAACATATTGATACAACAGTAGCTAGGACGGGGAGAAGTCTGTCCATAATAAAGTGCTGCTCTGCATTCTTAACAGCACTATCAACAAGGCAGGTCCTGCAGGCTCTAGTTTTGTCGCACCTGGACTACTGTTGAGTCGTGTGGTCAGGTGCCACACATAAAGGACCAAATTGCAATTGGCTCAGAACAGGGCAGCATGGCTGGCCCTTGGATGTACACAGAGAGCAAACATTAATAATATGCATGCCAATCTCTCCTGGCTCAAAGTAGAGGAGAGATTGACTTCATCACTACTTGTATTTGTATTGACATTTTTTATGCACCGAGCTGTCTGTTTAAACGACTAGCTCACAGCACAGGCACCCATGCATACCCCACAAGGCATGCCACCAGAGGTCTCTTCACAGTCCCCATGTCCAGAACAGACTGGGTGGTGCACAGTACTGCATAAAGCCATAACTACATGGAACTCTATCCCACATCAGGTAACTGATGCAGCAGTAGAATCAGATTTAAAAGAACAGATAACAAATAAATCTTATGGAACAGCAGGGACTGTGAAGCAACACAAACATAGGCACAGAAACATGCATACACACACATGATAACATTTACACATACGTACATATGGATTTTGTGTTGTATATATGTGGTAGTGGAGTATGGGCCTGAGGGCACACACTATGTGTGTTGTGAATTATGCAATGAATGTATTCTAATATTTTTTTAATTGTATAACCTTATTTTTGCTGGACCCCAGGAAGAGTAGATGCTGTCTTGGCAACAGCTAATGGGGATCCATAATAAATACAAATATATACAGTATACGTGTGTGTGTGTGTATATACAGTGGGGGGAACAAGTATTTGATACACTGCAGATTTTGCAGGTTTCCCTACTTACAAAGCATGTAGAGGTCTGTCATTTTTATCATAGGTACACTTCAACTGTGAGAGACGGAATCTAAAACAAAAATCCAGAAAATAACATTGTATGATTTTTAAGTAATTAATTTGCATGATATAAGTATTTGATCACCTACCAACCAGTAAGAATTCCGTCTCTCACAGACCTGTTAGTTTTTCTTTAAGAAGCCCTCCTGTTCTCCACTCATTACATGTATTAACTGCACCTGTTTGAACTTGTTACATGTATAAAAGACACCTGTCCACACACTCAATCAAACAGACTCCAACCTCTCCACAATGGCCAAGACCTGAGAGCTGTGTAAGGACATCAGGAATAAGATTGTAGACCTGCACAAGGCTGGGATGGGCTACAGGACAATAGGCAAGCAGCTTGGTGAGAAGGCAACAACTGTTGGTGCAATTATTAGAAAATGAAAGAAGTTGAAGATGATGGTCAATCACCCTCGGTCTGGGGCTCCATGCAAGTCTCACCTTGTGGGGCATCAATGATCATGAGGAAGGTGAGGGATCAGCCCAGAACTACACGGCAGGACCTGGTCAACGACCTGAAGAGAGCTAGGACCAGAGTCTCAAAGAAAACCATTAGTAACACACTACGCCGTCACGGTTTAAAATCCTTGCAGCGAATGCAAGGTCCCCGTGCTCAAGCCAGCGCATGTCCAGGCCCGTCTGAAGTTTGCCAATGACCATCTGGATGATCCAGAGGAGGAATGGGAGAAGGTCATGTGGTCTGATGAGACAAAAATAGAGCTTTTTGGTCTAAGCTCCACTCGCCGTGTTTGGAGGAAGAAGGATGAGTACAACCCCAAGAACACCATCCCAACCGTGAAGCATGGAGGTGGAAACATCATTCTTTGGGGATGCTTTTCTGCAAAGGGGACAGGACAACTGCGCCGTATTGAGGAGAGGATGGATGGGACCATGTATCGCGAGATCTTGGCCAACAACCTCGTTCCCTCAGTAAGAGCATTGAAGACGGGTCGTGGCTGGGTCTTCCAGCATGACAACGACCCGAAACACACAGCCAGGGCAACTAAGGAGTGGCTCCGTAAGAAGCATCCCAAGGTCCTGGATTGGCCTAGCCAGTCTCCAGACCTGAATCCAATAGAACATTTTTGGAGGGAGCTGAAAGTCCATATTGCCCAGCGACAGCCCAGAAACCTGAAGGATCTGGAGAAGGTCTGTATGGAGGAGTGGGCCAAAATCACTGCTGCAGTGTGTGCAAACCTTGTCAAGAACTACAGGAAACGTATGATCTCTGTAATTGCTAACAAAGGTTTCTGTACCAAATATTAAGTTCTGCTTTTCGGATGTATGAAATACTTATGTCATGCAATAAAATGCAAATTAATTACTTAAAATTCATACAATGTGATTTTCTGGATTTTTGTTTTAGATTCCGTCTCTGTGTACCTATGATAAAAATTACAGACCTCTACATGCTTTGTAAGTAGGAAAATCTGCAAAATCGGCAGTGATTCAAATACTTGTTCTCTCTACTGTATATGTATGTGTATATATATGTGTATATACTGTATATGTACATGCACACAGCACTTCATCTGTTCACAGGTTAAAAATCACCTTTGAAAATCACCTCACATTCCACTGTCAAAGCTGAGCCTCTCTTCTCAAATCACAAGGCAGCAATATGTGGAATATGTCACGTTAGTACAACAATTGAAAAGCATCCAACAATATAGCTGTGGGATAGTCCATTTTTTTGCCAGTATACCCTTAAATGGACTTCAAGGTTCAGCCATTCAACAGGGACTATAGCAGCTTCTGCAGTGGGACTCAATGCTTACAGACAGCAAATCACAGATTCTGGTTGCAAACAGCACACACACGCACACAAGCAAACTCTCTTTCATACAAACATACACACACAGGCAGCTGTTAAACTCTGAGTCAGTCAGTACACCATCAGGGTTGGTTCGGTTACATTCTAAATGTAATCCGTTTCAGTTACCTGTCCAATATTGTAATCATTAATGTAACTTTGGATTACCCAAACTCAGTAAACGTAAAATGAGTACTTTTAGATTACTTTCCCCCTAAGAGTCATTAGAAGACAAAAATGAATATTACCAATTACCAATTGAACGGCATCTATTGTAAGACAAATGTACTTTAGAGTTTACTGGCCATAAATGGATGTTGCATTTTTTGCATTTTGCATTTTGCATTTATGGTTATGTAGGCTTCTAACCCATTGTTTTTTACTTCAGTACAGATAATACAACTATTAGGCTATCTATTTAGATTTTTTTAAAGTCCGATTTCCAGACAGTCCAATTAATTAAATACCCCTTGATCTTCAACAAGAGGACTTGTTTTACCTGAACAAAAATGAAGGACCTATTAGCCTACGATGTTTTTGTCATGGGAGGACTGATTGGGCTCATTGCTTCAAAACATGGTTGAAAAAGAAGTGCTACTCTCATGGAATGCATTTGCAATATTTATTTCTTTATTTTCTTATTTATGTATATGTATTATTTACGTTTTTGTTGGTGACACCATAGAATTATGAAATTAAACACTTAATTTAATAGCCCACCCAATCTACCTACCTCATCACCGTATTGTTTTAATTGACTTTTTCTGATCTTTTGCACACCAGTATTTCTACTTGCACAATCATCATCTGCTCATATATCACTCCAGTGTTCATTTTTTTTTAGAGGGTGGATCAGCTTAATATTGCGGAAAGAATGTTGCTTCCATGTAATCATTTCCAATCCCCCATATTTTTTGGGTAAATATATATATCCATACACGCATGCATACATATACACATATATACATACACATACCTATATAGACATACATACTTTTTTAAAGAATATACCTTTATTATTATTCCCCGCAAACCCTACCGCCGATCCCCCAATTGGAGTAAACTAATAAACACTTCTGCTTTTACTTTCAATTTATACACATTTTACAGACACAGTCTACTTTACAATAGTTCTCTCTTGTTTGTTCTTAGTCCTTCCTCTATTTCTGACGTCCATCCAGTTTGTATTTGTAATTATGCTATTTCACAGAAGTTCCGAACCTATATACATTTTACAGATCCCATATGCTTTACATTGTTTATCTAGTTATTAGTCCCAGTGTTAATTTGCTAAACTGTAATTACTTTGCTACTATGGCCTATTTATTGCCTTAACTCCTCACTCCATCTGCACACACTGTATATAGACTTTCTTTTTTTTCTATTGTTATTGACTGTACGCTTGTTTATTCCAGGTGTAACTCTGTGTTGTTGTTTGTGTCACACTGCTTTGCTTTATCTTGGCCAGGTCGCAGTTGTAAATGAGAACTTGTTCTCAACTAGTTTACGTGGTTAAATAAAGGTGCAATAAATAAATATCCATATAGCCCGTCGGCTACACCACAGCTGTCGTCCTTACCTTGAAGCGTTTATTCAAGTTGGTCATATAATATTTTATCCCGACAGCAGTCGCACCATTGGAAGACATAGGCTTTCACTATAGCCTACAAAATCATATGCCTGCTCTTTTCCCGCAATCCATCAAATGCATTTGGTGTGTCGTCATTGTGGTCTCTGACTCGTGGTCAGACTCGCTCATCCGGAACAAACTTAAACTTGGCATTTTTTCAATGCTGATTCGAATGTCATTAAGAAAAACGGAAAGGTGTCATCGTTTTTTCCCACACAAATGTCTATGCGTCTTGTTATTCCCTTAAAAGGGGAGATGGATCTCAGGCCATCACTTCTAATTCACCGGTCAGAGAATCCTGGAAGTGATCATCACATTTTTCAAAGTATCTGACATCTGATTACAATATTTTAGCTGGTAACGTAACAGATGACTCCCCGACCCGATCTAGCTACTAGCATTGTTTCCTCTGTTCTCCTTTAATTGAAATAGCTGTATGGTCTGCTACAAAGGGCCACCCTGAAAGCACAATTAGCCGGAGTAGCTCTTCCCACGCTACGACAGTGGAAGAATGAGACAGGAAAAATCCCACTCAGTCAGCCAAGCCTATATCCCAAATGGCACCCTATTCCCTTTTTATTGCACTACTTTCGACAAGGGCCCACAGGGCTCTGGTCAAAAATAGTGCATTATGTAGGGAATAGATTGTCATTTGGGACGCACACCAAGGCATAGACGGGTGGAATAGGCAGCCTTGGGAATGAAGTATGAACTAGCTTATCTGGGAATCATTATTGGAGTAGAGTTTGAAAAGCTCTATGTAGTTCTATGGACTGCAGAGACAGATGAAGCGAGGGGGGAAGCGAGAGAGCGAGATAGTGAGAGAGGATGGACGGAGAGGGGAATGGAAAGTGAAAGATATATATGGGAAAAAAAGATGGATTTGCATAATCTATGGATTATTTTGACTATAGCAAATGCTCAGATGAAACGTATTGTGCTATTTATCACAGACTACTTTATGTCAAAGGTCTCTTATGACCGAAAATAACTTCTAGACATCAGGACTGCGATTACTCACCATAGACTAGCAGAATCGGTTTTCTTCTTTCACGTCTCTGACGAGCCCGAGGCGGAGGATATACGGCTACCTCGGGAACAGGCCCTGACCCCAGTGATCTGCGTGAAGAGGAGGAGGAGAAAGAGAGACCGGAGGGTGGGCTGCCTTCTGAGGAGTAGGAGGCAATCGAATAAACCCCCACTCCCCACAATTCTGCTCGCAAACATGCAATCTTTGGACAATAAAATGGAGAAGTTATTGGGAAGATTAAACTACCAACAGGACATTAAAAACTGTAACATCCTATGCTTCACGGAGTCGTGGCTGAACGAAGACAATATCGCCATACAGCTGGCTGGTTATACGATATACAGGATAGAACAGCGGCGGCGGTCTATGTATTTTTGTAAACAACAGCTGGTACACGATATCTAAGGAAGTCTCGAGCCATTGCTCGCCTGAGGGAGAGTTTCTCATAAGCTATAGACCACATTACCTACCGAGATAGTTTTCATCTATATTCTTTGTAGCTGTTTACATACCACCACAGTCAAAGGCTGACACTAAGATAGCAATGAATGAGCTGTATTCCTCCATATTCAAAAAAGAAAATGCTCACCCAGAGGCAGCGCTCCAAGTAGCTGGGGACTTTAATGTAGGGAAACTTAAATCAGTTTTACCTCATTTCTATCAACATGTTAAATGTGCAACCAGAGCGAAAAAAACTCTGGACCACCTATACTCCACACACAGAGATGCATACCAAGCTCTCCCTCGCCTTCCATTTGGCAAATCTGACCATAATTATATCCTCTTGATTCCTGCTTACAAGCAAAAATTAAAGCAGGAAACACCAGTGACTAGATAAAAAAAAGGTGGTCAGATGAAGCAGATGCTAAGCTACAGGACTGTTTTGCTAGCACACACTGGAATACAATGGAATTGAGGAGTCCACCACATCTGTCATTGGCTTCATCAATAAGTGCATCGATGACGTCATCCCCACATGACCGTACGTACATACCCCAACCAGAAACCATGGATTACAGGCAGCATCCGCACTGAGCTAAAGGCTAGAGCTACCGCTTTCAAGGAGTGTGACTCTAACCCGGAAGCTTATAAAAAATCCCGCTATGCCCTCTGACAAACCATCATACAGGAAAAGTGTCAGTACAGGACTAAGATCGAGTTGTAGTGCACCGGCTCTGTGAGCAGGGCCTGCAAACCATTACAGACTACAAGGGAAGCACAGCCGAGCGCTGCCTAGTCTCAGGAGCCTACCTGACGAGCTAAACTACTTCTAAGCTCACTTCGAGGCAAAAACCACTGAAACATGTATGAGAGCACCAGCTGTACCGGAAGACTGTGTAGATCACTCTCTCCGCAGCCGATGTGAGTAAGACCATTGGTCAACAACAGGTCAACGTTTACAAGGCCACAGGGCCAGACAGATTACCAGGACATGCACTGCGAGCTTGCGCTGACCAACTAGCAAGTGTCTTCACTGACATTTTCAACCTCTCCCTGTCCGAGTCTGTAATAACAACATGTTTTAATCAGACCACCATAGTGCCTGTGCCCAAGAACATGAAAGTAACCTGCCTAAATGACTACCGACCCGTTGCACTCATGTCAGTAGCCATGAAGTGCTTTGAAAGGCTGGTCATGGCTCACATCTACACCATCATCCCAGAAAGCCTAGACCCACTCCAATTTGCATACCGTCCCAACAGATCCACAGATGATGCCGTCTCTATTGCACTCCACACTGCCCTTTCCCAATTGGACAACGGGAACACCTACAGTTGAAGTCGGAAGTTTAAATGTAATTGGCTAAGGTGTATCTAAACTCAGTTTTTCACAATTCCTGACATGTAATCCAAATAAAACTCCCTGTCTTAGGTCAGTTAGGATCACCACTTCATTTTAAGAATGTGAAATGTTAGAATAATAGTAGAGTGATTTTATTTCAGCTTTTATTTCTATCATCACATTCCCAGTGGGTCAGAAGTTTACATACACTCAATTAGTTATTTAGTAGCATTGCCTTTAAATTGTTTAACTTGGGTCAAACTTTTCAGGGAAGCTTCCAAAGCTTCCCACAATAATTTGGGTTTATTTTGGTCCATTCATCCTGACAGAGCTGGTGTAACTGAGTCAGGTTTGTAGTCCTCCTTGCTCACACACGCTTTTTCAGTTCTGCCCACAAATGTTCTATGTGATTGAGGTCAGGGCTTTGTGATGGCCACTCCAATACCTTGACTTTGTTGTCCTTAACCATTTTGCCAAAACTTTGAAAGTATGCTTGGGGTTATTGTCCATTTGGAAGACCCATTGGTGACCAAGCTTTAACTTCCTGACTGTCTTGAGATGTTGCTACAATATAGCTATTTTGTGAAGTGCACCAGTCCCTCCTGCAGCAAAGCACCCCCACAACATGTTGCTGCCACCCCCGTGCTTCTCAGTTGGGATGGTGTTCTCCGGCTTGTAAGCCTCCGGCTTGTAAGCACCCCCCCCTTTTCTCCAAACATAATATTGGTCATTGTGGCCAAAAATATATATTTTTGTTTCATCAGACCATAGGACATTTCTCCAAAAAGTACGATCTTTGTCCCCATGTGCAGTTGCAAACCGTAGTCTGGCTTTTTTAAATAGCGGTTTGGAGCAGTGTCTTCTTCCTTGCTGAGCGGCCTTTCAGGTTATGTCGATATATGACTTGTTTTACTGTGGATATAGATAATTGTGTACCTTTCTCCAGCATCTTCACAAGTACTTTGCTGTTGTTCTAGGATTGATTTGCACTTCTCTCAACAAAGTACGTTCATCTCTAGGAGACAGAACTCGTCTCCTTCCTGAGCGGTATGAGGGCTGTGTGGTCCCATGGTGTTTATACTTGCGTACTATTGTTTGCACAGATGAACTTGGTGCCTTCAGGCATTAGGACATTTCTCCCAAGGATGAACCAGACTTGTGGAGGTCTACAATTTTGTTCTGATGTCTTGGCTGATTTCTTTTGATTTTTCCATGATGTCAAGCAAAAAAGCACTGAGTTTGAATGTAGTCCTTGAAATACATCCACATGTACACCTTCAATTGACTCTACTGATGTCAATTAGCCTATCAGAAGCTTCTTAAGCCATGACACAATTTTCTGAAATTGTCTAAGTTATTTAAAATTACAGTCAACATAGAGTATGTAAACCTCTGAACCCTCTGAAATTGTGATACAAGTGAAATAATCTGTTTGTAAACAATTGTTGGAATAATTACTTGTCTCATGCACAAAGTAGATGTCCTAACCTACTTGCCAAAACTATAGTTTGTTAACAAGACATTTGTGGAGTGGTTGAAAAATGAGTTTTAATAACTCCAACCTAAGTGTATGTAAACTTCCGACTTCAACTGTATGTGAGAATGCTATTCATTGACTACAGTTCAGCGTTCAACACCATAGTGCCCTCCAAGCTCATCAATAAACTAAGGACCCTGGGACTAAACACCTCCCTCTGCAACTGGATCCTGAACTTTCTGACGGGGCGCCCCCAGGTGGTAAGGGTAGGTAACAACACATCTGCCACGCTGATAACCTCAACACAGGGGCCCCTCAGGGGTGCGTGCTCAGCACCATCCTGTACTCCCTGTTCACTCATGACTGCACGGCCAGGCACGACCCCAACACCATCATTAAATTTCCCGATAACACAACAGTGGTAGGCCTTATCACCGACAACAATGAGACAGCCTATAGCGAGGAGGTCAGAGATCTGGCCGTGTAGTACCAGGACAGCAACCTCTCCCTCAATGTGATCAAGACAAAGGAGATGATTGTGGACTACAGCAAAAAGAGGACCGAGCATGCCCACATTCTCATTGACGGGGCTGCAGTGGAACAGGTTGAGAGCTTGACGTTCCTTGGTGTCCACTTCACCAACAAATTAACATGGTCCAAGCACACCATGACAGTCGTGAAGTGGGCACAACAAAACCTTTTCCCCCTCAGGAGACTGAAAAGATTTGGCATGGCTCCTCAGATCCTCAAATGGTTCTACAGCTGAACCATCGAGAGCGTCTTGACTGGTTGCATCACTGCCTGGTATTGCAACTGCTCGGCCTCCAACCGCAAGGCCTCCAACCGCAAATTGGATGCAGTCTATCACAGTGCAATCCGTTTTATCACCAAAGCCCCATATACTACCCACCATTGCGACCTGTACGCTCTCGTTGGCTGGCCCTCGCTTCATACTCGTCGCCAAACCCACTGGCTCCATGTCATCTACAAGACCCTGCTAGGTAAAGTCCCCCCTTATCTCAGCTCGCTGGTCACCATAGCATCTCCCACCTGTAGCACACGCTCCAGCAGGTATATCTCTCTAGTCACCCCCAAAACCAATTCTTTCTTTGGCCGCCTCTCCTTCCAGTTCTCTGCTGCCAATGACTGGAACGAACTACAAAAATCTCTGAAACTGGAAACACTTATCTCCCTCACTAGCTTTAAGCACCAACTGTCAGAGCAGCTCACAGATTACTGCACCTGTACATAGCCCACCTATAATTTAGCCCAAACAACTACCTCTTTCCCAACTGTATTTAATTTTAATTTATTTATTTATTTTGCTCCTTTGCACCCCATTATTTTTTTATTTCTACTTTGCACATTCTTCCATTGCAAAACTACCATTCCAGTATTTTACTTGCTATATTGTATTTACTTTGCCATCTTGGCCTTTTTTGCCTTTACCTCCCTTCTCACCTCATTTGCTCACATTGTATATAGACTTGTTTATACTGCATTATTGACTGTATGTTTGTTTTTACTCCATGTGTAACTCTGTGTCGTTTTATCTGTCGAACTGCTTTGCTTTATCTTGGCCAGGTCGCAATTGTAAATGAGAACTTGTTCTCAACTTGCCTACCTGGTTAAATAAAGGTAAAATAAAAAATAAAATAAAAAAAGGCACTACAGAGGGTCATGCGAATGGCCCAGTACATCACTGGGGCCAATCTTCCTGCCATCCAGGACCTCTATACCAGGCAGTGTCCGAGGAAGGCCCTGAAAATTGTCAAAGACTCCAGCCTCCGTAGTCATAGACTGTTCTCTCTGCTACCACACGACAAGCGGTACCAGAGCGCCAAGTCTAGGTCAAAGAGGCTTCCAAACAGCTTCTAACCACAAGCCATAAGACTCCTGAACATCTAGTCAAATGGCTACCCAGACTATTCACATTGCCACCCCCCCCCCCTCTACACCACTACCACTCTCTGTTGTAATCTATGCATAGTCACTTTAATACTGGTAGTACATACTACCTTAACTAACCGGTGCCCCCACACATTGACTCTGTACTGACACCCCCCTGTATGTAGCCTCCACATTGACTCTGTACCAGCACCTCCCTGTATATATTGTTATTTTTTTACTGCTTCTCTTTAATTACTTGTTACTTTTATCTCTTATTCTTATTCATATTTTGTTTAAACTGCACTGTCGGTTAGGGGCTCTTAAGTAAGCATTTCACTGTAAGGTCTACTACACCTGTTGTATTCGGCGCATGTGACTAATAAAATGTCATTTGATTTGTTTTGAAACCAATTCAAATGTTTAAATAGTGTCAGGATTTTATGTCATCATCCTGGTATATGGCGTATTTCATTGGCCCTGGGGTCATCCTGATAACATTTTCAGCTGAATGCCGACTTCTCCTCTCAGGTAGGGATGAAGACCGGGACAAATTCCCATTCTTTGACCGAATGTAACAACAACCTCAGCAGGGCCCTCCTCCTCATCACTGGATTGTTCCACATCGGTTGTTTCTTGGTCTGGATCATATTCTGTGTCTTCAAACTCTGACACTTCCTCCTCTAATGCATTTTCACTGTCAGTTTCTTGGCCTCTCTCCTTCTCTCCGGTGTCATAATCAAAGATATGATCAAGAGCCTCACATACAGTATATCATTAGGTCATTGTGCTGCCACAGAATGAATTGTGAGCAAGTCCTCAAAAAAGCTTTATATACCAGAGCTGCGAGAAAAGTTCTATATATTACTGAAACAATGTTGCGGTTGTTTGTGAGAATGCAAACAGGTTTGGTTCCCATGGGGGAAAGAATCTATTGGGGAAAGGTTCCCGTGGAAGCCAGAAGGGGTGTGTGTGTGTGTGTGTGTGTGTGTGTGTGTGTGTGTGTGTGTGTGTGTGTGTGTGTGTGTGTGTGTGTGTGTGTGTGTGTGTGTGTGTGTGTGTGTGTGTGTGTGTGTGTGTGTGTGTGTGTGTGTGTGTATGCTCAAACATACATGCATGTGGGGGTCTGGGAGAGGAACTGTGTCCATCTGATGAATGGGCATGTGCCTGAACTCAATTTTATACACTAATTGTAGTCTCACCCATTCATTTCTAATGACCAGTAATTTTTGATCGGGAACACCACAGGTGTACAAAAGTTCAACAAAACACCCAAAATGTTATGAAAATCATCAAAATGTGTTTTGTTTGTTCACAGGCCCTTTGTGGACATTGTCATGGAACCTTATGACAATCAGATTAAATTAACAAAATTTTTCAGAGAGAAAATTTGACAGGGACACAGCAGGAGGGTTAAAAGTGCATTTAGAAATGTGCCAACAGGGTATTTATGGTGTGTGTCTGAGATTGTGTAAATATACTGTGTGCTTGTGTTTTTGTGAAGATTATTCACATGCGGTCAGTGAGGGTGTGTTACTGTTATATCTGTGTGACCAGTCCATGTTTTCTGTCACGCAGGGGGAGACCAAGGTGCTGAAGCTGAAGAACCTGAGGCCAAAGGACTTTGCAAACTACACGTGCGAGGTGACTGTTCGCAACGTGTGTGACATCCCTGAGAGCTCTGTCACCTTTCGGCTCACCAATGCCACCAGTAAGCGACACATCGTCCTCCCTTTCACTATTCTATACCCCTCTTTCATAATTTTATTTTAGTATGTTTTTAATTGAAGAGAAGACGGTAAAGACACAAAGGTTTGTCACAGGGTTCAAATCTGTGTGGTTAGGAAGAGCATACAGTACCAGTAAAAAGTTTGGACACACCTACTCATTCAAGGGTTTTTGTTTATTTTTATTATTTTCTACATTGTAGAATCATACCACTAGGTAGCCTAGTGGTTAGAGCGTTGGACTAGTAACCGGAAGGTTGCAAGTTCAAACCCCCGAGCTGACAAGGTATAAATCTGTCATTCTGCCCCTGAACAGGCAGTTAACCCACTGTTCCTAGGCCGTCATTGAAAATACGAATTTGTTCTTAACTGACTTGCCTAGTAAAATAAAGGTTAAAAAAAAAAATCTTCAAAATTGCCACCCTTTACCTTGGTGACAGCTTTTAACACTCTTGGCATTCTCTCAACCAGCTTCTTGAGGTAGTCACCTGGAATGTATTTCAATTAACAGGTCTGCATTGTTAAAAGTGAATTTGTGGAATGTATTTCCTTCTTAATGCGTTTGAGACAATCAGTTGTGGTGTGACAAGGAAGTGGTGGTATACAGAAGATAGTCTTACTTGGTAAAAGTCCATATTGTGGTAAGAACAGCTACTATAAGCAAAGAGAAATGCCCAGTACATCATTAATTTAAGACATGATGGTCAGTCAATGTGGAAAATTCAAGTTTCTTCAAGTACAGTCACAAAAAACACCAAGCACTATGATGAAACTGACTCTCATGAGGACTGCCACAAGAAAGGAAGACCCAGAGGTACCTCTGCTGCAGAGAATAAGTTCATTAGAGTTACCAGCCTCAGAAATTGCAGTCCAAATAAATGCTTCACAGACTTCAATTAACAGACACATCTAAACATCAACTGTTCAGAGGACTGTGTGAATCAGGCTTTCATGGTCAAATTGCTGCAAAGAAAACACTACTAAAGGACACCCATAAGAAGAAGAGACTTGATTGGGACAAGAAACACGAGTAATAGACATTAGACCGATGGAAATCTCTCTTTGGTCTGATGAGTCCAAATTTGAGATGTTTGGTTCCAACCTCTGTGTCTTTGTGAGACGTAGAGTAGGTGAACGGATGATCTCCACATGTGGTTCCCACTGTGAAGCATGGAGGAGGAGATGTGATGGTGTGGGGTTGCTTTGCTGGTGACACTGCCAGTGATTTCTTTAAAATTCAAGGCACACATAACCAGCATGGCTACCACAGAATTCTGCAGCAATATGCCATCCCATCTGGTTTGCGCTTAGTTTTTCAACAGGACAATGACCCAACACACCTCCAGGCTGTGTAAGGGCTATTTGGCCAAGAAGGAGAGTGATGGAGTGTTGTACCAGATGACCTGGCCTCCACAATCACCCAACCTCAACCCAATTGAGATGGTTTGGGATGAGTTGGACCACAGAGTGAAGGAAAAGCAGCCAACAAGTGCTCAGCATATGTGGGAACTCCTTCAAGATGGTTGGAAAAGCATTCCTCATGAAAGCAAAGGGTTTCTACTTTGAAGAATCTTAAATATGAAATATATTTTGATTTGTTTAACACTTTTTTGGTTACTACATGATTCCATATGTATGTGTTATTTCATGGTTTTGATGTCTTCATTTCTATTCTACAAAGTAGAAAATAGTACAAATAAAGAAAAACCCTTGAATGAGTTGGTGTTCTAAAACTTTTGACTGGTACTGTATGTGTTGAAGGGGGTGGTCTTTACCACTAGACCACCCCAGGCAACACCTCTCTCTCCTTTAATCTCCCTTTTCTGTGTGAATCCATCCCTCACTCTCTTATTCCTCGTCTTGCTCTGTCTCACTAAACCATGCTCTGCTTTTCCCCCTTCCTCTCTTTCAAATCAAATACAATTGTATTTGTCACATGCGCCAAATTCAACAGGTGTTGACCTTACCATGAAATGCTTACTTACAAGCCCTTAATTAACCAACAATGCAGTTCATATTCAGACACTCCATCTCATCCTCCCTCTCTCCCACTTTCCCCCTCCTGATATCTCATCTCTCGCTCACCCTCTCCAGTTCTCTCCAACTGCCTCTCTTTGAGGATTGCACTCCATCTCTTCTCCTCCTCTCAACTCACTCCGTCTCCCCTTCCTTTTCCCTCAATGTCCATACCCCTCACTGTCTCTCTCTTTATTTTCTCTCCTCCTCGTTGACATACATCTCTCACTCCCTTGCTCCTCTCCTCTGTGTGTTACACTGTCTATCCGTCTTGTTATTCCCTTGCTGGGAGACACATCTCTGGCCCTCACTTCTAATTCACCTGTCATAGAACTCTTTTATCTCTCTTCACTCCGGCCCGTCTCCACGGCGATGTCATGTTACCACCGGCAAAGACGTTGCCGTTGACAACGCTGTCAGTTAGACTGCAGCCTCCCTCCGAAGGCCGCTTGCTCGGCAAACGAGAGCCAGAATCCTATCTTCTTTTTCATTCCCTTTCTTTTCTGTTTTTGCCGCATTTCAAATGTCATCAGACGAACCACCCCTTCCAAGAGCTGACCTATTCGTCTGTTTTAATGCAGCCTATATTTTTCTTTCTTTACAAGAATTGAAAGGCCATGATTGATGATAAGATAATACAGCTAATGTTCGAGTTAAATTAAAGGGTTCAAAGGATGCTCATTTGCATAATTCATTTAAGAGTCAATTCAGAAGAAACAACATGGGGTGGATGAGGTTAGCACTAGTCACGAGGCTAAATGTTTGGGAATCAATGTTTATTCCGGTCATTAGTGGTAACAAAAAAAGCAGGCGACGCGGCCAGAAAACATTTTGTAACACCTAATAAAGGGGAAAGTACCAGAGAGATGAGCTCTCCATTAACAGACAATGTTGTTTTTGTGGTATTCTCGCCATCTTACTTTCCTTTGTGGCTGTGAACCCTTGTTTTGGGGGGGGGCTGTGAACCCTTTGTCAAATTAGTGGGCTGAACATGTATACAGCTTCAAACTGCGAACATATTGTTCTTTACGTGTGGGATTCACTGAAGTAAGATGCACAGATTTTCCCCCCCCCCATCCCATAAGAGGCTGTGTGGCAAGCTTGCGCGCTCTCTCTGACTGAGGAGAATTGTGAAAGGAGAGTAGGACACACAGGACTCAATACTTCTGTACCCTTGAGGATACCCACTCTGAAAAACAGACAAAACAAACTCGCTTCCCTTAGTCCACAGCCAAGGCGAAAGCAAAAGAACAACAACACAAATTGGAATTTGGATCTGGTTTTAAGAGAGAGGCATAAAGCCGGATAAAGATGCAGAGGGACAAGAGGAATCAATCACATATTTTTTTGTTTTGTTTTTTGGCTTTTTATTTTATTTATTTGCTGTTGGACATGCAATTGAAGCAAGGAATACAAATGGCCCATATTTCATCTTCCAAGCTCTGATGCAGGTTGGCACAAAGCAACCAATGAGAGCACTTGAATAAAATAAGCAAAACTCTTCAAGTTAGATGCACCTTTTTATTTTGATAAAAACCTTGTTTTTATACTACAGTGCCAGCAGAAAGTATTCACACCCCTTTACTTTTTCCTTCTTTTTTTGTTACAGCCTGAATTTAAAATGGTTTACATTGAGATTGCGTGTCACAGATCTATGCACAATACCCCATGATGTCAAAGTGGAATTTTGTTTGAAGAAAATGTTTGAAATAAGCATTGAAGCCCTTTGTAATGACAAGCCTAAATAAGTTCATTCTCATTCTGTTGTTCAATACTAGTGGTTGAATGATTACCCAATCTCTGTACCTCACACATACAATTATCTGTAAGGTCCTTCAATCGAATAGTGAATTTCAACCACAGATTCAACCACAAAGACCAGGGAGGTTTTCAATGCCTCGCAAAGAAGGACACAGATTTGGTAGATGTGTAAAAATGACACTTGAATCATGGTGAAATTATTAATTACACTTTGGATTGTGTATGAATAAACCCAGTCACTACAAAGATACAGGCATCTTTCCTAACTCAGTTGCCAGAGAGGATAGAAACTGCTCAGGGATTTATGTGAGGCCAATGGTGATTTTAAAACAGTTTGAGTTGAATGATTGCGTTATGAGAACAAGCCTAAATGGAAGAGAAAGATGAACAAAGCCTGTACAGAATTAAAATATTCCAAAGCATGCATCCTGTCTGCAACACAGCACTTACAGTACCAGTCATAAGTTTGGACAGACCTACTCATTGCAGGGTTTTTGTAAACTATATACTATTTTAGAATAATAGTGAAGAGATAAAAACTATGAAATAACACATATGGAATTATGTAGTAACCAAAAACATGTTAACCAAATCAAAATATATTTAAGATTCTTCAAAGTAGCCATCCTTTGCCTTGATGACAGCTTTGCACACTCTTGTCATTCTCTCAACCAGCTTCATGAGGTAGTCAACTGGAATGCATGTTAAAAGTTTGTGTGGACTTTCTTTCCTTCTTAATGCGTTTTAGCCAATCAGTTGTGTTGTGAAAAGGTAGGGGTGGGATACAGAAGATAGTCCTATTTGGTAAACAGCCAAGTCCATATTATGGCAAGAAGAGCTCAAATAAGCAAAGAGAAAAGACAGGAAAAGGAAGACCCAGAGTTACCTCAGATTGCAGCCCAAATAAATTATTCACAGAGTTCAAGGAACAGACATATCTCAACATTAACTGTTCAGAGGAGACTGTGTGAATCAGGCTTTCATGGTTGAATTACTGCAAAGAAACCACTTTTAAAGGACACCAATAAGAAAAAGAGACTTGCTTGGGCCAATGGACATTAGACCGGTGCAAATCTGTCTTTGGTCTGATGGGTCCAAATTTGAGATGTTTGGTTCTAACCGACTTGCCTTTGTGAGACGTAGAGTAGGTTAATGGATGATCTCTGCATGTGTGGTTCCCACCGTGAAACATAGAGGGGGAGGTGTATGAGTGCTTTGCTGGTGAAACTGTCAGTGATTTATTTAGAATTCAAGACGCGCTTAACCAGCATGGCTATCACAGTCTTCTGCAGCGATACACCATCCATCTGGTTTGCTCTTAGCAGGACTATCATTTGTTTTTTCAACAGGACAATGACCCAGCACACATCGAGGCTGTGTAAGGGCTATTTGACCAAGAAGGAGAGTGATGGAGTGCTACATCAGATGATCTGGCCTCCACAATCACCCGACCTCAACCCAATTGAGATGGTTTGGGATGAGTTGGACCACAGAGTGAAGGAAAGTAAAGCAGCCAGCAAGTACTCAGCATATGTGGGAACTCCTTCAAGACTGTTTCGAAAAATATTCCTCAGTGTGCAAAGCTGTCAAGGCAAAGGGTGGCTACTTTGAAGAATCTCAAATATAAAATATATTTTGATTTGTTTAACATTTATTTTTGTTAGTACATGATTCCATATGTGTTAGTTTTGATGTCTTCACTATTATTCTACAATGTTGAAAATGGTAAAAATAAAGGAAGACCCTTGAATGAGTAGGTGTGTCCAAACTTTTGACTAGTACTGTAAGTAATACTGCAAAAAATGTGGCAAAGAAATGAACTTGTTGTCCTAAATACAAATTGTTATGTTTGGGGCAAATCCAACACAACATGTCACTGAGTACCACTCTTAATATTTTCAAGCATGGTGGTGGCTGCATCATGTTATAGGTACTGTATGCTTGTCAACGGCAAGGACTAGGGAGTGTTTTTGGATAAAAATAAACGGAATAAAGCTATAGGCACAGAGGAACTTGGTTCAGTCTGCTTCCCAACAGACACTGGAGGACAAATTCCACCTTTCAGCAGGACTAAAACCTAGAACACAAGGTCAAATCTACACTGTCATTTAATGTTCCTGGGTGGCCTAGTTACAGTTTTGAGTTACACTGGCTTGAAAATCTATGGCAAAACTTGAAAATGGCTGTTTAGCAGTGATCAACAAACAACTTGACAGAGATTGAATAATTTTTTTAACAGTAATGGGCAAATATTTTACAATCCAGGTGTGCAAAGCTCTTCGACTCAGAGCTGTAAACCCCGCCGAAGGCACTTCTACAAAGTATTGACAGGGGTGTGAATACTTATGTAAATGAGATTTCAGAATTTAATTTTCAATACATTAGCAAAGATTCCTAAAAACATGTTTTCACTTTCATTATGGGTTATTATGTGTGGATGGGTGAGTTTTTAATTTAATTTAATATATTTTGAATTACGGCTGTAAACACAATAAAATGTGGAATCAGTCAAGGGGTTTGAATACTTTCTGAAGGCACTGTTTATATGTACCTGAAAAATAATCCTTGTTCCATTTATTCAAGTTATTTTGACTTGTGAATTTACACAAAGGTTAGTACACTCGAGGTTGCGAACGACATTTGCCGTCATTCATTGTACACGTTCCTTTTGTATTCACTGTCAAACACTTCCTGTATTCCACTCAATGGCTTTGCCTCAGGCACTTCTTCCTTCTGAAGGTCAAAGGCAGCACAAAGAAAATGTACGCCACTTAAGGAAGGATTATCATAATTACATCAGCTCTGTATTATTCTCCACGTCACTAAGGAGCCTGCTTTTTATTCACGTGACCCTGGCACTTCTAATGGCAATGGTTATAATAAGGTCACAAGGTCACCTGTACGTCGCTGACTTTTACAATAGATCAATGATGAACTGTTTCATATGCCAAATACTTTTATTCATAAGCCTTGGCATGGAGAACTGAAGTCACATCAGCATTTTGGATGTTGTCTGCCAATGGCATCTCTGATAGCACTCACTAAAGTCAATGTTAGGTTGTAATCAAGTTGAGTGAAGGTCGTGGCTCTCTCCATAAGCTTAGGGAAGCCAACTATTCTGGTGTCTGCCATGTCATCTCTGATATCACTGGGGCGGCAGGATAGCCTAGTGGTTAGAGCGTTGGACTAGTAACCAGTAGGTTGCAAGTTCAAACCCCCGAGTTGACAAGGTACACATCTGTCGTTCTGCCGCTGAACAGGCACTGTTCTTAGGCCGTCATTGAAAATAAGAATGTGTTCTTAACTGACTTGCCTGGTTAAATAAAGGTTTAAAAAAAGTCAAGGTTAGGTTGGAATTAGGTTGTACGGAAGTTTTAGTTTGGAATCCCATTGAATGGAAGTTGTGGCTTTCTACACAGTTTGGACACTCATCAGTATCTCACAAGTCATTCAACCAGAGGTCTCTTCACAGTCCCCAGGTCCAGAACAGAGGCTGGGAAACACACCGTGTTCAATAGGAACTTTCTGCCACCCCAGGTAATTCAAGCTAGCAATAAAACCAGATCATTTTTACAAATAAAAGAACACCATGTGGCACGATGGGGACTTTAAAGAGACACACAGCCATTTGTATGCACTTTGTGTTGTATTTTGCATTGTATTATTTATGTGATACATGGTTGGGATTCGACTGTGTTATGGGGTTGGCTATCTTAAGATGAATGCACTAGCTATGGGTTACTCTGGATGGGAGCATCTGCTGAATGGCTAAATGTAAATGTATATCATGCATTTTATTTGCTATGTTGTATCCTGTTTGGACCCCAGGAAGAGTAGCCGCTGCCTCGGCAGCAGCTAATTGGGGATCCTAATAAATACAAAAATATACAAGCTTAAAAGAGCCAAGTACTCTGGTGACTGCCATGGCATCTCTGATGGCACTAAAGTCAAGGTAGGTTGGAATTGTATTGAATGACGGTTGTAGGTTGGAATCATGTTGAATGGAAGTTGTCTATCTCCACAAGCTAATACACTACAAGTATTCTACTCAACTCTCAGTTATGTCTCTGAAATGTGAAAGATGGCGGAGATGCATAGGTTTAGGTTGAGAGAAAGAGAAGAAGAGCGAGAGAAAGGGTGAAGCCAGAGTGAATGAAACAGTTGAGGCCAGGTGAGTAAGAAACAAGAGAATGGAAGAGCAAGATCGAGAGAGACATTAAGCAAACATGGCATGAAACTAATGAGGAAGAGTAGAAAAAACGAGTTAAAAAGAAAACAGATTTCTGGGAAGAAAAAGAGTCTTACCAATTAATTTAGCTTAACTGGTGCAATGGGAGCCAATGCAATAGTCCCAAAAATATAAATCTCGGCAACCTGAGCAACTACATAATACCATTTTGACTCATATTCCTAACAATCGGAGTGATGTTGAATCAGAAAAAAAGGTGTCTTCTTTTCAATACTCTCCCTCCAGGGAAATTGTTCAAGACGGGCTTCAAAATTTGACGTCTATCCATGTCCTGAGGACATCAGGAAATTACTTCAGAACCATCCACTAGGGGCAACAGTGCGCGCTATTACCCTCAAGTAGGCTTGTGTTTTCAGGTAAAATGTTAAGTTGAGGCACTCATTCCAAATGGTTAAGGTTTAGGATAGGGTTAAAACTTACCTTAAACATTCGGAATGAGTGCCTAAACTTAACCCTGAACTTCGAAATTAGAATTTTGGAGAAATGGAACTATACAGTGCCGCTGGAGCAAACAAAAACACGTTTGAAGCAACTTTGAAATTTGATATTTGGAGAACGTGGATGAACGTATAATTCTATAGTGAGAATATGAGAGCTTGTTGCACGCACACGCACACACACACACACACACACACACTTTTGCTCTCCCATCCAATCCATCCATGCCAGCCTAGAACTACACGGGGGGGGGGGGGGGGGGGGGGGAGTAGGTAGGAAGGAGAGGAACAATTACACCACACACAGGCTGGTTTAGCGCCCGAGACTCCAGCTGACAGGATGCATTGGGACCCAGTGGTGTGTAAGAGCAAGGGGGGATTCTCTGCTGTTTTAGGTTTCGTAGTTTCCCTCAATCAAGGGTACTCTATTGGTGGATCAGTATGATACAGGATGATGCCTCCTCAATGTCCAACATAATCACCAAGGACTTGACATGGACCAACCACTCATGTCAAGAGGGTGCAACAGCATCTCTACTTTCTAAGGTGGCTGAAGAAATGTGGCATGCCACCCCAGGTCCTCTCCAAATACTACTGCTGCACCATCGAGAGCGTTGCATCATGGCCTCGTACTGGAATTGCTCCGTTCACGACCAGCGGGTGGTGAAGACGCCGCAGTACATCACTGGGACCTTGCTCCCAACTATACAGAACATCTACTTGAATGCGGCACAAATCGACACAAATTCCCTCAAAATGTATGGGATTGCAAAATTGAATGCTTGTAACTGAAAGAGTCACCCTACCTTGATACTTAATAAAACCAAAATATATACGGTCATTAAAACCTTTCTAGGGCAGGGTTTCCATACATACATACCCGAACCAGAAGCCATGGATTACAGGCAACATCCTCACTGAGATAAAGGGTAGAGCTGACATTTTCAAGGAGCGGGACTCTAAGCCGGAAGATTATAAGAAATCCCTCCGATGAACCATCAAACAGGCAAAGTGTCAATACAGGACTAAGATTGAATCGTACTACACTGGCTCCAACGTTTTGTCGGCTGTGGCAGGGCTTGCAAACTATTACATATTACAAAGGGAAGCACAGCCGAGAGCTGCCCAGAGACATGAGCCTACCAGACGAGCTAAATAACAACAAAGTTAGAAACAACACCATAAATATTCACTTACCTTTGGTGATCTTCATCAGAAGGCACCCCCACGAATTCCAGTTCGGCAATAAATGACTGATTTGTTCCATAAAGTTCCATAATTTATGTCCAAATAGCCACTTGTTGTTAGCATGTTCAGCCCAGTAATCCATCTTCGTGAGGCGCAGGCACTTCATCCAGACAAAAACTCGAAAAGTTCCTTTACAGTCCTTTAGAAACATGTCAAACGATGTATGGAATCAATATTTTGGATGTTTTTAACATAAAACACCAATAATGTTCCAACCGGAGAATTCATTTGTCTGAAGAAAAGCACTGGAACGAGAGGTAACTCTGTCGGGAGCGCGCGTCATGAGACAAAGGCACTCTGCCAGACCACTGAGGTCTCATGAGCCCCTCCTTCATAGTAGAATTCTCATTCAAGTTTCTAAAGACGGTTGACATCTAGTGGAAGCCGCTGGAAGTGCAACTTTATCCATATCGCAATGTGTATTCGGTAGGCCAAGCTTTGAAAAACTACAAACCTCAGATGTCCCACTTCCTGGTTGGATTTTTCTCAGGTTTTCGCCTGCCATATGAGTTCTGTTATACTCATCTGTTCAGAGTCAAGACCGCTCGGGGGACAAGAGGTCGCGACGAAGAACAGAAAAACGCAAGTCCAATTCAATGACTGTAATTTTGTCAAATCGTCATCATAATAAGAGTTCAAAATGTCCAGTATTTCTGTGTTTATATGTTATAAGAACATTTAGATTCTTTAGATATTCACAATGGTGAAAAAATTCATGCGGAGTACAAATATACTAACCCAAATACAGTGGGGAACAATGAGAGCCTTCTATGCTTTCAGAGAAGCCTAAGGATTTCTAAAATAATAATAATAATATTTTCAATGGCGTTCTGATTTAATCTCTTACATTTTTTGTTAGAAATGTAAGAATATTTTAAAATAATACACAACGCAGAGGACTAGAGGTCAATAGGGAATTAACAATCGATGGAAATAGTGTTTTTTCTGTAATAGGGAATTAATGATCAATGGGTCAGAGACATGGGAGGAATTTCTCTATATATGCAGCCTGAAACAGGATTCTTGTAATCTGGCCTTTGGACCAACTTTACTGCAAGGAATTCTAATTGGTCAACCACAGGCCAGGGTTGGGGGTTATAAATTACATTTGGGCCTTTGTTCTGTGGAGAGAATCACTGAGGACAGGGGAGAATGAATCTCCCTCTCAGCATAACATCTATGATTTGTCTTCTGAATAAACCTATTTATCTCCCCCTGATTTGCTTTGGGGTCTGTGTTATTAAAGAGTAACATCAACTGCTAACAGACGGGAAAAGGTTAACACTGAAGGTAAAACATATCCAATCAGAATTTTTCTTTAGTGGTATCTGGGCAGATAAATCTAGCTAGCTAAGTCAGACATTGGCTAGGCCAGCAGAAGCTTGATAGAAGGCATCTGCCATTCAACTGTAATAGGGGAGAATTTTGGAGTGAGAGTGGAATCAACCAATCACATTGACTTGTAATTGCCAAGCTATCGAAGGCCAACAGGTCATTGCAACAGCGAGCACGGTCTAGCTAGCAAGCTTTTATTTTAGGCCTGTTTGCAGCGGCTGCAGCAGGTGTTATCGAAGATAGGGTTTTGCTAATTTGTTAGCTTGTCCCTTTTCAAGAATAACTTTTCACAAGAATTTACGTTTCATCATCATCTGGTGAGTGGAACTGTGTTTTTTATTGCAGCTTTTTTTATTTTATTTTTTATTTCACCTTTATTTAACCAGGTAGGCTAGTTGAGAACAAGTTCTCATTTGCAACTGCGACCTGGCCAAGATAAAGCATAGCAGTGTGAGCAGACAACAAAGAGTTACACATGGAGTAAACAATTAACAAGTCAATAACACAGTAGAAACCAAAGGGGGAGTCTATATACAATGTGTGCAAAAGGCATGAGGAGGTAGGCAAATAATTAAAATTTTGCAGATTAACACTGGAGTGATGAATGATCAGATGGTCATGTACAGGTAGAGATATTGGTGTGCAAAAGAGCAGAAAAGTAAATAAATAAAAACAGTATGGGGATGAGGTAGGTGAGAAAGGGTGGGCTATTTACCAATAGACTATGTACAGCTGCAGCGATCGGTTAGCCGCTCAGATAGCTGATGTTTGAAGTTGGTGAGGGAGATAAAAGTCTCCAACTTCAGCGATTTTTGCAATTCGAAAGGCGGCCAAATGAGGTGTTGGCTTTAGGGATGATCAGTGAGATACACCTGCTGGAGCGCGTGCTACGGATGGGTGTTGCCATCGTGACCAGTGAGCTGAGATAAGGCGGAGCTTTACCTAGCATGGACTTGTAGATGACCTGGAGCCAGTGGGTCTGGCGACGAATATGTAGCGAGGGCCAGCCGACTAGAGCATACAAGTCGCAGTGGTGGGTGGTATAAGGTGCTTTAGTGACGAAACGGATGGCACTGTGATAGACTGCATCCAGTTTGCTGAGTAGAGTGTTGGAAGCCATTTTGTAGATGACATCGCCAAAGTCGAGGATCGGTAGGATAGTCCGTTTTACTAGGGTAAGCTTGGCGGGGTCGATGAAGACGGCTGCACAGTACTGTCTTTTATCGATGGCGGTTATGATATCGTTGAGTACCTTGAGTGTGGCTGAGGTGCACCCGGCTCGGAAACCAGATTGCACAGCGGAGAAGGTGCGGTGGGATTCGAGATGGTCAGTGACCTGTTTGTTGACTTGGCTTTCGAAGACCTTAGATAGGCAGGGCAGGATGGATATAGGTCTGTAACAGTTTGTGTCCAGGGTGTCTCCCCCTTTGAAGAGGGGGATGACTGCGGCAGCTTTCCAATCCTTGGGGATCTCAGACGATATGAAAGAGAGGTTGAACAGGCTGGTAATAGGGGTTGCGACAATGGTGGCAGATAGTTTCAGAAATAGAGGGTCCAGATTGTCAAGCCCAGCTGATTTGTACGGGTCCAGGTTTTGCAGCTTGCATGCTGTTGTTGGAAAACTCTTTGAAAATAAGTTGCGTGTGAAACATTTTTGGTTATTTTGTGTGATAAATGTGAATTATTTTTTCGCAATGGGAAGTAATAGTTGTAAATTTAGATTGGGAAATGCTTAGTTGTGTTTTTGTATTATTATTGGGACCTACCGGCTTATTATTTCAGAGTGAATGGACTGGTGTCTCTCCATCGGCCCTATGCAGTGGTGTAGTGGTTCCTGGACAAGTGGGTCCAGTGTGAAGAAAAGGTGTCCTGTATAAAAAAAATTATCTTCAGATTTTCACTCTCAAAATCACCCTTTTAAAAAATATATAAAAACACAAAAATGTGATGTTCTAAGTCCACAACAATGCTAAAACCACATCATGCTCTGAAACAACCCCAACGTAAGGTTTGAGCCTGTTGTAGTGTACCACGGCACAATAAGGTCCATTACACTGTACTACTTCATGCAGCACCTCTGACAGTTTCTTTGCAGTTTTGAAAGGACCCTTGAATTTATTTCTCACTTTTGGTGACATCCCCTTTTTCCTCTGGTAGTCCCTAAGCCACACAATTATTTTCCTCATACCTCTGGGGTGTCACATTTAGATCAAAGTATTGCTTTTGTTTACCTGTGTCTTTCACCAGGTGATTTCCCTTTACAGCTTCCGTTACAGTGCTTAGATACCCTTGCACCTTTTGCACATACTGAGAAACATACTTTTTCCCTTCATATTCTTGTGTTTCCATAAACACATCAACTGATAAAGTAATTTCAGTACTGACCAGCACCCTGTATGATGTAAACCCCGTGGAGGATTGAACACTACTTATTTATGCCATCATCACATATGGCAGTATCTCATCCCAATTTTGTTGATTGTCATCAACAAAAAGTGACAGCATGTTGATCAGAGTTATGTTCATTCTTTCCACTAAACCATCTGATTGTGGGTTGTACAGAGTGATTCTTGTTTTGTTCTTTTGTAAAAGATTGCACATCTCTCTAAAAAGAGGAGATTCAAAATGTTGCCCTTGGTCGCTATGGATAGAGCTAGGAACGCCTAGCTTCAACACAAATTCCACACAAAGTTTCTTGGCCACTGTTACTGCTTCCTGATTGGGTAAGGCTTATGTCTCTGACCACCTAGTATAGTAATCCGACACTACCATAATATGTTTGGTACCTCGTCCTGTCTCTCTAAATGGACCAATTAAGTCTACAGCTCTCCTCTCAAAAGCGCGGCCAGTGATAGAACTTGTCATGGGCGCTCTGAGGACTGGACCCTGTAACTTGCATGCAGCACACGCCACACAGCCCTGACACCAATGCTTTATGGCTCTCTGCCAGCCTGGCCAATAAAATCTTGCTCTGATTTTACTGGTGAGTTTCTCATCTCCTAATTGGTCTCCTGTTCTATCATTGTGGATAAAGGTAAGTATCTCATGTACGAGCTCATCTGGTACAACCCCTCTCCAGATGGTGTCATCCGTCTCATAGTTTTGACCTGTCAAGGCAAAACAGCCCATTCTTCACATGTAATGCCCCCTACTCTTGTTTGAAATGCCTGAACTTTGGCTCTGATTGCAACTCCATAGGGAGCTCTACTCTATCCTCTTTTTTCAATGTCTTTAACTGGGAGACCACTGGGTCTCTATCCTGAGCTTCCAAAAGGAAAATGGCATTTGTGGGGACTGCCTGGCTTGTTTGAACTCCAAATACAGGCTCAATCGAGACATCCTGAGGCTTGTTTACGATAGCTCTCAGATTGACAGTGGCCTCCTGTGAGTCGGCTGTGTCTACACTCTCTGTTTGTGTGTGTCGGTGTGACACACCATCTGCGTTACTGTGCAGTCTCCCTGGCCTGTGGACAATATCATACTCAAACTGATTCAGTGTCTCTAACCATCTAACTGTCCCTCAGGTTGTTTGAAGTTACTCAGCCACCTCAGTGAGCTGTGATCAGTTCTCAGTTCTCTACCACAGCAAGAAGCTCTTTCTTGGTAGTTGAAAAATTCCTCTCCTGTTTTGACAGTGCCTGGCAGTGACTGGCATATGCTACTACTCTCTCTCTCTACCCTCGTGTTTCTGGGAGAGGACCGCCCCTATGCCTGTTTCACATGCGTCAGTATCCATTATGAAATCTAGATTTGGGTCTGGGAAAGCAAGTATGGGGGATGTGGTAAGCATGGTCTTCAATTCATTAAAGGCTACTTCACTCGTTGAGTTCCACTCAAACAATTACCCCTTATCTATCAATCTGTACAAACGCTCATCCATAGCTGCAAAATCTGGTATGAACCTTGTGTAGAATGACGCCAGGCCTAAAAATGTTCTTGCCTCTGTCAGTGACTTGGGACTAGGCCATGACCTGACTGTCTGTTTTGATGGGGTCAGTGGACCCTCCCTCAGCCGAGATGATGTGTCCCCAGGTATCTCAACTGTGACCTTAACAAATGGAGCTTAGATGGCTTCACCTGAAGTCGTGCCTGCTCCAATCTGCTGAAAACCTTGTCTAAACGCTTCACATGCTCTTGGACTGTACGGCCATATACATATATGATGTCTGGTAAGTTCACCAAACATGTTGTCCACTGTAAATCAGCCAAAACCAGGTCCATGAGACGCTGGAAGCTGCTTGGAGCGTTTGTCAACCCAAACCCCATGACCTGGAATTCGAAAGCCCTCACTTTGTCACAAAAGCAGTTTATCCACTGGCTAAGTCTAAAGTAAACAAAACACTGGGCAGTGGATAAGAATATTTTACAGTCTTCACATTTAACCTTCTGTAATCCACACAGAACCTGATTGAGCCGTCCTTCTTTCTTCCTAACACCTCGCTGCTGCTCATGGATTGCTGCATGTTTGTCAAACTCTGCTTGTTTGATAGGCTTGCTGTCCACTGTGTCAATCTATGCTGGACTAGTTTTGTGCAAGCCCAAGTCAAAATCACCAGTGCTTAACACTCCCACATACATCCCCACCAAAGCTCTCAGTTTGGACCTCCGTTAGCTGGCTGCAATCTGTCCAGCTCTACGTCCCGCTTTGCTGTGGTGGGAGAGTATGGTGGCTGGTTAGAATCCTGTTGGCTAGCAACGGTAGTGACTTCAATGCCCTCCCTCAGGAACTGTGATTCCGGAGTAACATTCATCACAAGCACTGGCAGTTTCCCCTTCACTGAGCTGCACATGCTATATGCTACCAACAAGTTACTGTATCAGTGACTTCAACACAGGGCTCAAGAAGACCCTCTGTTTTGTCATTGTCTGCTGTACCCTGTACCCTACCAGTTATAAAATTTTCACTTCTAGAGGGAATAGTTGTCATTCATCAGCACCACTTTACACACTTCCCCAGCCCCATATTTTACCAGGAAGTCTGTTCCTATCAGAGCACACTGGTCGGCATCGCTAGCATCTACAAAATCCCTGGTCAGTTTCAAAGCGTCAATGTTCATGACTGTGGACCAGCACCCCAGGACTGAGAGAAACTGTCCATGTGCTACTTTAACCGGCTGTAGCATTTCTTCCTACCTATTTGTATACCATGGAAAACGGGGTTCCCGAGCCCACCATGACTTCACACTTGAAGTCAGCAATTTTGCACTCCAGGTAAACCTCATTACCCACAACACTTGACGTAATCCTTGTTGTGGGCTGGACAGCTGTGCATGTAATTGAAGCTGATAATGCGCTATCCTTTTCCATGCAAGAAACTTTTTTTTTTCATGCGCAACAACAGTGTCAGCAGGCCCTGCTACTGGTCGACACAGGTTGTCCTCTGTCTCTCCTGGGGAACCTAGACCTCACTCTCCCCTGGTCCGGTCTGTATCCTCCCGCGGCATCTGCCTTAGCTTCTGCAGAACACCCTGGAAACACTCTTCCAGGGTGCTTTGGTATGTCTCTCTCTGATGTTTCTGCCTCACTGCCAGATACTGCACCTCGGTCCAGAACTGTACAACGCTTTCACACAATTACTCAAACATCTCTTTTGGAACTCTGACACTGTCTCCAACTGGAGGCAGAGTGACCTCGCTTGTACCACACATGTTCACTTTGTAATGAGCAGTGTATTTTCTTTCCAGCGATTCTAGCTGCCTTATCTTATCAAGCTCTGTGGCAATGCTAATTGCCTCTTCCAACATTTTTGTTACCGCCTTGCGCAGGTGCCTACGAAGACCACTGCACCCAATGTGTGTGATAAAATGGTATTGTGCCAGCGAATCACATGTGTTCGCGCTATAATCTGGACAAGCCCGTCAGCAACAGCATGAGAAAGTTCAAACGATCTGACACACACCATCCATTCACTTGCACTGCTAACTCAAATTGTTCCATCCCAAACAGTTTCTGGCATGAACACTGGCCGGTCAATCTGCCTGTCCACGGCACCCGGCTTATCCACCACCGGTTGTCAGTCGGTTGGTGGTTGTTGATTGCTGTCCTGTGTTGTTCAACTTCTCCCTCCATTTTCCCACACAGCTAACCAGCTAGAGTTAACCAAGCTCGCAAGTGGCTGTTAGCTAGTTGACGTGCTGATCCCACCGCTGCCACCAATTTGTAATGAACCTGTACTGCCATTGAAACTCGCACATAATTTGTTAACTAGCGTAAACAGTCTAGGACTCTGATTTGTCATGAAATAATCAAGTTGTATTTTATTTGGATGAACACAGTCAGTGCACCCCAGCACTGACTCGCCGCACAAATCGCATTCCCAAAATCTCTCCCTCAGCATGCCCCAGCATCCTCGCATACAGCAACTCATTTACATAACATTGTGTGATAGGCTGAGAGACTTCTGAATGTCTCTTTTCAGCGCTTCATGCACTGACTGAATGGAAGCTGATAATTATGAGTTTTTTACTCCGCTGGTCTCGGAAGAAATAAGAATCCTCTCTGTCCAAGACTTAATACAAATGCACTACAACACCGTCTTGATCCATGTTGGATCTAATATCCCTAGTGAATGGATGTTGATCTTCTGTCGTTGTCTGCTTGATTTACAGCAAGTTCTCATTCGATTTAACAGAGAAATCATTAAGGTAATGAGTTAATATTTTCATATGTTTTTGTACCTCAGATTGGCCACTGAGTCTACTGCGCATTATTGTGTAGGATGGAATATTGCAACACCCAGCACTATTTCTCTTCATTATTCTGGATATAATGACAACAAATATGATCTAGTAATGAAATAACATAACAAATACATTTTGGTTTCCATGTTACCCCTGCAATTTTAAACAATACAGGGGGCTTCACTTGAAGCAGCCTACAGAAATACAAGTACTAGAATAGGCCTACCTTGAACATCTTCTGCTTGAAAAGTCCTTGTAATTATATTGTTGTCAATTTATATGTTCTCCTACTGCCTTATAATTATCCATTATTTCTTTTTTATCCTGTTTTTCTGAGTGATGTCAAATCAAATCAAATTTGTATTTGTCACATACACGTGTTTACATATATTATTGTGGGTGTAGCAAAATGCTTGTTTCTAGCTCCAACAGTGCAGTAATGTCTAACAATACACTCAATCTAAAGTAAAGGAATGGAATTAAGAATATTTAAATATTTGGATGAGCAATGTCAGAGCGACATTATATAGAATACCGTATATACCTATGAGAGTTAAATGCGGAAGACACATTTCAATTGAAGGCATTCAGTTGTACAACTGACTAGGTATCCTTTCTCCTTTCCCTTTCCCTAGTGTTCCATTTTTAAAGTGGCCAGTGATTTCAAGTCTATGTATATAGAGCAGCAGCCTCTAATGTGCTAGTGATGGCTATTTAACAGTCTGATTGCCTTGAGCTAGAACAGGCAGTGGCTCTGGTGGTTGTTGTCCTTGATGATCTTTTTTTCTACGATTACATGGACACAATAGTATGATTATTGTGAAAAGTCAGATTAATATAACAGTTTGATTTAAACGTTTTCATGCTCTACAATATCAATTTCCCTTAGAGCTAGGCATCCCGCTAGCAGGACAACTTCTGGTGAAACTGGAGGGGCACAATTCAAATAAATAATCATACAAATTATGGATATTAAACATTTAGGTACATATAAGTGTCTTATATCTGCTGAAAGCTTAAATTCTTGTTAATCTAACTGCACTGTCCGATTTACAGTAGTTATTACAGCGAAAACATGCCATGCGATTGTTTGAGGACCGGCGCTCCACATCTAAATATTTTTCCACCGGCACAGGTTTCATAAATTCATAAATAGAGATGAAATATTCACTTACTTTTTGAAAATGTTCCTCTGATTTGTCATCCAAAGTGTTCCAGCTATAACATGTAGTGTCGTTTTGGTAGATAAAATCCTTCCTTATATCTCAAAAAGTATGTTTAGTTGGTGCCATCCATTAATCGAGTAATCCACTCGTTCAACTGTAGAGAAAGTAATCCGAAAATCTTCAACAAGCCAAAATATGTTTCTAATTACTCCTCAGATTCCCTAAAATGTAATCAAATGACAATATTTCTTACGGAAAGAAGTATGTTTAATAGGAACATTTTAGCAGGTGCGTCCTGTCTTCATGGTGCTCGCAAACACGAATTTCCAAAACTGTGTCCCTGTACTAAGACTGATATTTATTTTTCGTTTTTGAAGTTACAAGCCTGAAACCTTGAACATATACTGTTGACACGGTGTGGAAGCCATAGAAATATGACCTTATACTTGCCATTCTAAGAGGATGGTCTCTCAATTTGTTTTAAATTCCGTTTGGTTTTTCTTTGGATTTTCTCCTACATTATTTTAACATTTCTACAAACTTCAAAGTGTTTTCTTTCCAAAGGTACCAATTATATGCATATCCTGGCTTCAGGGCCTGGGCAACAGGCAGTTTACTTTGGGCACATCATTCAGGTGGGTAATTTAGAAAAAAGGGGCCTAGCTCCAATAAATATATATTGGCCCATTTTTCTTCCCTTGAGGCCAGATAACGATAATTTTGCGCACACAAAAAAGTTTGAGAGGCCCACTGGGCTAAAAATGGACCAGCCAATGTGAAATTCGCTCAAACTGCCACATGGCCTTTCCCCCCCTGTTTACATGACTAATGCCATACTCGGCCTACTGCCATCATATGTTTAGGTTCATCCACATTATTGGTGTGTATGTAAACATAATCAGTGTTTCTGTTTGTGGGGAGTACTTTGTCTGGAAAACTGTACATGTATGTATTTTTTGGTTCTTTTTGTGTTTATGTATTTCAGGGTTTACTTGACGAGTTGTTATTTCTCTGTTTGTCTCTTTGTGTGTGTGTGTGTGTCCACCTTTAGGTGCCTGTATGCCTCCTCTGTGTGTGTGTGTGTTTGTGTGCGTGTATGTGTGTATCTATGTATATATGTGTGCGTGTGTCGCTGCTGTTTGTGTGTACCTGTACTCTGCATTAGCGGCAGAGCTAAGACCAGGGCTTTGTTGTCTCCCGATGCACGGCAGGTTCCCCAGGTTCACAATGCTCTGTCCTTGTGTCATCAATTGCTGTTAGATGATATTTTTCCATGTAGGTCAGGAAAGCGCTGGTGATTCAGAAACGGAGGACAAGAGGATTGATAGATTTTTATATCATAATCCTCGCTTGGGATTAGGGCTGACTTGTTCCGTTAAGTGACAATGTCAAATCCTCTTTCCCCCCATAAAACAACAGGCATAAAGCTAAACCCTGGATTCTGGGGCGTGGTTCCTCCTGCCCCAACTGGAAGGACCCAATAAGGGCATCCTAGAATCTGCCTGAATCGGCCTCCCGCTGAAAACTATGAATGCCATAGGAGTCTTAATAGGTTTCTGTTTGTGTGCGCTTAGGATTCGTTTTTTCTCTTCTTATACAGTTACACACACTCCTGCAGAACAAAACAATGCACAGCAAGATGTCGTACTGTGTGCATGTCACACATGTCCATTGTGTGTGTGTGTATACACAGAAAAAGGTTCCAAAAGGATTCTTCAGCTGTTACCAAATATGAACCCTCTGTGGAAAGGGTTCTACAAATATAGGATCTTCATTTGAGCCAGTTTGCTATAGCAGGAAAATTATTCTGCAGCAACAGGAAATGTGAAATATTATGCGGATTAATTAATAGGGTTGATACATTTTTCATTAGGGCAAATAACATTTTAACGTGGAAATTGCAAACTTCAAAAGCCTTTTTAAACCTCTAATACACTACAAGTTTGTGTGTCCTGCGCTGCAGGAAAATTCTCAGCTACAAAAGAGTAATCAAATTAAGATTCAACATCTGTACCTTCAACCAAAAAGGGTTCTTCAAAGGGTTATCCCAAGGGGACAGCCAAAGAACAATTTTAGGTTCTAGAGAGAACCTTTTTTCTAACAATGTATATGTTTTAAGTGAGTATTTCAACACTCGCCTTTTAAAATTCGGACATAGATCTGCTCTTAAGACACCTGAACAACATTCAGTTAATACTGTCTCTCTCCTCCCTTCAGACTCTCGGTCCACCAATGACTGCCTATTCATCTCAGGCTTTATGGTACTGTGTTAGAACTAGGCTAATAAACGGCTAGTTAAGAAGCCATCTAAATGCGTCATTTAACCGCGTTAATCTCCCCTCCACCCTTCGCCGCTCCCCCGATTAATAATTGACTGGGCCCCTAATTACCGACTGGTTCCCTAGACGATAGATGGTGTCACGACTTTCCCAGTCCCAGTTGCCATGACAATATGAGTGGACGGAGAATACTCACGACAGAGACACTATAAGATGAACACAGTAGATAGAGTTCTCAGGACCCAGAGATAATGGTGTGGGTGTGGGTTTGTCCTCTGTGTCAAGTAAATAAAAAGTTATTGTTTCTTTTGATCATTGGCATACAAGATACAGTATTTGATATACAGTATAGTGATATTCTCAACAGAACAATGTGACACTTTTAAAAACTAAACATCTCTTCCTCATTGCTTTCTGCTCCATGACTCTGAAAGATCCTGGCCAGATGTAATAACTGGGCTACTCAAAAGTAGTGAATAAATGGTGCCATTTGGTACACAGTCTAAGTGAATGAAGGGTCTTCACACACATAAAAGAGATGGAGAGAAGATGGTAATCACAAGGCAGAGGGAGATATAGTGTATCTCCTATTATAAACTGGGTGGTTTGAGCCCTGAATGCTGATTGGCTGAAAGCAGTGGCATATCAGACCATATACCACAGGTATGACAAAACATGTATTTTTACGCTTCTAATTATGGGGGTTACCTTGGGGGTTTATGGTATATAGCCAATATACCACGGCTAAGAGCTGTATCCTCGCTTCGTCTTACATAAGAACAGCCCTTAGCCGTGGTATATTGGTGCTTTCCCACACCTCCCCTATGCTTTATTTATCACATTTCAGTTAAAACCCAGATGCAGACAGTGTCGAAGAAACAAAAGTGTATTACTAGTACAGGGGCAGGCAAACGACAGGTCAAGGGCTTTCAGAGGTCTGTATTCCAGATAGGGTGCAAAAGGTCCAGAACAGCAGGCAGTTTCAGGGTCAGAGCAGGCAGGGGTCAATAATCCAGTGTGGTGTGGCAAGGTGCAAGCAGGGTCAGGGCAGGCAGAAAGGTCCAAACTGGGCAAAACTAGAAAACAGGAACAGACAGGAGTAAGGGGAAAAACGCTGGTAGGTTTCCTGGAAACAGGAGACAAAGGGCTGTGAGATGGGTTTCATTCTGGACATTGGGATGTTTACAGAGGGCACGGGGCAACAGAAGACGAACAGCAGAGGGGCTAATGATCTTGGAGATGGGGAAATTGCCAATAAACCGGGGGGAGAGTTTGTGGGATTCCACCCGGAGGGGCAGATCCCGGGTGGACAGCCATACCTTCTGCCTGAGATGATACCGGGGAGACGGGGTCCGGTGGCGATCCGCTTGTTGCCGATACCTGGAGGTGGTCTTCAGAAGGGCCGACGGGCTCTCTTCCAGGTATGTTGACAGCGACGGACAAACATCTGGGCCGAAGGAATGTCAACCTTTTTCTCTTGCTCAGTCAAGAGCGGGGGCTGATATCCAAGGGAACACTCAAAGGGCGATAGACCTGTGGCAGAGCATGGAAGGGTTTTGCGGGCGTATTCGACCCACACTAGTTGCTGGCTCCAGGTTGTGGGGTTGGCGGAGGCAAGGCAGCGCAGAGTCGTCTACAGGTCTTGATTCGCTCGCTCCGACTGGCCATTGAACTGGGGGTGGAATCCGGAGAACAGGCTAGCCGACAACCCAATGAGTGTTCAGAATGGCTTCCAGGACTGGGACCAGAACTGAGGACCCCGGTCGGAGACCATGTCCACTGGCAGTCCATGGATTTGGAAGACATGCTGCACCATGAGCTGGGCTGTCTCTTTGGCAGAGGGTAGCTTAGGAAGAGAAATGAAGTGGGCGGATTTGGAAAACCGATCCACTACGGTCAGGATGGCAGTGTTGTCATCAGACAGGGGGGAGACCTGTAACAAATTCCAGGGATATGTGAGACCAGGGACGGTGAGGGACAGGCAGAGGTTGAAGGAGACCAGCCGGAGCTTCCCGAGGAGTCTTATTCTGTGCACAGATTGTGCATGCCCTGCGACGAACGAGGAGACGCCAGGAACCATGGTAGGCCACCAATAGAGTTGTTGCACAAAGGCCAGGGTCCGAAGGGAACCTAGGTGGCAGGCAAGCCTGGAGTGGGCCCACTCAGGTGCAGAGGAACAAACAGGGTGAGGAACAAACATTCGGTTATCATGGCCCCCACCGGGGTTCGGCTGAGAACAATGCGCCTCACGAACCTGCTTCCCTATTCCACAGCTAAGTGCCGTCTCCAGGCACGAGGTGGGAAGGATGGTCTCAGGCTCATGTAGCCATGGGGCTATAGCGGCGTGACAGCGCATCCGCCTTGACATTCTTGGATCCCGGCCAGTATGAGAGGGAGAAGTTGAACTGGGTGAACAGCCTGTTTCAACTGGATATGATGCACTTAGCGGTGCGGAGATATTCCAGGCTCTTGTGGTCGGTACACAGGAATGAAGCCAGTGCCTCCACTCCTCCAATGCCATCTTCACCAGGAGAAGCTCACAATTATCCACATCATCATTCCTCTCCGTAGCGTTGAAGCAGTGGGAGAAGGTACGTGGATGTAACTTGATGTCTAGGGCAGATCGCTGGAACAGGACAGCCTCCACTCCGACATCCGAAGCATCAGCCTCCTCCACAAACTTGCGAGATGGGTCAGGAGGAACTAAGATCGGAGCTGTGGTGAAACAGTGTTTGAGATCCCGGAATGCCCGGTCAGCAGCTGGGGACCACTTGAACAGAATCTTGGAAGAGGTGAGTGCAGACAGGGAAGAAAGTGGTGATAAAAGTTGGTGAATCCCAGGAAAGGTTACATCTCTACACTGGACGTAGGCCGTGGGAAATCCACCACCACCATCACCTTCCCGGAATCCATCTGTACACTCCCTGCAGCGATGATGTGACCCAGAAGGGGGATGGTGGAGCGATGGAATTCGCACTTCTTCTGCTTTTACATTAAGCTGGTTCTCCAGGAGGCATTGGATAACCTGTTGGATGTGGAGTACGTGTTCTTGGGTGGAGCGGGAGAAGATGAGGATGTCATCGAGGTAGACGAAGACAAACCGGTTCATCATGTCGAGGAACAACATTAACCAGAGTCTGGAACACAGCATGCATGTTGGTAAGGCCAAATGGCATGACCAGATACTCGTAGTGACCGCTGGCCATGTTGAAGGCAGTCTGTACATGCATAGGCTACATACACTGTATGACATCCGCCAGCTCAAAGCCAAACAGTGTCCAAAATGGCACCTAAACGCTCCCTACGTGCCCTTCTCGAAAGTAGTGCACTATATAGGGAATAGGGTGCCATTTGTATACCAATTCTCTTCAGGTGGCATTGAGGAAGAGGCGTAATGTTATCAAGAAAAAATAAATAAATAAAAAAACATGAATGTTCACCGCACAAACGGAACAATTTATTTAAGTATTTGCTAATTGAGACAGCCAGCATTGAGTCACTTCTTATGATACATTGCGTTATTGAGGTTGTTGTCGTGTCTGTGTGTGCATTAATCACTTTTGGGCTGTTGCTGTATTCAGCTATTTTCGGTGTGATTACAAAAGGCTTTCCCCCTGTCAAGGTGTACTCTATAAGGTGACTTCATAGTTAAGAGTTCTTATGTTCAGTGGTGGAGAAGTACCCAATTGTCATACTTGAGTAAAAGTATAAATACCTTAATAGAAAGTAAAAGTAAGCCACCCAGTAAAATACTACTCGAGTAAAAGTCTAAAAGTATTTGGTTCTAAATATCCAATATTTCTGGAGTTGTAGTGGGAGCACAACAAACCATATCATCGGTTGGGGATTGGGGGTGACCAGTGCGATATACCTGCTGGAGCGCGTGCTACGGGTGGGTGTTGTTAGCGTGACCAGTGAGCTGAGATAAGCTTTACCTAGCATAGACTAGGTGACCTGGAGACAGTGGGTCTGGCGACGAATATGTCGGGGCTTTGGTAACAAAACAGATGGCACTGTGATAGACTGCATCCAGTTTGCAGAGTAGAGTATTGGAAGCTGTTTTGTAGATGACATCGCCGAAGTCGAGGATCGGTAAGGATAGTCAGTTTTACTATGCTAAGTTTGGCAGCGTGAGTGAAGGAGACTTTGTTGCGAAATAGAAAGCTGATTCTAGATTTGATTTTGGATTGGAGATGTTTAATATGAGTGTGGAAGGAGAGTTTACAGTCTAGCCAGACACCTAGGTATTTGTAGTTGTCCACATATTCTAAGTCAGAACTGTCCAGGGTAGTGATGCTAGTCTGGCGGGCGAACGGGCAGCGAACGGCTGAAAAGCATGCATTTGGTTTTACTAGCTTTTAAGAGCAGTTGGAGGCCAAGGAAGGAGTGTTGTATAGCATTGAAGCTCGTTTTAAGGTTAGATAACTTCTTATGGACTTGGTTCCTGTGGCGGGATCAAAATCAGCGGAAATTTTAGAGCGCCACCTATTGTTTTCGATAAAACTCAAACTTTCATTAAAACACAAATGCAAGGTACTGAATTAAAGCTACACTCGTTGTGAATCTAGCCACCAAGTCAGATTTGTAAAATGCTTTTCGGCGAAAGCATGAGAAGCTATTATCTGATAGCATGCACCCCCCCCAAAATACCAGACCGTCAACAAAACAACAGATTTTGCGGTAGCCGTCGCTACCCAAAACGCAGAAATAAAATATAAAACATTCATTACCTTTGACGAGCTTCTTTCTTGGCACTCCTATATGTCACATAAACATCACAATTGGATCTTTTTCCCGATTAAATCCGTAATTGTATAACTAAAATGTGATTTGCTGAAGACCGGTCTGATCCAGAAAGATGCCCCTTTACAAGACGCAACGTCACTTTTTAAAATTACAAAAGTTGCCTATATACTTTTACAAATCACTTCAAATTACTTTTCTAAACCAACTTTAGGTATTAATAAACGTTAATAATCTATCAATTTGATCACGGGGCGATCTGTATTCGATAGCAGCAAGTCTTGAAATCATACTCCATGTTTTCACTTTCATAACATCCTGTGGTGAGCCCCAAGAAAGGAAATGCCTAAACGTCACCAAACCAAGGATAAAGCTGCCCCAAAATGCCAGCATTGGCGACATCGTGTGGAAGCTGTAGGCATTTACAGGGCATTCCCATGTATTTTCTTCAGCCTTAGACAATACATTGACTGGCGGATGGATATTATTTTTGTGTTTTTGGTGACCAGTTTTTCGAAGGATTTTGACTCCTAAACACGTTATGTTATAGCCACAGACACGATTTAACCAGTTTTAGAGACTTCAGAGTGTTTTCTATACACACACACTTATCATATGCATATACTATATTCCTGGCATGAGTAGCAGGACGCTGAAATGTTGCGCGATTTTTAACAAAAAGCTGCGAAAATTCGCAGCCTCCTTTTAACACAGTGTCCAAAGAAGGGCCATATGTTTACAGAATGGTGTCGTCTGCGTAGAGGTGGATCAGGGAATCCCCGCAGCAAGAGCGACAATTGATATATACAGAGAATTGAACCCTGTGGTACCCCCATAGAGACCGCCAGACGTCCGGACAACAGGCCCTCTAATTTGACACACTGAACTCTGTCTGCGATGTAGTTGGTGAACCAGGCGAGGCAGTCATTTGAGAAACCAAGGCTATTGAGTCTGCCGATAGGAATACGGGGATTGACAGAGTCGAAAGCCTTGGCCAGGTCGATGCTGGTTATGATGATCGTTTAATACCTTGAGCGTGGCTGAGATGTGCCCGTGACCAGCTCTAAAGTAAATGTAATTACTAACATATACTTAAGTATCAAAAGTAAAAGTATAAATCAAATTCCTTCTATTAAGCAAAGCAGGTGGCAATATTTTCTTGTTTTTAAAATGTATGGATAGTCAGGGGCACACTCCAACACTCAGACATAATTTACAAAAGATGCATTTGTGTTTAGGGATTCCGTTTGATCGGAGGCAGATGAGATGACCATGTGTTGACTTGATAAGTGTACCATGTGTGCTGAGAATCGGTAAGCAAGTTTAGAAAGTGAGTGTTTTAATTAAAAAATGCAACGTAATACAAGTCTGATGATGCGCAACGATGGTGACAGGTGTGTGCCATAACGAGCACCCTGGTGACCTAGAGACCGGAGAGGGAGCACACAATAAGTGCATGAATTGGACCATTTTCCTGTCCTGATAAGCATTCCAAATAAGTAATTTTGTCTGTCAGGTAAACTGTATGGAATAAAAAGGTCATTATTTTCTTTAGGAATGTAATGAAGTAAAAGTAAAAGTTGTTAAATAAATAGTAAAGTACAGATACCCGCAAGCAGTACTTAAGTAGTTCTTTAAAGTATTTTTACTTAATTACTTTACACCACTGGTAATGCTTGCTCCACAACAACTTCTAAATGAGAGGAAACACAAGCACCACCACCAATCAGTTTACGCAGAGAGGAAGAGGCAACGCAAGAGGGATAATTGGGTCCAAAATATGTTTTCTCCAGGCATTTTTTTTTGCTCACCAAGGGAGAAGTTTTTGTATGGAGATCAATGAGAGTGTCAATTTTGGTCCCCCAAAAATTGAATGGCTTATTTGCCAAGTGAGGCTTATTTGATCGAATAGAAGTTTGTGATGCTTAAGTTGTTACTAGTGTACTGGTATAAGTAGGACACGTAACATCCCAGCAAAAAACACTTTATATCGGCGTTGCGCCGGTTGTTCACATGAATATCTGCCCTCGCTTTGGCTAGAATGGTCCCAACTGATCTTGCCTCCTCCCGACTGCCTTCCATTTTTTAAATACCTTTTTGAAGACAATTATTTTCATTGTTAAATAGGCCACATGATTATCTGGTCAATAACATGGGTAATCTGTGGTTTACGGCACTGAGCAAACAACCACTATTACAATGGCAACTAGTGTAGCCATATTAGCAAATGACTACCGTCTGAATTTACACAAATCCCATTTGGTCACTTGTAACATGCTGTTTGGACAGTCAGTAGTCGAAAGCGGATTTGAAAAACAAAACTGGTTTGAGCATTAAGGCCTGCATTGTGAGAGGTGGCGCATTGTTGAGACCGAATCTGTAGTAAGTGTAGTTTTGACGGATTGGGGGACTTCCCCTATGAGGGATATCAGTCTTAAGAAAGGTGGCATCAGGACACTTTTAATAACACTCGTGAAGTATTGTGTTCATTAAATAATTATATTGGACCTTCCCACTAGTGGACCTGGCACATAGTTGTGCATCCCAAATGGCACCCAATTCCCTATCTAGTGCACTACTTTTGAACAGTGACCATGTGGCTCGGGTCAAAAGAAGTTCACTAGATATGGAATAGAGTGCCATTTGGGACACACCCAGAGACTGATGTTCAAGAGCTCATAAGATCAGGGAAATGGTGCCCCTTGCACCATTCTATTAAATGGATGTTTCAAAGTGTTTTTATTCAAGCAAGAGAAGGTTCTCTTCTGGGCTCTAAGCGTTTTTATTGAAGACCAATATGGCTTCAGTTCCCAATATTCTTTCTAGTTACATAATAAAGAAAGTCATGATTTGGTGTATAACTTGGAAATACATGGCTATAAAAGTATAATATTAATATGTGAAACAATTTAACTCAAACCTTGACATAAATGCATGAATAACTATGAAAATCTGTTGCTCCTCCTAAAATAATTAACAATGAGTTAGTTGAAGAGGTATAGCAAGATGTTGGATCTGTGTTTTGTGAATGTGTGTGTGTGTGTGTGTGTGTGTGTGTGCCTGTCTTCAGTTATGATGTGTCTGTCTGTGCACATGTGTATGTGTGTGTGTCAGTTCCGATGTGTCTGTGTGTGCACGTGTGTGTATGCGCATCTGTGTGTCCATGTCCGTGTCTGTCTCATGAGTGTTTTCCACCCCATCTGCCAGCCTCCCCACATGCTCTTTTCATTACTGCGATGGAAATCTGGTGAAGAGAGGAAGATTATAGACTAAGGGATATGAGGTCTCTCTAATAAATAGGTTCCTATTTTTTGCGGGGTCTCGATATGAGATTATCCCTTTACTCTGAGAATTCAGGGGCTAAGAGAAAAGCTTTAGCCCCCCACTGTGTTCCCCACCGCTTCCCATAGAAAGGGGTAAGCATATTGGATTGGAGTGGGGAGTGAGGTTATTACTGTGCGGATGGATGCATATCCTCCATCTCACTCTCTCACCTGTCATTGGATTAGAGTGGGAGTCAGCTCTCACCATTGACCTTTGAGCCAGCACTCCATTGGGTAGATTCATGACGAGTATTAGCGAAGAGGGGGATATATTCGGTGAGGAAATGTTCTGAGTGTTGCAGAAAATAAATGTAATGAATAAAACTGTCATGCTGTCCAATTCGGCATTATTGTCATACAGCATTTGTACAATGCGTTTATATCTGAATGTTCTGTAATGTTGCACCCTTCTGAATAGACCAGTGGTTCTAAATGAATACTTATGCATAACGTCTCAGAGCGAAATGTCATGAAAAGAGCTGACATGATGCCAAATTCTAAGTGATATATGTTCTAGACAATGCATTTCTATCTGAATGTTCTATGACATTGCACCCTGAACATGCCAGTGAATCTAAATTAAAAATGGTGACTATCCAGGTATTATGTGTTTGTTAGTCCAGTAAGTGGGGGTTTGGACTTAGTTTGTAGTTCGAATCTGACCAAGCAGCTCTATTCTATTAAGTAAAATGTGCACTTTCATCTCGGTATATAGAATATGTAACGATATGCGCTGAGAGTCAGGAAGCAAGTTCAGGCAGTGAGTGTTTTAATAAATAAACACAACATAAAACAAAACAAGAAACATTAACAACGCACAGTCCAGAAACAATAACGCCTGAGGAAGGAACCAAAGGGAGTGACATATATAGGGAAGGTAATCAGGGAGGTGATGGAGTCCAGGTGAGTCTGATGACGGCCAGGTGCGCTTAATGATGGTGACAGGTGTGCCCCATAACAAGCAGCTTGGTGACATAGAGGCCAGAGAGGGACCACACGTGACAGAATAACTAACTATCTTCAAAGTAATGACTCAATGTCGGTTGTTAGATGAAAGCTTATTTTTAGTAATAATACTTGTTCACGTTATATTTTACCACTTCAGATTCTACAAAACAATTAAAGAAAGTTGCTAGCGAAAGCCAGGGTAATCACTTGTCACTTGGCATTCTTTGTTTTTTTAACTTCCTATAGCAAGGCATTCTGGTACTAACTGACAATAGCGTAATCCAATACTAAACAATACAACATAAATATGTACATAGTTCTCTCAATTTCCATCACTCTTACATATGTAAATAGATACAGCTCAATGGATTAACTGTAAACATTAACTCTGTAACCCATTAAAGTTACAACATCCTCCCCCCAATGAACCGCTGTGTTCATCTAAATCTCTAAGCAGTATATCAACTGAATAGGCCTTCTCAACAAGTCCATGAGGCAGTACAAACTGAACATGACCTAACTAGGCCATCTCAGCCTGGAAACAGTTCCTCAATCTTTCCTAGTTTCCAGGTTAGTCTGGGTGTGTTATCTTATCTGACGAGTGCAATGTCACCCACTTTCAGTGGGGTGGGCTGTGGTGTGTCACAGCAGTGTGCTGACTATAGATCCAGTAAGTAGACTCTTTGCCAGCTGTTCCAGAAGCTGGTCACAAGTCTCTGCCTGTACTTCCATCTGGGTGTCATTTCCTCCTTGTTTAGTGTTGGGTACTGAGTGTCAGCTGGAAATGGCTTGGGCGGCAAAGAGGTTAGTCTTTTACCCAACAGGAAGTGTGCTGGTGTCAGGGGTTGTGGTTCATCCACTTCATTGTGCACAAAGGTCAGAGGCCTAGAATTTAGGATAGCATCAACCTCTGTCAGAACTTTGCTTAAATCTCATCAAAGTTGATTGAAGCTCTCCCAAGAACCTTTCTCAGGCATGTTTTCACTGACCTGATGAGTAATTCCCAGCATTGGCTATGAATCTCTCTAACCATGCGGTCACTCATCACTTTTTTCAGTTTTCTGTACCTTTCAAGCTCCAACACGGGTCCAGTGATGTCTGTGCTGTTTGCTGCGAGCGGTACAGTGACCTGGCAACTGGGATTTTGTTCTCTAATCACCTCTTCTGGAACCTTGTTATCATCAGTCTCCTCTGACTCCCACATTTCCTGGAACATGTACTTGATCTTGATTGTGAAAGGGGTCAGGAAGCCAAGAGGGTTGAAGATGAGTGCAGACGACTGCAAAACACTTCACGTTGTGTTTTTATTTTGCTTTAGAATGGTCAGTAACACAAAGTCATCTGTTCCCAGTCTCCACACTAAACCTAAAACTTTCAGCACTACCCTTTGTATTCCTAGCACCAACGGGTGGTCAGTTGTCATAATCTCCTCCCATTTGGTTTCAGTTCAGGAGAATTGGTCATCCACAGGTCCGTGCCGACAGCATTCACTTTGTAGTTGTCACAAGGTCAGCCTCTTCAACATCGCGTGAACTTGCAATGAAGTCATCTACATAGAGTGACTCTCTCAATGTCTCTACAACTTCTGGTTGTTCTGTTTTATATTGTTTCAGGTGCTTCCTGATTGTAGCTGCAAGCAAGAATGTACTTGGGGAAGCTCCAAATACCACTCTGTTCATCCTCGGCACACACAGTTCCTTTTTATTTTCTCCCCTTGTTGGGCCTGTGAGCCACAGGAATCTCACAGCGTCTCAGTCTCTCTCTGCTAGGGATATCTCTAGGAAAGTCTTCTTGATGTCTGCCATGAATGCGATCTCATGTAGTCTGAACGCTGAGCAGATCCGGATTCGGGTTAGGTTTTGTGAGTAGTGATGGACAGCCATCTTCATAGGACGAGGCATAAAAAAACACTCTCAGTCTTCTCTGAGTACTGCATGGTGAGGTAAGTAGTATTTCATGTTGTCTGTGCTTGATGCGTTGTCCTTGGGCATGTCCTCTCCCATATCCTGTTGTAAGTAGTCCTCTATTACTTCATTGTATCTGCTGTACAACGTCACATCCTTCTTCAGTCTTTTCTTCAGTCCTTCAAACCATTTCTGCAATTCTGCAGTTGTCTTGGATTTCTGGCATTTCTCATTTCCATGGCAACTCCGCATGGAGTTGCCATGTTCATCTTTGAAGGTGGTTGTTCTCTTGAACCTCTGTAGAGCCTAATTTTCCTCTTTGTTTTGTGTTTTCTCACTTGTGATACCCAGAGACTCAAGCTCCCAGAATGCATGCAGTTGTTTGGAGACTAGTGTGTCTTCATCATGTCAGGTGAACATGCATGTTGCCTCAGCGACACTTGACATGGACACTGGTTCCTGCAACAACGATTCAATGGTGCTCTCTCTCTCTACCAGTATCTCTGTCAGTCGCTCCACTCGGCCTGATACTATCTGCCGGTAGTAGTCTGCTCCTTTCAGGACAGAAAGTTCAATATCATTGTCATCTCCCGGAAAGTTTGCGATCTGCAGTCCCTTTCTATAAAGCTAATGTTGAATCTGCTCACTAGGAACCTTCATCACAGCTGTGCACACTTGTGAGGTTTCAATTGCCTCTATTTCAATTCTCTGCTGTTTGTCCCAGACATTCTCCAAGATGACTTTCACTGTGTTGCGTTGGGATGTTGCTGGAGCAGAGGAGCCAAACGTGTGAAGAGTGAGTGCCTCTTGTCTGATTACTGGTAGCTTCAGGCCCTTCAGAAGGTTTTCATGTATGAAACTTCTGACTGCCTCCATCTAAAAAGCAACGAGCTATCTTCCTGCCCGATGGGCCTTCTTACCCATGCCTTTGTCGTTTATAGCAACACAGTGTTCTGTTAATCTGGTTTCATCTTCACTGAATGGGGAATAACTGAGGAAACATCATCATCTGCAGAAACAGTAGGATCTCGCATCGCACTCCTCTTACCGGTACACACAGCAATTTGATGTCTGCTTCCACATGTTGCACATGACATGTCTTTGACTTTACATAATTTTGCAATGTGTTTCTGTCCTAAACATACAAAGCATCTTTCCATTTTCTTTCATTTCTCTTTGCGTGCAGAAATATTGTGGTCAGGGTAGTTTTCTGATTTGTGGTCTGCACTGTCACAGAATAGACAGTGTTGTGCCGCAGCAGATGGCATGTTGGGTCTTTCTGTTTTCATTTCATCGGAGGAGCATGACTTGTTCCATGGTTTGCTCTCTTTCTGTTCGTTTCATGATCTTGTCATTTGTAGTGCTCGCTCCCTGCTCTGAACCTCCTTCTGTAGGAAACTGATGATCTCAGACATTTTCCATTCATCATCTACTCCCCTCTGACGAATATAGTCAAGAGCTATGTCCTCTGGAATCATCTGCAGTAAGATTGGGCGTAGTAGACTTCCATAGGTTTCTGACACTACACCCAGCGATTCCAAGCTCCTAACCTGAATTTCACATTCATCATATAGCTGCCTCAAGGCACTTAGGTCAGAGGATATCTTCACGGGAGTGAGATTCAGCAGCTTTGACATGTGAGCACTAATCACAAGATCTTTCCTTCCAAATCTGCTCTTGAGCAGAGCGATTGCATCATCATAGTTACTGTCTGTTAACATCAGTCTTGCTACTGCCTTTGCAGCTGGTCCAGTGAGATCCGTTTCCCAGTAGGTAAACTTCTCTTTATTGCACAGTGAATCATTTTGTGAATAACAGTCTGATACTGGCTCCAAAACTCTTGCCACATACTGACATCTCCATAGAATTTCTCAATAATCAACTTTGGTAGCCTTACTGATTGTCTCTGAGATCTGTCTGAGTTAGCATCACTCACCTGTGCTGGTAATGGATTGAGGTCCTTATTTTCTTCTCATTTTCTCAAACAAGCTGTCCTCCTTAGCTAACAGCAATTCCAACAATGTACTAAAGTGATCGGTATCCGGACTTGACTGGTTTATTTACACGTCAATTTTATTCAAAAGTCTGTGTTGTGGCACCTTGGATGGTACCCCGCTTTCGTTGCAGTCTTTCTGCTTCATGCCGACGTTCCTCCTCAGACATTTCAGCCAATTCATCCCTCTGATCTTCGTCGCAGCTCATACTCCCGGGTTTCGGCACCAAAAATGTAGAATAACTATCTTCAAAGTGATGACTCGGGACGGGACGTTGGTTGTGAGATGAAAGCTTATTTTTAGTAATAATACTTGTTCACGTTACATTTGACCACTTTAGATTCTACAAAACAATAAAAGAAAGTTGGTTCGGAAGTCAGGGAATATAACTTGTCACTGGGCTCGTTCACGTTTTTTTTACTTCCTGTCATAAGGCATTCTGGTACTTGCATTCAATAGCGTAATCAAATACAACAGAAGTATGTACACTCTCAATCTCCTTCGTGTGAATTCTAATACAATTACTCTTACATTTGTAAATAATTGTAAAAGAAAATGTCTTTAGATACAGCTCAATTAATTAATGGTAAACAATTAACTCTGTAACTCATTAAAGTTACAACACAGTAAACTATTGGCGTACCAAATAGCACCCTGTTCCCTATATAGTGCACTACGTTTGACTGGAGTCTGCAGATTAAACATGAATGTGTATAGAAGAATAGTCTTATATCCAAAAAGTGGACACATAAAGTTGCTAATTTAAAAACGTGATCAAATAAAAGCTATTGCACTCTCCCAAAGTTTGGCTGGTATCTAAAATCTACCAACCTTTTGTATTTTTTGTGAATTGTAAAAGGTTTGCTGCTCTTGAGCAGAGCGATTGCATCATCATAGTTACTGCCTGCTAACATCAGTCCTGCTACTGCCTTTGCAGCTGGTCCAGTGAGATACGTTTCCCGGTAGGTAAACTTCTCTTTATTGCACAGTGAATCATTTTGTGAATAGCAGTCTGATACTGGCTCCAAAACTCCTGCCACATACTGACATTTCCATAGAATTTCTCAATAATCAACTTTGGTAGCCTTACTGATTGTCTCTGACACCATTATTGTTTTTTGTTTTTTAAAATGTGGTTAACCTTTTGACTCTTGTTATTCCTGGAAGCATGGCAAATGTGAACATACACAATGTTCCCCCTCCATACACAAAATATATCTGTAATACTTTACTTCATGGTGGTATGCATAGGGCATTCATAACGCCTTCATGAAACAAGTCAGGACCGTATTGCAGTATCATTCATAACAACCTCCATAATATGTCCTACATTTTATTCATACCAACAAGTATTTTATTTATTTTTTACCCCATTTTTCTCCCCAATTTCGTAGTATCCAATTGTTAGTAGCTACTATCTTGTCTCATCGCTACAACTCCCGTACAGGCTCGGGAGAGACGAAGGTTGAAAGTCATGTGTCCTCCGATACACCACCCAACCAAGCCGCACTGCTTCTTAACACAGCGCGCATCCAACCGGAAGCCAGCCACACCAATGTGTTGGAGGAAACACGTGCACCTGGCAACCTTGGTTAGCGCGCACTGTGCCCGGCCTGCCACGGGTGTCTCTGGTGCGCGATGAGACAAGGATATCCCTACCGGCCAAGCCCTCCCTAGCCCGGACGACGCTATGCCAATTGTGCGTCGCATCCACGGACCTCCCGGTCGAGGGCCGTTTACGACAGAGCCTGGGCGCAAACCCAGAGTCTCTGGTGGCACAGCTGGCGCTGCAGTACAGCGCCTTTAACCACTGCGCCACCCGGGAGGCCCTTGGCATACCATCAAGTATTAACACACTTTCTGTATGCACTACTATACTCCACAGCAAACAAGTTCTGCCCACTAGGGATGTGTGACTCCATGGCCTGACTGAAAAGCCGTCCACAGCCATTCTTTCCACCTTAAGTCCGACGGCTAGGTCTGTGTGTGTTCTGTCAAAACGACAACTTTGATGATTAATGTCCCTTTGGACTTACCAGTTTTTTCCTCCTTTGTCTGCTCTATAGTATTTTGTTCCACTCTTCCCAGCTTTGCCCTCTGTATTTCCAATGTGTTGAGCTGCTATCGATCTCTGTCTGGTGTTCTGGAGTTTTTTTGCCCTCTTCGATGTTCTCGCCATGCTGTATTTCAGGTCATTCTACTCTTTTTTTTAAAGGACAGCTATGAAACAAGAAAACTTGACTTTGTGCTAGTTTTGGTAGCTTGCCACTTGGCATGGCTGTCACAATGTCTGCCGTGAAACTTGTCTTAGCATGCAATTAATTTGCAATTAGCCTCTACGGGACCCCTCATTTCAAAGATGATGAAAACATTATTTTTTTACGAATGTATTATCTTTTACCAGATCTAATGTGTTATATATGCATATCCTTTCTTCAGGTCCTGAGCTACAGGCAGTTAGATTTGGATATGTCATTTTAGGCAAAAATAGAAAAAGCAGGTGTGATCCTTAAGAGGTTGCTGCTACTAAAGTACTACAAATGTTAATACAATTATGTTACTAGTTGTACTACAAAGGTTTAGGAGCAACTTAATTTAAAGTATTCCCGACTAATGCTCTAAGGAGAGTATAACTATAAAGCGACCAAGAGGACACAAATCTATTCTAAATGAATGCCTGTTAAAGTGACTAAATGAGATGCACACATTCTTTCCGTCTGTCTCTAGATCAATATAAATAAGAGGTAGAGGTGTCATTTAATAGAGCTTGCTTTCCAAATCAATACAGATAGATCCAATGAGTCAACTGTATCTTCGAAGCCCTTTCAGATACCATGCATTTGCATTTTAGTCATTTAGCGTACACTCTTATCCAGAGCAACTTACAGTACAGGAGCAATTAGGGTTAAGTGCCTTGCTCAAGGGAACATCGACAGGCTGCTATTTAGTTGTCCACACAGTCAAATTGTGAAGTGAGCCCACTGCTACAATATTACCTTCTGAAAAATGATATTGATTTAGCCCGAAGCCATCTAAAAGCGTGTCTAGTTGTTTGGGTACTCCTGGAGAGGTAGTTGTAATGGAGTCGTTAATGAATGTGGTTAAAGATTGACACAGAGCTAAAGATATAAGCTACAGCTAATGTCTACACAGCTCTGGGTTTAGAGTAGAACTTGCCTGGAAGGCAGATCTGTGTGTGTATGTGTGTGTGCGTGAATCTGTGTGTTATCACTATCAGTGTGTCCACTCGCATGTGTGAGAAGTCAAAACGGAACAAGAACTAGCTACTGGCAATGTACACACTAACACCTCATCTCCCCCTCTTCTCCTGAGTTCCCCTGCTCTCTGGCTGTCTGTCAACTAGCCAACATCCTAACAACAACGTAGACAACTCACCGGATGCATATTTAAAAAATGACAAACTCACACCTTTTCCACTCTTCTCACCCTCCTCTCCCCTCAGCTCCCCCTGCTCTACGGCTGTCGGTCAACGAGACCTTGGTGGTGGACCCCGGGAAAGACGTGACCCTGTCGTGTGAGGTGACCGCCGGATTCCCTAAGCCCACTGTCACCTGGTCGCGCTACCCCAACCCATTGCCGAGAAACTCGTTGGTAAGGAATGGGACTCTGACACTGCGCTCGGTCACGCCCGCCGACTCGGGCTTCTACAACTGCACAGCGGTCAACAACGTGGGGAACCCGGCCAAGAGGAACGTCAACCTCCTCGTCCGAAGTGAGTGTGTGTGTGTCTATTTGATATACAGTCAGAGATGGAAAAGAAACGGGGACATCTGGCTTTCCAATTTTTTCTGATCTGGGCGGGGCCACTCTGGTCTACTTATTGCCGCATAGCGAGACATCTCACTGGCAAATATTTCTGCTCAGGGCAGGTGGGGCGAGTGGGGAGGGAACAATAAGTAGACTAGAGCCAGCTGTTCTCTCAAGTGAGCATGCCAGATATTATGGAGGAACCGTGAGCTCATGCGAGAAAGGGAACGCCCACTTACACAGACAGGAACCTTGAAAAAAAGTTGTTCGTCTGAGATATACACCATCTTTGGTACAGTCATTGATAGTCACACTCAAAATTACTAGCACCATTGATATATTTTATGCAAACATTTTTTTATAATATTTGTATTTGTTTTCTTTAAAAGATAGGTGTCAAAATGATTTCCACCCCAAAAGATCCTTATAAATAAAATCAAACTAAATAAAATCTGCATTAACATTCTACTTGAAAACAAAAGTTAATCTAATTTTAAGGAACTATATTGTGGCCTTCCATGGCTTCCTGTTTCACTTGGGTATAAAAATTTGGTAATATTCATGTAAAATAACTCACAAACGAAAAGAGACAAATGGTTGATGTAGTCATTGCATGCTATGAATATAGGACCAAATACTTCACTTTGCACTACTTTAATCCACATAGAAGTGTATTTGTCCCAAAAAGTGATGGAATTTCAAAACAGTTTATGAAATTACCCTCAAATTAAAGCTGACATTCTGCACTTTACCCTCATAGTAATTATATATTTTCAAATCCAAAGTGCTGGACTACAGAGCAAAAACAACACAATGTGTGTCAGTGTCCCAATACTTTTGGAGCTCACTGTAATATGAAATTTGTTAAGGCACGCCATACTGAGACAGCTTCTCAGAAAACCAAGAGTAGGCTTATTTCTCATGTTACTCACTGCCCAGTGACCTCGCTGAGGCAAGATGAACTTGCCATCTTGGTAAATTAAAAATAAGCTACTCATCTAATGCTGAAACATCAGTACTTTTTCGATACTAGAACACGAAAAAAAGGTTAGGTACTAGAATTTTTGTTACTTTCGGTACTTCTGTCAAATGTGTCTCACGTCATATATGGATTGATAGGATCGAGTGTGTCATTCTAAATCTTCAATGGGGCAGTAGTAAGCCAGCCAGGCTACTTGTGCATGCAGCTGACACAGCGCAAGCCACTTTTGAGAAGCAAGCGAGAGGATAGAGAAAATGCCGACAGCATGGCTTCTTCTAACGAAGTGAACTATGGGAATACAAGTAAGAAAAAGGTGTTACATTATGCAAGGGGGTTTTAGTTCCAAAACAACATTAAAAAAAGTATTTCACCCATGACATTTGCATTGTACGTTATTCTACTAGCAACTAAATTCTAATACATTTTGCGAGTGAGCATTATAATTATAGTGTGATTACAAACCAAAAGTCATATATTTAGACTACTTCGCATTTGTCAGGGCTGTACTTGCTAGCAGTAACCACTAGACACCTAGCAGCCCCGGACAGAGGATTGCACCCTGGGTGTTGAAATGGGAATTGTAGTATGCTGTCTAAAATCCAATTGTATTTATATGGTGTGTAGACCATTGTAATATAGAAGCTTCAAAAAAGGAACTTCAGAGTGTTCTTTAAGTTTTCGAACTAAACTATTCAGTTAATACATTAAATGGTTAAGCTGTAATGAATAATGAATCCTATGTCTAATGAATGTCATTTGACCCAATATTTTGGCCGTAGATGAGCAAATTAACCGCAATTGTACAATTATTTTGTATGATCGGATGTGTCAGATATGGTTTTGCACAAGGAAGGGTTAGGATGTTCTTCTGTAATTAAATATAGTGTTTTATTTTGTTAAATAAATGTAATATACTATAGAATAGAATGTATTATATTTGTTATTTTAGTTGTCCTACCAGTTATCAACACATTGTTTAAAAAACCTAGTGTTATTCTGACTTTCGATAATATGTATCATTTTAGTATCGAGTATTGTGATACTAAGGGCTCTATTGTATACCATTGCTTTAGCGTGAAACTACAACTTGTACAACTGAGAGAGGAAACATACTCTTTGATATGAAAGTTGGTCGCTGCTCTGTAGGCCATGAAGAATAGGTAGTCAGGTGGATTCCTGAGCAGACTACAAACCGAAGAGTCCTGAGACAAGATGAACTGAAAGCCTGCCATCGGGCCATTGATAAGGAAGGTTGCATTTGCCAGACTGATGTGGAATAGAAAAGCATTCCTGGTTATATAAACATAACACATTATACAGAGAGAAGAGCAGACATCAGACTGGTTCACAGCAGCACAGCACAGCCCAGCCATAACATACATTATCATCAAAAAGCATAAAACGACATACAATATACTAACAAAACCCCAAAACAGCAACCAATGGTGGCTACGTATAGCATATTCACAGTACAGCTGATAGCCCTAACCCTAACCTTAACCCAAAACCATTTTCCTCAAATTTCAAGTTCTCACCCTGGACCTTAGTGGGGAAGCTGACCCTATATTGTGGTGCAATGACCAAACAAGGCTAGCTATAGCTTCCAGCTGTGTTGGATGGCTGTTGATACTAGCATTACCTAGCATGCTGATGGCTTGTTAAACACCATATGGTGATCAGCAGTTGGCAATCAAGCGTTTTATCACCTTTAATGAAACGTTCTGTTTGAGAGAGCTTATTCGAGACAACTCTGATTAGAAGCGACCCAGTAATAATGTCAGCCAGCGACAGACACCATCCAATTAGCACAAGATATCATGCTGCTCTCCTGCTGAACGGTGCACATAGCGGACCAAAGCATTTTGCCAACATGATAGTGTCAGATATGAGCTACGCTCAGCTACTGTGCAGAAAGCTCACATGACCCACAGCATTATAAAATGACTATATCAGAGTGAGCGGTTTATAGACACTTTGCATACACACAATGTACAAGCATGAATGATATGCACGCGTAACTAGGCTTACTACTATCCTTAAATATAGGACACCTAAGATATTGCCTAACCTAGATGTTTTATGTGCATGACAGCTATGGATGACTGTAAAACTAAGGTTGAGCTACAGGGTTTGTGTGCAAACACATGTTTACAACAATAGAATAAAGCACACTACAAGCAAGTGCCCAGACATCCAAAGTGTTTTGGGAGGCTCAGGCCAGGCATTGAAGGGGCAATAGTGAAACAACAAAGCATTAGGAAATATAGCACGACAATCTCAACGTGTGCTCTGCCAGCGATACAAGCATCATGCCAATAATGTGCAAATGATACAGGGACATAAGCTAAATCATGAATTAACATGAGCATTCACCTTGGCAGTAAGAGTTGCAGGGTGATTACCACGGTAGTAGCAGTTGCAGCACAACACATGATAGTTCCCGTGATTAAAAATACATAAAAAATGATGACCCTCCCTACATACCCTTTGGAGCTCCTACCTGACTCTACTGGAAGAAGATAGACACGGAGTATACCAAACATTAGGATCATCTTCCTAATATTTAGTCGTGCCCTAAGAATAGCCTCAATTTGTCAGGGCATGGACTCCACAAGGTGTCAAAAGCGTTACACAGGGATGCTGGCCCATGTTGACTCCAATGCTTCCCACATTTGTGTCATGTTGGCTGGATGACCTCTGGGAGGGGGGGGGGGGGGCGGTATTTTTGATACACACACGAAATTGAGCATGAAAACCCCAGCAGTGTTGCAGTTCTTGACACCAACCAGTGCGCCTGGCACCTACTACCATACCCTGGTTTTTCTTGCCTATTCACCCTCTGGAACCCGTACACAATTCATATCTCGATTGTCTCAAGGCTTAACAATCTTTAACCTGCCTCCTCCCCTTCATCTACACTGATTAAAGTGGAGTCAACAGGGGATATGAATTCAACAGGGGATTATAGCTTTTACATGGATTCATCTGGTCAGTCTGTCATGGAAAGAGCAGGTGTTCTTAATATTTTGTATACTCAGTATAGTTTAACTCGATGATTTAGACAGTTTGTAAGACATAATTTATTCCAATATGCAAGCAGATTAATAAATAGCAGAAGGTAATATGTGACAAGAATGAAGCAATCATATAATTTGTGTAAGAGTATACATAGAGAAACATAGAGAATGCATTAAGACAAAAAATGGGAAGGGAAGTTCAGAGTCCAGTGTTGTGATCTGTCTGGTTGCTAGCTGAAATACCCCACAAATTGCAAAAGGAATGGACAGAATGGGGGAAAAGGAAGGTAATTAACATTTCATTCACCCAAAGTCCATCATTCTCTAGGAAAACACAACACAGGTTCATGTCCCAACTGTCCAGCTGCAGAAACCACAGATGATGGCCTCCTTCACTGTCATGCATACTAACATCAAAGGCAGACACTCAGAAGAAAATCACATCCATGGGAATAAACTTCAACCTCCCCAGTTTACTTAAAGCCCGTCCAGAACAAACTGAAATACACGCAGCACACATTTATTTCCTCCACTCATGTAGACTAGAGAACAGAATTTAGAACATGTCCATAGTCTCCAGGGAAATCCAGCCCGGTAGTTGGTGGTAATGCACCTAATATTGGTCTGTACACCACCATTATGATCCAAAGAAGAAGAGAAGTTAGTGGAAGCACATGACATGGAAATATAATTGTGTTGAAGTTATATGAAGAACATTACAAGTCATCTTGTATGGGCTGCATCTTAATCCACCGCATCCGCTGATGTCGGCCTTCTGCATCTGTGGTGGAAAGTGGCAGAGCTACAGCAGTGTTTGTCAGACCATGAGACATTGCGAAAATCTGTAGCATCCGAACGGTTTGGCCTTTACCCCTCTATGGAAGGATGAGACTCACACGATGGTGTTCTCCGTTTTGCTCTACAATCCCCACTAGAGTCACAGGACTCGTCTGAAGTCGGTACCGCCGATCTGTCAACTTCTGTGGTTGGATTAAGGAGAATGTTAACTTTAAATGGTGTCTAATACTTGTATGTTTGAGAAATTTGAATTATGAGATTTCTGTTGATTGAATTTGACGCACTGCAATTTCATTGGCTGTTGGCGAGGGGTTCCGCTAGCGCAACGGGGTTCCAGTCCTAGACAGGTTAAAGTAATGATGGACAGTCGTTTCTCTTTGCTAATTTGAGTTGTTCTTGCCATAATATGGACTTGTAAGCATGTGACAAATTTGATTTGATTTAATATTCAATGCTGTCTAATTAGAGTATAATGCAGCCTGCTTCTTTTTATGTTTTCTGTCCTCAGATACAGAGATCTGTGAAACCCTGTTTGCATATGACCCCTTTTTTTCAATTTTCACCTAAAATTACATATCCAAATCTAACTGCCTGTAGCTCAGGCCCTGAAGCAAGGATATGCATATTCATGGTACCATTTGAAAGGAAAGACTTTGAAGTTTGTGGAAATGTGAATTGAATGTAGGAGTACATAAAACAATAGACCTGGTAGAAGAAAATACAAAGAAAAAATAACTATTTTTTATTCTACCATCATCTTTGAAATGCAACAGAAAGGTCCCACATCTAGCCATTACTCTGGTTGTAATTCCGATGGTGTCCACAAGATAGAAGCAAACGGATAACTTGAAGTATGAGCAAACTATATGACATTTAGTGTGAAGTCACCCAGGTAAATTTGGGCAAATCGTGAAGGAGACATTTACATTCACATTACATTTTTCTGCAAGAATATAGTCAAATCTGTACTTGGACTTTGACTTAGCTTTTCCAGTATTAGTAGCCATATTATAAATTCAACATTTGCAAAAAACCCAGTTTTCATAACTTCATAACGCTCTATATTCTTATAATTTTTGTCCAAGAGGAAAAGACTTGCTGTCACACAAGGTGAAATGAACAATAATTTAAGCTTTTAGCCGATATAAGACACTTATATGTACCAACATTTTTTTTTCTAAAATTTTCTAAAATCCCGTTGACGGAACGCCTATCCCTTATTAAAAGTCACACCATTTTGTTTAACCAGGTAGGATAGTTGAGAACAAGTTTTCATTTACAACTACGACCTGGCCAAGATAAACAAAGCAGTTCGACACATACAACAACACAGAGTTACACATGGAATAAACAAAACATACAGTCAATAATACATTAGAAAATGTCTATATACAGTGTGTGCAAATGAGGTAAGATAAGGGAGGTAAAGGCAATCAATTGTCCATGGTGGTAAAGTAACTATAATATACCAACTAAACACTGGAGTGATAGGTGTGCAGAAGATGAATGTGCAAGTAGAGATAGTGGGGTGCAAAGGAGCAAGTTAAATAAATACAGTATGGGGATGATGTAATTGGATGGGTTATTTACAGATGGGATATGTACAGGTGCAGTGATCTGTGTGCTCTGCTCTGACAGCTGGTGCCTAAAACTAGTGAGTGATACTGTCTAATGAATACTCAGTGAGAAAAAGGTGTAGATTCACGCGCAGAGCTCTGCAGATTTATTAAGCCTTCGCAGAAAGCAGGATTTTTTTGTCACATGCAGGCAATGGTCAAACACAGGGAGGCTGTCAAAATCAAACGATACTTCACAACCATACAAAACAGAAAAACTGAACTAAATAGGGAGCTTATGAGACCAGCTGAGAAATGAACAAAGGTGAAATCAATGAACAAAAATGGAAGACAGGGCTACGTTCCAGAACACAAAGAAAAAGAACACAAGGTTGACTAGGAAAAGAAAAGCAGAACTAAGAAAATATCTAAGAAAAGCAGAATCTTACACTTTGCCTTGCCCTATTGAATAAAATGTATTTATATAGCCTAACTATTCTTACTTTATTTTACAATTTAAACACATTTAGCACAAACAATGTCATTGTGTTGGTAGTCTTGGGCAAGCCATCTTTATTATCACAGTGGAACCTCCAAGTGCCACTCAGACCTTGTGGGAGAAAAGTATTTGGCATTGAACTTGGTAGTAGTAGTTGTGTATATGTTTGAAGCTAAAGATCCCATCATCAACTGCTTCCAGACATTTCACCACCTAGATCACAAGGGTTGGATTTGCACAAAAAAATGTAATATCATACACAGTCTACTGGTGTTGTTTTAAATTGAGAACATGTACCTCAACAATATGTAAAAAATAAAAAAATAAAAATATGTGAGTTACATGCTGACCAGACCGGACATGTCGCATGCTTGAGTGTTGCAAGATAAATTTAGAAATCTATGTTATTCAATTATTGCACCCACACTGCACGCCATCGAGCGTCTGCGTTGCCAACGGCTAAAATAGAAGTCATTCCTATTTCTGATACAGATTGCGCTGCAAGTCCTGCCTCTCCCATCTCCTCCTCATTGGTTACACCAACATTGGTGATTGAAAGATGAACTGTTTTGCCGGTCATCGTGGTAATACTATGCAAGTTTAGATGGCAGTCACCATATAAGTTCAAAGATGAAAAAGCCTGGAAGGAGGAGAGATGACTAGAAACGATTCGGTTGACAGTTTTATATGTGGATTAATTGTCAGAGTAGAGGACTTTGTGCATTTCAGGTAAAATAACAACTCAATGTTTATATCCCAGGACAAATTAGCTAGCAACAGCAAGCTAGTTAAATAGGACAAATTAGCTTGCATGTGCAAGATGGCTAGCTAAATTGCCATACATGTTTAAACGCTTTTCGACCTGTCCCCAAATTAATGTAATGCCTCTTGGCTGTAATGTTCAGAGTTTGTTTTGATATTTTAACCTGCGTGTCGTAATCACGTTTGGTGTGGGGGGACAAAATAAATGAATGCACGATGGCTCACGATGGCGCACGATGTAGGATGTAGGCAGTGGTTCCCAACTCCAGTCCTCGAGGAACCCCATCAGTTCACATTCTTAGTGTAGCCCCATACAAGCACACTTGATTCAACTTGTCAACTAATCATCAGACCCTCAATGAGTTGAATCAGGTATGGTGGCCCGGAGCTACAACATCAATGTGTACTGTTGTCCATGGAGAATAAGAGCACTTCCTCCCAGCTGCCCACTGCACTGAGGCTAGGAAAGACTGTCACCACCGATAAATCCACTATTATTGAGAATTTCAATAAGCATTTTTCTACAGCTTGCCAGGCTTTCCACCTGCCTACCCCTACCCCGGTCAACTGCCCGGCACCCCCCACAGCAACTCGCACAAGCCTCCCCATTTCTCCTTCACCCAAATCCAGATAGATGATGTTCTGAAAGAGCTGCAAAATCTGGACCCCTACAAATCAGCCGGGCTAGACAATCTGGACCCTGTCTTTCTAAAATTATCTGCCCGAAATTGTTGCAACCCCTATTACTAGCCAGTTCAAACTCTCTTTTGTATCGTCTGAGATTCCCAAAGATTGGAAAGCTGACACGGTCATCCCCCTCTTCAAAGGGGGAGACACTCTAGACCCAAACTGCTACAGACCTCAGAGCTTGTGTATTTTCTGTATACCAGGGAGCTAGTTTCTTATGTTATTCGTTTTGGTTTTTAGCGGTATGACTGCATCTAGGGTATTGCGCAAGGTTATATTGAGTTCCTCTGTTAGGTGGTTAACTGATTTCTGTACTCTGACGTCCTTGGGTAGGCGGATGGAGTCTGGAAGGGCATCTAGGAATCTTTGGGTTCTCCAAGAATTTATAGCATGACTTTTGATGATCCTTGGTTGGGGTCTGAGCAGATTATTTGTAATAAAATGGTGGTCCAATAGTCCAGGATTATGAGGAAAAACATTAAGATCCACAACATTCGTTCCATGAACAAAACTAGGTCCAGAGTATGACTGTGACAGTGAGTAGGTCCAGAGACATGTTGGATAAAACCCACTCGAGTCGATGATGGCTCCGCAAGCCTTTTGGAGTGGGTCTGTGGACTTTTCCATGTGAATCACCAAAAATTGGAATATTATCTGCCATGTCTACAAGGTCTGATAGGAATTCAGGGAACTCAGTAAGGAATGCTGTATATGGCCCAGGAGGCCTGTAAACAGTAGCTATAAAAAAGTGATTGAGTAGGCTGCATAGATTTCATGACTAGAATCTCGAAAGATGAAAACTTTGTTTTTTGGGGGGAAATTGACATTTGCTCTAGCTAGCTTTTGTTGGATAACATTAGCATTGAATAACATTGTTCTTAGTTCTCTTCACTTTTATTGAGTTCTTGAGTCTATCATGATTGCAGGTAATATTTTTTTGGTATGTTGTTGTCGAAATAATTCATGCGGTGGACTCCCAACATGGATGCCAGGTAGTGTCGTACATCAACTGGCAACCCTCTGTAACGCATTCTTGTCATGCTATGCAAGAGCTCACATTTAAGGATCTTAATATACAGTTGAAGACGGAAGTTTACATATACTTAGGTTGGAATCGTTAACTCGTTTTTCAACCAGTCCACAAATGTATTGCTAAAACCTCTTTGTGCTATACGTGCCGCTAGCGACCCACCTCGACAACATCCGGTGAAATTGCAGAGCGCGAATATCAAAAATAGTACATTCGTAATATTAAACATTCATGAAAACACAAGTGTCTTACATGATTTAAAATGTAACATCTTGTTAATCCACCCGCTTTGTCAGATTTCAAAAAGGCTTTATGGTGAAAGCATTCCATGCGATTATCTGAGGACAGCGGCCCAAATACAAAAGCATTAAAAACATTTTCCAAACAAGCGAAAGTCAGAAATAGCGATAAAATAAATCCCTTACCTTTGAAGATATTCATCTGGTTGCAATCACAAGGGTCCCAGTTACATAACAAATTTTCCTTTTTTTAGATAACATCCTTCTTTATATCCCAAAAATTTCAGTTTATTTGGCACGTTTGATTCAGAAATACAGCTGTTCCATCTCGCCCAACATGCCTACAAAGGAATCTAAAAAGTTACCTGTAAACTTGGTCCAAACATTTCAAACAACATTTCTAATCCAACCTCAGGTACCCTAATATGAAATAATCAATACAATAAAAGACAGAATAAACTGTTTTCAATACCGGAGAAAAACAAAGAGGAGTGCGCACCCATTCAAGCCCACCAAAAGACTATAGTCCTTCTGAGTGACACTTAGAAAGAATACGAATACATAAAAAAAAAAACATTGAACAATTTCTTAAGACTGTTGACATCTAGTGGAAGCCATAGGAACTGCAATCTGGGTCCTAATAATTAGGCTTTCCCATAGAAAATCATTGGATAGTCCAATTACCTCAACAACAACAAAAAATCCTGGATGGATTCTCCTCTGGGTTTTGCTTGCCAAATCAGTTATGTTATACTCACAGACATTATTTTAACAGTTTTAGAAACTTTAGAGTGTTTTCTATCCAATATTATGTGTATGCATATCCTAGCTTCTGGGCCTGAGTAACAGGCAGTTTACTTTGGGCACCTCAGTCATCCAAACTTCCGAATACTTCCCCCTAGCCTTAAAAGGTTTAACAAACTATAGATTTGGCAAGTAGGTTAGGACATCTACTTTGTGCATGACACAAGTAATTTTTCCAACAATTGTTTACAGACAGATTATTTCACTTATAAATCACTGTATCACACAAAATAATCTGAAAGGCCGCTCAGCAAGGAAGAAGCCACTACTCCAAAACACCATAAAAAGCCAGACTATGGTTTGCAACTGCACATGGGGACAAGATCGTATTTTTTTGAGAAATATCCTCTGGTCTGATGAAACAAAAATATAACTTTTGGGCTATAATGACCATCGTTATTTTTGGAGGGAAATGGGGGAGGATTGCAGGCCAAAGAACACCATCCCAACTGTGAAGCACGGGGGTGGCAGCATCACGTTGTGGGGGTGCTTTGCTGCAGGAGGGACTGGTGCACTTCACGAATGTATGGCATCATGAGGAAAGAAAATTATGTTGATACAGTGCCTTGCGAAAGTATTCGGCCCCCTTGAACTTTGCGACCTTTTGCCACATTTCAGGCTTCAAACATAAAGATATAAAACTGTATTTTTTTGTGAAGATTCAACAACAAGTGGGACACAATTATGAAGTGGAACGACATTTATTGGATATTTCAAACGTTTTTTAACAAATCAAAAACAGAAAAATTGGGCGTGCAAAATTATTCAGCCCCCTTAAGTTAATACTTTGTAGCGCCACCTTTTGCTGCGATTACAGCTGTAAGTCGCTTGGGGTATGTCTCTATCAGTTTTGCACATCGAGAGACTGAAATTTCCCATTCCTCCTTGCAAAACAGCTCGAGCTCAGTGAGGTTGGATGGAGAGCATTTGTGAACAGCAGTTTTCAGTTCTTTCCACAGATTCTCGATTGGATTCAGGTCTGGACTTTGACTTGGCCATTCTAACACCTGGATATGTTTATTTTTGAACCATTCCATTGTAGATTTTGCTTTATGTTTTGGATCATTGTCTTGTTGGAAGACAAATCTCCGTCCCAGTCTCAGGTCTTTTGCAGACTCCATCAGGTTTTCTTCCAGAATGGTCCTGTATTTGGCTCCATCCATCTTCCCATCAATTTGAACCATCTTCCCTGTCCCTGCTGAAGAAAAGCAGGCCCAAACCATGATGCTGCCACCACCATGTTTGACAGTGGGGATGGTGTGTTCAGGGTGATGAGCTGTGTTGCTTTTACGCCAAACATAACGTTTTGCATTGTTGCCAAAAAGTTCAATTTTGGTTTCATCTGACCAGAGCACCTTCTTCCACATGTTTGGTGTGTCTCCCAGGTGGCTTGTGGCAAACTTTAAATGACACTTTTTATGGATATCTTTAAGAAATGGCTTTCTTCTTGCCACTCTTCCATAAAGGCCAGATTTGTGCAATATACGACTGATTGTTGTCCTATGGAAAGAGTCTCCCACCTCAGCTGTAGATCTCTGCAGTTCATCCAGAGTGATCATGGGCCTCTTGGCTGCATCTCTGATCAGTCTTCTCCTTGTATGAGCTGAAAGTTTAGAGGGACGGCCAGGTCTTGGTAGATTTGCAGTGGTCTGATACTCCTTCCATTGCAATATTATCGCTTGCACAGTGCTCCTTGGGATGTTTAAAGCTTGGGAAATCTTTTTGTATCCAAATCCGGCTTTAAACTTCTTCACAACAGTATCTCGGACCTGCCTGGTGTGTTCCTTGTTCTTCATGATGCTCTCTGCGCTTTTAACGGACCTCTGAGACTATCACAGTGCAGGTGCATTTATACGGAGACTTGATTACACACAGGTGGATTGTATTTATCATCATTAGTCATTTAGGTCAACATTGGATCATTCAGAGATCCTCACTGAACTTCTGGAGAGAGTTTGCTGCACTGAAAGTAAAGGGGCTGAATAATTTTGCACGCCCAATTTTTCAGTTTTTGATTTGTTAAAAAAGTTTGAAATATCCAATAAATGTCGTTCCACTTCATGATTGTGTCCCACTTGTTGATTCTTCACAAAAAAATACAGCTTTATATCTTTATGTTTGAAGCCTGAAATGTGGCAAAAGGTCGCAAAGTTCAAGGGGGCCGAATACTTTCGCAAGGCACTGTATATTGTAGCAACATCTCGAGATATCAGTCAGGAAGTTAAAGCTTTCCAAATGGACAATGACCCCAAGCATACTTCCAAAGTTGTGGCAAAATGGCTTAAGGACAAAAAGTTAAGGTATGGGGGTGACCATCGCAAAGCCTTGACCTCAATCCCATAGAAAATATGTGGGCAGAACTGAAAAAGCGTGTGCGGGCAAGGAGCCCTACAAACCTGACTCAGTTACACCAGCTCTGTCAGGAGGAATGGGCAATGCTACTAATGACTAATTGAGTGTATGTAAACTTCTGACCCACTGAGAATGTGATGAAATAAATAAAATCTGAAATAAATCATTCTCTCTGCTATTATTCTGACATTTCACATTCTTAAAACAATGTGGTGATCGTAAATGACCTAAGACAGGGAATTGATACTAGAATTAAGTGTGAGGAATTGTGAAATACTGAGTTTAAATGCATTTGGCTAAGGTGTATGTAAACTTCCGACTTCAACTGTATGCGTCAATACAAAGACAGCGTAGTGTCATCATTTTGGCTGTTCTCAAAAGTGTGCTTCTGTCATACAAGTGTTGGTATTGCCAAAAGGGCAAACCACATTTTGAAAATTATGCTGATATCTTACCTGTACTATCCCTGTTTCCCCTACTGGCCAGTATAGGCCTGTGACTAATTGTCATGTTGCGTAAAAATCACATTTTGGAACAGTGAATGCATTCTGACATCACATGCATTAAAAAAACTCATGCTTGGGCAGCCGTTAGAGATATTTGGAACTCGCGTGTGAAAAGGTTAAGGGAAAGTTGGTTTATAACTGCTTAGTCCTGCAATGGTCACCTTTCTAGCTCACTCTCTGTGGAACACACAAGAGTCTAGGCAAGATGGCTGCCCCATGTGAGAGAAAATGTGATGTGCCTCTCGACACCTAGCTTACTCTCAGGGGAGAACTGCAAGTCCGCCAGAGAGAAAAATGCACAGTCTCCCAATCTTGTAGACGCAGTCCCCGAACCCAAATGCTAAACCGGGAGGGTTCTGCTGGACAGACAAGTCGCAAAGACAACTAAGACAAACCCTCAGTTCAGCAATACTGGTTGACCAAACCGAGTATCACCCAGGTTGGTGCACTGTCGAATGTAATAAAAAGGACAAAACCCAAACCGAGTGAGGGGACAGCAGAGCATCCAGATGGAGAGGCTAGCTAGCTCCAAGCTATTGAATAGCTGTGGGTATACTTCTGCGCTGATACACTCTAATATAGAACTCTTACTGAGCGAATGCAAATCAAATTTAAATGTATTGGTAACATACACATATTTAGCTAATGTTATTGCTGGTGTAGCGAAATGCTTGTGTTCCTAGCTCCAACATTTCAGTAGTATCTAACAATTCACAACAATGCACACAAATCTAAAAGTAAAAGAATGGAATTAAGAAATATATAAATATTAGATTGAGCAATGTCGGAGTGGCATTGACTAAAATACAATGGAATAGAATACAGTATTTACACACTGTATGCGATGAGTAAAGCAGTATGTAAACATTATTTAAACATTGTTAAAGTGATTAGTGTTCCATTATTAAATTGGCCAGTCATTCCAAGCCTATATATACATATAGGGCAGCAGCCTCTAAGGTGCAGGGTTGCATAACCGGGTGGAAGCCGGCTTGTGATGGATATTTAAAAGTCTGATGGCCTTGATATAGAAGCTGTTTTTCAGTCTCTTGGTCCCAGCTTTGATGCACCTGTACTGACCTCGCCTTCTGGATGATAGTGGGGTGAACTGCCGGCCCAGACGGCATCCCTATCTGCGTCCTAAGAGCATGCGCAGACCAGCTGGCTGGAGTGTTTACGGACATATTCAATAACTCCCTATCCCAGTTTGCTGTCCCCACTAGCTTCAACATGTCCACCTTTGTACCTGTACCCAAGTTAGCAAAGGTAACTGAACTAAATGACTATCGCCCCATAGCACTCACTTTTGTCATAATGAAGTGCTTTGAGAGGATAGTTAAGGATCATATCACCTCTTACCTGACACCCTAGATCCGCTTTAATTTGCTTACCGCCCCAATTGATCTACAGATGATGCAATCACCATCACCTCTAAAACTCTTAACTTTAAATAAAGGTTCATTTAAAAATGTAAAAAGAATACATATCTTACTCATCTCTGCCATAGAGAAGGAGAGCCCACAGTCCTTGGTAGCAGAACAAGTTGGTGGCAATGTGTTATCCTCAAAGCAGCCGAATAAGGTGTTTAGCTTGTCCAGAATCAAGATGTCGGTGTCCACGACAAGGCTGGTTTTCTCCTTGTAGTCCGTGATTGTCTGTAGACTGCTACATACATCTCGTGTCTGAGCTGTTGAATTGTGACTCCACATTGTATCTGTTTGATTTCCTTATACAAACTACACTGTTTGTATTCTGCCATATTCCCAGTAACCTTGCCATGGTTAAATGCGGTGGTGCTGCTTTCAGTTTTGCGCGAATGCTGCCATCTAGCCACAGTTTCTGGTTTGGGTAGGTGTTAATAGTCACAGTGGGTACAACATCTCCTATACACTTCCTGATGAACTCAGTCGCCGTATCTGTGTATTCGTCAATGTTATTTTCAGAGGCTACCCGGAACATATCCCAGTCTGAGTAATCAAAATAAATCTTGATTCTGATTGGTCAGACCAGCATTGAATAGACTGTAGCACGGGTACTTCCTACTTGATTTTCTGCCTATAGGAAGGGAGGAGCAAAATGGAGTCGTGATCAGATTTGCCGAAGGGAGGGCGGGGGAGGGCCTTGTAGGCATTTCAAAAAGTGTTTTTCCAGAGTGAGTACTACAGACAATGTGTTGGTAGAACTTCGGTAGTGTTTTCCTCCAACTTGCTTTGATAAAATCAACCAGCTATGTGGTTTCCAGTTTGCATAAAGTCCAGTGTAGTTCTTTGAGGGTTGTTGTGGTAAAATGATGTGGCCTAGCCCACCTAACCCAAAGAGATTAATGAGTTACGAAAGAGTTATGATTGGATCCTTTCTGGAATTAACCGAGAAAAGGAAGAGGTGGAAGTAGTGCGGTAGCAGCTATTTAAGGGGGTCAGCAACAGACTAATCTGAAATCCTTACTCGGAATGTATCCTGCCATGTGAAAGGATACCATATCATATTGGAGTGATCGAACATAGTTCTACATAACACTAGCTAGCTTAACCTGTGTTTGCACGTTTTACTAAAGTAATTTTTTCTAGCTATGAGCCTGAAATGGGGAATTGAATTTGAATACTTTGAATATTAATCTTTTTTAAATCTATTCAAGAAAAGTCAAACAGAAAAATGTCAATGGTAGGATTTCTGTTAGTGAATATTTCCTTTAACATTCTGTGTTGTGTTCTTATTATTTTTTATAAGTGATTGTTATGTTTAAGTGATATATGTTTATAAATATGTTTATAAATTCTTTATGAATGGGTAAATTGTAATGACAGTACAATGACAATAAAATTCAGGCAGGTGGGATTGACTGCATGAAATTTCCCCTACTTGCCAATATAGGCCTGTAGGGGAAATTTCATGCAGTGGGGGTGCTACAGTATATATCAGCATTCACTCATACTGGTATGGCAGAAGCACACTTTTTAGAACAGACATAAGGATGACACTTTGCTGTCATTGTAATGATACATGTATTAAGATACCTACATATGACATCTTGCATAGCATAACATGAATGCACTAAAGATATGCTATGGATATATTTCATTAAGGAAAATGGAAAGGGGGCTACCTAGTCAGTTGTACAACTGAATGCATTTAACTGAAATGTGTCTTCCGCATTTAACCCAACCCCTCTGAATCAGAGAGGTGCGGGGGGCTGCCATAATCGACATTCGCGTCTTTCGGCACCTGGGGAACATTGGGTTAACTGACTTGCTCAGGGGATGAACGACAGATTTTTACCTTGTCAGTTCTGGGAATAATGTGGTTTGGACCTGTTTTAACACGTTCAGGAAATGCTTTAGATATGTAATAAATGTGTTATGGATATGTAGTCAACATATACCATTACCCAGTATTTGTATTATTTATTTAATTCATTTTTCCCCCTCATCTTTATTAAGGGAGCCAATCATTTTGGATGTGTCTGTAACTGTGTGTGTGCGTGACCTTTTTCCACATGTCTGTTTTGACATATAGAGGTCTTAACTAGTTTGTGTAACATACGGTATAATATGACTACATTACAGTACATAAGTACTGTAAGTAAGCATTTATGAGAGGTTATCATTCCTGTCATATTTACATCATCGTGTGCAATGAAGTGTAGCCAACATCTGTGTTTGGCTCCGGGGTGAAATACCCCCTACTGTAGGTGCAGATCTAGAATTGGCTTCCCCTCCCCCAATCCTTACCTTAAACTGTAGTGGGTAAAATTAAAAACTGATCCCAGATTAGCTTTTAGGGGCAGCATCACCTTACACATCTGTCTGTGGACATTAATGGATGCAACTTTGCATGTGAACCAACTAAGTCAAATTTACATTGGTTAATTAACTATTCCATGTAACTGACATTGTGAATTACAATAGCTATATACTCTTGAGCACAGTTGTCTGTGTGCGTGCGTGCGTGCGGTTGCATTTGCTGTGTGTGGTGTGTGCCTAAGCATTACCTGGGAATATAATGTCTACATGTGTGTGAACGCCATCCAGTTGATCTGTGATTAGCTCTGGTTTCTATACAATCATGTCAAGACTCTAGATTAACTCTAGATTACCCTGCCCATTAAACAAACTCCTTTATTCAGTGGCCCGCCGCCGGCTATTTTTATCGCTTTTAATAATCTTTATTTACTCAGATTAATTGGAGCCGAGATGGAAGTAATTAGAGGAGCTGATAAAGTGTGTGTGTGTGTGGTGGAAGGGGGGTAGGTGGGTGTGGGTGTTTGTGTGTGTGTGTGTGTGTGTGTGTGTGTGTGTGTGTGCATGTGTGTATATTGTACATAATGAGTGTGTGTGTGTTCGTATTTGTGTGTATTGAACATATGGGTATGTGAGTGTGTTTTCCCCTTCCCTGTTAATGGGCCTGAGCACGTCACATGAGCCCAGGTGGTGATAACGCCACGCAGACGAGTACTTCGTAAGCGCCTCGCTGAAGTATAAGGCAAAACATACGGTCTCCGTCCGTTTGAGCGCGGCGGGCTAACCATATGGCGGTGAGGACGATCAAACATATGGTCTGCCGTCCTCACCAACCCCACCTGCCGAGCTAGTTAGCATGCTTGGCGAAGCGTAGAGTTACAATATTTTTCTCTCTCCTCTCCTGCTTATATTAGTTGCTATGTCGTTTGCCAATGGAGTTTTGTATTCAGAACAGGGCCAATTTGGGAGGTTCTGGAATTAAATCGGACCAATCCGTGTCTAGTGTTTAGGATGGTTAAGGTAGATATCTCTCCTTCTTGCTCAGTTTTCTTTTTGTCTTCTTCTTCTCCATCTCTCTCCTTCTTACATCATCACTTTTTCTCTACTCTTTCCTCTTTCTCCTTCTTCCCATCCTCTGTCTTATGTTCTCTCCCTCCTCCTCCACCACTCTCTATCCTCCTCCTTACTTCTTTCTCGATTATACTCTCCCCCTCCTTCTCTCACCCCCTTCTTCCTTATCCATCTCCCCATTTATTCTTCCTCCTTCCTTCCTCTCATCCCCGACTCCCACCCCCTCCTAACACCCTTCATCTCTCCCTTTCTTCCTCCCTCTCCACTCCCTCCCCTCAGGTATGGGCAACCTCACCTTCCAGATCACACCCGACTCCAACAAGGACAGTGAGAGCATCCAGATGGGCCGCGATCTCAAGCTCTCGTGTCACGTGGACGCACAGCCCCAGGACAAGGTCAACTGAATAATACTATTAGTAATAATAATATTAGTAGGGTGTGACCCCTTCATAATAATCTCATAATGATGCCGAATAAATCAAAGTAGGTGAGAGGGATGAACATTTTATGTAAAGAGATAACATAAAACTTGTTAAAGGACATTATAAATATTCATGCATGCTTAATACAAGTTGCAACATATTATGTAAAGTATATAAGCTATAGCAATATATTAATATAATAAAATAACATATTGCTATTTTATATTATTAGGTCAACTACACATGGTACAAGAATGCGGCACTAGTCTACAACTCGGACAGCTTGATCGTGCTGCGCAGCGACCCGGACATGGCGCCGGGCACAAGTAGCCTGGAGATCGTGGACATGAAGTTCCGTGACCAGGCCACCTACAGCTGTGTGGCCAACTTTCCTGGCAGCACGGTGCCCGAGATGAGGGTAGATGTCAACATTACCCAAAGCAGCGGTGAGTGGACTGTTTCTTTGTTCTAAGTACCTAACTAGTCATGTGTTATGCTAACTAGCTAGAAAGAGGTTGCATAGCAACAGCATCAACTTCCGGTAGAGAAGTAGAGAAGGCAAAGAGAAAGAAGGCTCAACTGAAAGTTGTGCCCCTTCGATATTAATTTAAGATACTCCAATCCTCTTATGCTGTGGTCTACTTCCGACCATCACGTTGTACAGAGCCATATTTTTCATTCCATCCTAACGGAAACCCTGAATGTTTCATTTTTCTCTGAATAGAAACACCATAATATTAAATTAATTAAGACAAATTAATTAAAATAAATCCCGTATGCTATGTTATTACACAAAAAAGTTTTCAAATTCTCTGGCAATGCCAATATGGAAGACTATCAAATGCTTCTCAAAGATGCCCTCTGGTGGTCAAACTAGCACTAAATTGCATTTTAAAAATGGCTGACAATTAGATAACGTGCCACAGAATGCTACAGCAGCCCGCAAGGTATGCTGCAGTATGACGCAACTTTGAAAGGAGGAACCACTGTACAAAGAGAACATGGGCTAAGGTTAGGGTAATTGGAATGCTTGTTGACTTGTTTAGCCAAATGGCGTGAAAATGCTGCTGATAGAAGTGCATAAAAATATAAGAACATAATAAAAAAAATGCTCAGATTTGCAACATGGAAGGTCTCCAAGAACACACTGTTCTCCATCATTATTAAATGAAAGAAGTTTGGATCCACCTAGACTCTTCCTAGAGCTGGCTCCCCAGCCAAACTGGGCAATCGGTGGACAATGGCCTTGGTTTGGGAGGTGACCAAGAACCTGATGGTCACTCTGACAGCTCCAGTTCCTCTGTGGAGATAGGATAAACATCCAGAAGGACAATCATCTCTGCAGCACTCCAACAATCATGCCTTTATGGTAGAGTGGCCAGACGGAAGCCATTCCTCAGTCAAAGGCACATGTCAGCCCGCTTGGAGTTTGCCCAAAGGCACCTAAAGGACTCTAAGACCATGATAAACAAGATTCTCTGGTCTAATGAAACCAAGATTCGTTGGCTTGAATGCCAAGCATCACATCTGGAGGAAACCAGTCCCTGCTCATCACCTGGCCAAAGTATGGAGATGAAAAACCTGCTTCAGAGCGCACAGGACCTCAGACTGGGGCAAAGGTCAGACAGCCAAGGCAATGCACGACTTGCTTCGGGACAAGTCTCTGAATGGTGGTTGTTCAGGTGATGGTCAGCGACCTTGGGGATATTGGTTTGGCCCGGAGTGATGGGACCTCCCACTCCTGCGATCTCGCCCTCCTCTCATCTCCCCAGGGTCTAGAACTGTTGTTCTTTTTCTCCCTTCAAATGTTTAGTAACACTTTATTTGATGTATGTATGTCATGTCCTAATGTTTTCACGGTAACCAGGGTGATGATATCTGTCTGGCTTGACTCGATCATCGGTTGTGGATTGGTGTTGCTTTCTTTCAGTTTCTCTCTTTCTCTGTGTCACAATCGTCGTAGTGAGGAGAGCAAAGCGCAGCGTGATGTGAATACATGCCCAACCCTACCTGGCTTAATGCTCCCCGTAGCCAGGCCAATGCGGCGAGGTGGAATAGCCCGCACTGGGCTGTGCTGGCGAACTGGAGACACCATGTGTAAGGCTGGTGCCATGTACCCCGGCCCGAGGGGTACCCCGACGCACTGGAGACCAGATGTGCTGAGCCGGCTTCATGGCACCTGGCTCGATTCCCACTCTAGCCCGGCCGATACGAGGCGCTGCTATGTACCGCACCAGGCTATGCCTGCGCACCAGGGACACCGTGCTCAGGTCTCCTACCCGACTTAGCCACACTCCCCGTGTTCCCCCCCAATACATTTTTGGGGATTCCAACCGTGCTGCCGTGCTGCCTCATCATACCACCGCCTCTCGGCTTTCGCTGCCTCCAGCTCAGCCTTGGGGCGGCGATATTCTCCAGCCTGTGCCCAGGGTCCCTTGCCGTCCAGTCCTGAGATTGCTGCTGCTGCCCGTTACCACGCTGCTTGGTCCTTTGGTGGTGGGTGATTCTGTCACGATCATCATAGTGAGGAGACAAAGTGCAGCGCAATGTGAATACATACTTTTAATGTAAGACGAATGAACACGAAGTACAATAAACAAACAAAATAACAAAAACGAACGTGACCGCTATAAACACTGAGTGCAAACATGCAACATCACATAGACATAGATAATCACCCACCAATTACCCAAGGAATATGGCTCCCTAAATGTGTTTCCCAATCAGAGACAACGATAAACAGCTGCCTCTAATTGAGAACCAATCTAGGCAACCATAGACATACAAAACACATATTCTAGTAAACAACCCCATAAACATACAAAAACCCTAGACAGGACAAAAACACAACAAACCACCCCCAAAATAATAAAGAAAACAAAGATAACTAAGGTCTTTCTCTGTCTCTTTCGATGTCCTTTTCTTTGACTACCACAGACAGTCTCAATCCCCCTCCGTCCCGATCCCTTTTTCAATCTATAAAATGGAAGCACTATGGTGTAAGGTCCACCACTACACTGCTTATACCTGTCCAGAGAGCCACGGGAATGTTGTAGTGAGTGTTTTGGGACTCATATTGGCCAGTCTGCATCTTTTTAATCTCGTTCCCATACTCACTTCCGCCTAAATGCACGGAGACTGGTGGATAGGAGCGTCATTAGCCAATCAGAAAGACGTGAGAAACTCCTGGCATGATAGGCATTGGCTTAATTGGCTTCATCTTCCAACCAGTCATCACCCACAACACTCCCCCCCCATGTCTTGGGCACCTCTACGTTCAGGAGCAGCAGCTGAGCTGACTCGATTACTGGACTGTCTCAAGGCATTAAAACCTGTTCATTGTCATAAAATACAATGTGATTGGCTTTGGCATAACATTAGAGATGTAGCCTAATGGACAAGTGTTTGTGTACATTATAATACTTAAGAAATACTGCTCATTCAAGCACTAAACTCCTAAGCTAGATGTAACATTTATTTAGTTACAGAATGCTGACTTATTCTGAAAGTTGTTGTTGTTGTTGCTAGGTAACATTCTGAGATTCATGGGAAGAAGTTGCCAAGGGAACCGATTCGCAAAAATGTAATGACAAATACTTTACTCAGTAGGTCACTCCCATATAACTGTATGGTCACTCCCACTAAGGCCATCTTAGAATGGTTGATGTCCCAGGCTTATATGCGCCGTGCACTGGGGAAGAGGTCACCCTCTTTTCACCCTCTCTTTCTCTCTCTTTCTCTCCTGTTGTTGCTCCTAGTCCTACTGAGAGTGTTGACAGATGGAGGAAATGAGGATGTGTGTTTAACCTTGACCACTGGTTCGCCTCGCCAGTCAACACATTGCATTTAGCTTTTTACATTTCCCAGGGCGTGCGATGACCATTAGTATCCAATATAAATGCCCTCACTAATTTCAACATTTAACCTCACTTGCTTCCCCCTCCTCCCCACCTCCCGCCCTGCTCCTCTCTCTCTTCTTCTCTTTTTTTCTTCTTTTTATGAACCCTGTTTGTCTTTTGGGCAACCCCTCCTTAAATATTTTCTCTTGTCCCCTAACCCTCCGTCTTTATATATCTCCCTACCTCTATCTCCCCCTTGCTCCACTCCAACTCCTCTCACACTCCCTCTCTCTCCCTTCTCCAATTTCTCACCCCTACAGTCACTCCCCCAATTCTGACGGTGCCGGCAGGGGGCCAGGTGGTGAGTGTGAGGGAGGGAGGCTCTGCCGACCTGGTGTGCCTGGTGGATGGCAAGCCCCGTCCGCCTGTGCTCTGGTCGCGCGCCGACAAAGACCTGCCTATGCCCACGGGTGAGTGGGCGGTGGAGACACGCAACGGGCGCCTCCGGCTGACCAACGTCACCCGTGACCTGATGGGTTCCTATCGCTGCCAAACGGCGCCCTACAATGGCCTCAACATCAAGCCACGCCAGGCGCAGGTGCAGCTCAACGTGCAATGTGAGTAGTAAACTACTACATTTCCTATGAGTCATCTGTTTATTGAGCTCTGAGTATTATTGCATTTGTTCTGTTCTGGTCCTGTTGACCTACATGGGGTGCAGGCTTTTGTTCCAGCCCAGTAGTAACACACCCGATGAATGAATTGAGTAATTGAGTATGTTTTTGAGTAGATGAATCAGCTGTGGTAGTGTAACGGAGATCATTCTGAACCATGCTCACGTGATGAATAACCTTAACCGAGACCTGAAGACTTGCTTTTGTTCACCCAGGTAATGCCTACATTATAGCTCAACAGTCTCGTGGTGCTCAGGAGACCTGAGTGCGTATCCTGGTCAGTCAAATTAGCACTTGGCCGGTTCAAAACTGCCATCTGTCTGTTGCACTAAAGCCACCTTTCAGGGTGTGGTTTGAGTTAAACTTTTGTCTTCAATCATCATTCTTAATTTTTCTCACCAGCACTACATGCCTCTACATTTACCTTTAAAAAACTATTGAAAGGTGAAGTTCAACAACATTATCAGTCATTACAACTCAACCATCAATTCCTTCAAATCGATAGCTAGCACTACTAGATTAGCATCGACTGCTGTCTCAATTCAATTTAAAACTCACATTGGACCGGAGTATGCTAACGGTAACCCCCAAACGGGGTTGAATGCACTCTTACTAACAAACAAGGTCACTAATTAACAAATGGTATAATGCCACTCAGAAACCAATGCTGCTAAGTGAGCAAACCTTGTTTATTGTTTACGCAAGCCATTAGTGACGACGCTAGCTAGGCTATTAGCGAACTCTCCCCTTGGTTATATTTATACTTTGTGCTCAGTAAAAGTGCTTATGCCTGCCACACTTCAATAATGCTTCCATTATGAAAGGGGCTCGTCCATAAAGTTCAGAACCCTAAAAGCTCAGAATTCAACACCTTTTCTCTTCGCTTCCCCATTCACTAACTGTAGCCTACAGTATGTGATGTTGCTAGACGCTCGTGAAAATCCAGCTCCTGACTTTCCAGTTTCAAAATAGTGCCACTGAAGGTTGTTTTGCCATTGTTTTGTCTTCAATGCGGGCTGTGCCATGACAGCCAATGTTGAATAAAACTCTCACTGTCCTAGAAGGCTCTTCTTTAGAATGTGTTTGTGTGTAAATTGTAAAAGGAAGGTGATGCACTTTGGTGGATGGAGCGAACAATACACTCATGGCTAATAGTGAAACATAGAGGCTCAAAGAATAGCCCTGAAGCCCACATAGCTTAGTATAATATCCCTTTACATCCATTCTTTAGAATTTTTTGTTTACAGCTTTCGTTCCAATGCCTGTATTTCCCATTAATTGTGAATACAACATTAACAATGTGAGAAGATGTATGGTCCTCTATGTATCCTGTAATATATTCAAATAATTTAAACTTTTGATAGAGGACTGTCCATCTATCAATGTATGAGCCCCATTGAAAAACCATTGGCTTGATCTGTGAACGCTGTAGTTTCCTTTAATTGACCTGGAGTGACTACTCTATTGGGAAGCTTACGAGCCTTGAAGCCTAAACATCACAAAACAAACCTAAGTCCTAGCCCCTGCCCCCTAGGCACTTACGTAGAGCTGAGAGAATTGGCCTCTGATATGCTATATGGAAATGTTGTTGCGGACACTTATACAATCCTTTCATTTCTCCACAAGTGCCTTGTGGGTAGGGACTAGAAGTTGGTTTGGGATTCAATGTAATGGATATGCCCACACTAGCTTGCTTAGCGAATTAAACTACACTTTTATAATAAAAGTTGCTCAGGTGCTTCGGTCTGTCCCAATAGGTAAACCCTTTTTGGTGTTTAAACCCTCTATGCAGGGTTCTTCATAGAACTCCTTGTAAATGGTTCTACCTAGAACCCTCTGTGAACATTTCTAGCAAGAAGCATTTTTTCCTCGAAAGGTTCTTCCTAGAATCCTTTATGAACAGTTCCACCAGCCTTATTCCCATTTAAAATGTCATTATTTATGACAATACATTACATATATCATAAGGCCTTTCTTTGAAGGCCTAGTTATACTCTAATACAGTGGTGTTAGGAAACTCCTGGTTACATTATTCTTGCTTGCAAAGTGATGTGTAATTCCTATTGGAATCCAGACAAGGGGAGGATTTTCCATTTTTTTATCACCTGAAACCTGCATTCAGAATGATTGCTAGGGTAAAGAAGACTGGCCAATGGGATGACCTATATCATCTGAAATGGATCAACCTTCTCAGTAACAGGTGCAATAAATCCAACCAATTGGATTAGTTTATAAAATGTATGTTATTTATCTTTATGTAGCATAAGATTAATCAACCAATCAATGTACATGCAAAAACACAGATATTGAAACAAACTATTCTGAAAAAAATGACACAATCACACTCAACTCTGGTTTTTAACAACAACACTAAGGTTATTTTACACCGCCAAGTTTTATGTTAATTTAACTCCTGAATCAACACTAGAAATGTTACACTGAAGAATCTACATTAGGTTAAACTGGCCAATTTGCTGTGTAATATGCAGTACAAAAATTCACTGCTGGTTCACTCATACTTCCTTCTATTCTCCTACTCTCTGCTCAATAAAATCAAAGAAAATACTCATTTGAAAGACAGAAATCATGGCAAAGATATCAATTATGTCAGTACTGTAAATGCAAAAGGGTTAAGGGAATACCAGATACGTGCACAAATATTCCTGTATACTCTAGGTACAGTTTAAAATATTTTAAATATATCACACCTATCTTTTTAAATGTATCAAATTACTCAAACTCCTGATCTTAAAGTTTAAACACTGAAGTGAACACTATTGCTCAGGCACTATTTAAAAGAAAGAACAAGTATTACAATAAAAAAGCTTATTCAGATTCAGAAGCAGAACCCTTTTTGCCTTCAAAAGAATCCTTCTAGCCTCTCAAAGAGACCTTTCTTCTAAAAATGGTTCTTAGGATAACAAATGTTTGAGGTAGAACTCTTTGCCTTACAAAGAACCCTTCTCTTCCAAAAAGGGTTCTTCAGATGAAAATGGTTCTTGGTAGAACCCTATCCCTCTGCATAGAACCCTATTGGAACTCCTTTTTCTAAAAGTGTAGCTTAGCGCAGAACGAATGCCAGCTTAATTAAAGACCACTATGACCGTGGAGCTGACATTCCAAATCCTCCCAACCCCCATCCACCATCCGTCCACATGCTTACAAAGATACTACTAGATTTACAAGGCTTGCTAATGCAGGCGGGCGGAAGGACGACACTTTCAGATGCTCGTCTAGTCCAATCCACTTCAATGATTTATTGGCCAGGTGGCCACCCCAGTCTAGAAAGACAGAAATAAAGAGAGAGAGAGAAACTGAGTGTGACAGATGGATGGAGGAAGAGAGAAAGACAAACTGGGAGAAGGAGAGAGTGACAAACCGAGAGAGGAAGGGTTTTAGTAACAAGCAAGAGAGGGAAGAAGAGAGGGAGACAGAGAGACGGAGAAAGAGACAGAGGGAGAAAATAGAAAATGAGGGAGAGAATTACGAACAGAGAGAGGAAATCAGAGATAGGTAGATGTTGCAGAACAGGGAACCATTGCAGGGAACCATCAGTGCTTTGGAAACCAATGATTCCCCTTTCCTTCCCTGGATTTCTTCACTGTACCCAAACCAAAAACAGATTTAATGCATTGCTCAGTTATGTATAGAGCCATGTCCTCATGGAAGGCTCTGCCACCAGAGGTTACTCAAGCAAAAAGCAAGTTTAACTTTAAAATACAGATTTTAAAAAACATATTGTATCACAGCGCCTCTCTTCTTTCTAAAGATTTAATTGAACTCTTATTGCTTATCAAAGTATGAATATGTGCAGAATAAATGAATAGTGTCTAATTAGTATTTTTGTTGTCTCTTGGTGTCTTTCCAATATATAACTCTTATTTTATGATTTTTTTATTTTAATTAATGTCATATCTTATGCTGTTTTTGTATATAATTTGTAATGTATTTATACGTTTTATGTGGAACCCAGGAAGAGTAGCTGATGCATGTGCAGCTAACAGGGATCCGAATGAACTTAACTAAACTCTCCTTCCCTCCTACTTTGTATTTATTTGTTTAGTTTATCAGGTTTGTTTTTCAACCCTTCATTTAGCACCGTTGATCGATACGCGGGAAGATGCTATAATTTTTTTTACTGTGCCTATAAGTGGACAACCCTCTTTATTTCTTCCTCCCTCCTTCTCTCCCTTTCTCCTCTTCCTCATTTTATTCTCCCTTGCCTTCCCTTTCTTTATCACTCCTCTCACCGTGACATGGATGTTCTTCTTCATTGCTATTCTCATCATCATCAATCAGACGGCATCTCACCGCATCTCTCTGTCACTATCCTTCTCCCTCTCTCTTTGTCTTTCTTTCCCTCTCTCCTATTCCCTTGCCACCTCACTCTCTCTTCTGTGTCCCTTTTGCTCTCCCTCCCTCCCTCGCTCTGTCTGTGCTCCTCAGTCATGTGCAGTCTTTCTCTCTTACACCACACATGCTCTCCGTCATCTATCTTTCTCCATCACCCCCCCCCCCCCCCCCCCCACCACCTTTTCTCCCTTACACTTGATGCAGATCAATCTCCCTGGAGTGTACCGTACTGTAAATGTCATGTCTTCATGCATTACTACAAGAGGGTGTACAAACTTGACTAACACGCTGGGAAAGCTGTGTTTGTGTGTGTGTGAGAGAGAGAGAGAGTCTGCCCACATTAATATCTGTCTGTCTGTCTGTCTCTCCCTGTATTTCCATCTGTATCTGTCTGTGTGCGTGTGTATGTGTGTGTATGTTTCTGTGTGTGTGAGTTAGAGCGAGGATTACGGCAGATATTTGTTGTTTCCAATAAGACGGACGATGATTCTGTTTACGGGGATTACGGCATCGTGAAATTGAAACATTCTAGCGTAGCACGAGCCGCCAAGGAAAATATATAGGGGAGACAGTAAGGCCTGTTGCGGAGTCATTTTGTCAGTGGTCCCATCCGTGCACCACGTTTCTTGGATGAAGACACCAACTGCTGACTGGCAAGATACGAAGCCACCACTACATCACTTTATCAACAAGCCTCACCTTACGTCTCTCTGCCCCCTGTTCTGTCGCTTTTCCTCCTCTCTCCTTCTCTCTCACAGCCACCTTTATCTTTTCCTCTCTCATCTCATTTATATTGTATATCTTTTTTTCCCTCCCTTTCGCTCGCTCATGGTCTCTCTCTAGGGGCTTCCACTGTTCCCATTCTCTCAATTCCTCTCAATCTTCCTTTCTTTCTTCCCTCTCTCTGACTCTCTCTCTCCAGAGGTTACTACTGTGTCCTACCACTCTCCCTCACTCACCCTCTTTCTAATTCTTGCTCTCTATTTCTCTCTCTCTTTGGGTGTCCTCCTCTGCCCCCCCCCCCCCTCTCTCTCTCTCTCAATTCAATTCAATCCAATTCTCAAGACGTAACAATAGACAGACATATTACCAATTTGCAATATTAACATAATTAAAATAATAATAATACATATTGTCAACAGGACAACAGTAACAGCAATAATCAAGGGTCAAAATAACCATTCAGTGAACAGTAACAAAGGCAGAGAGGACATGGGCAGGTTTGTTGGTCTGTCAGACATTGACCCTCATTTTATGGCAGGCAGCAATGTAGTGCGCTGCCAACCCACAGCTCTCTGCATCCTCCCCCAACAGGATGGGTAGCCTATTCTCATCCGAGTGGTCTTTGAAACCTTGAATAAGGGTTTCAAATTTGGAGAAATTACACTCTCTCATTGTTTTATATTTTTGACATTTTGTCAGGAAATGCAGCTCTGTCTCGTGTTCTGCTATGGTTGCCTTTCCTCTACAGCAGCTATTCCCAAACTACGCCAAATAAAAATGTGATTCACGTTTTAAAAATTATAATTCTTCACATAAAAAAAAAATCTTCACATTTTCAAACAGTCCATTTATATTTTCCAACGGGGCTATACATTTGGGTGAGTTTTTATTTTATTTTTTTATTTTTTTATTTTCACTGCCAAAAATAAAATGAAACCATCAGCCAATTTGAAAAATAAGCCACAGGAGGTTTTGAGTGAGAATTAAGACGACTTTCAAGTAGTAAGGCATGTATAAAAGCAACAGATACCATTAATAAGAAGGGTCTAGAAGTTTCGTATATGGTGAGCTACCGAGTGGCTAGGACAGGCAAGTCCCATACTATTAGGGAGGACTTAATTATTCCTGCTGCCACGGTTATGGCTGGGACAATGCTGGGGGAAAAGGCAAAAAGAACGATACAGACAATGCCTTCATCAAACAACACTGTTTCACGACGAATTTAGTGACATGGCAGGAGATGTTTTGAAACAGTTACTGCTTCGCATACAAGCCAGTGAATTATATGCGTTACAGCTGGATGAGTCAACAGATGTGGCGGGGCCTGTGACAGCACCAGGTATATGTACGTTACATTTATGGGCGGTCAATTAAGGAAGACATCCTCTTCTGCAAACCATTGGAAACCAGGACAACAGGAGAGGATAATTTTAAAGTACTGGAAAGCTTTGTGACATAAATTGGACTTTGGAGGTCAAGATGTGTTGGTATCTGTACCGATGGTGTAAAAGCCATGACAGGGAGACATAGTGAAGTGTGTAATGCACATGCAAGCAGTTGCTCCCGACACCAATTGGGTACACTGCAGCATCCACCGAGAGGCTCTTGCTGCCATGGGAATGCTTGACAGCTTGAAAGACGTTTTGAACGCTACAATGAAAATTGATAACTTTGTTAAAGCAGGGCCCCTGAACTCTTGTGTATTTTCTGCACTATGCAATGATATGGGCAGCGACCATGTAACACTTTTACAACATACAGAAGTGCGCTGGTTTTCAAGGGGCAAAGTATTGACATGTTTTTTTAATTGAGAGACTAGCTTAAAGTTTTCTTTACTGACCATAATTTTCACTTGTCTGACCGCTTGCATGATGATGAGTTTCTCACACGACTGGCCTATCTTGGTGATGTTTTTTCTTGCCTGAATGATCTGAATCTGGGTTTACAGGGACTCTCGGCAAGTATTTTCAATGTGCGGGACAAAATTGAGGCTATGATTAAGAAGTTGGAGTTCTTCTCTGTCTGCATTAACAAGGACAACACACAGGTCTTTCCATCATTGTATGATTTTTTGTGTGCAAATGAACTCAAGTTTATGGACAATGTAAAATGTTATATAGCAAAGCACCTGAGTTGGGTGCGCAATTACCAAATACTTTTCCGAAACGGATGACACAAACACCTGGTTTCATTCTCCCTTTAATGGCCTGCCTCCAGTCCACTTACCGATATCTGAACAAGAGAGCCTCATCAAAATTGCAAAAAGCGGTTCTGTGAAAATGTAATTTAATCAGAAGCCACTGCCAGGTTTCTGGATTGGGCTGCGCTCACAGTATCTTGCGTTGGCAAATCGCTCTGTTAAGACACTGATGCCCTTTGCACCCACGTACCTATGTGAGAGTGGATTCTCGGCCCTCGCTAGCATGAAAACTAAATACAGGCACAGACTGTGTGTGGAAAATGAGACTCTTCAATACAACCCAACATTGCAGAGCTATGTGCATCCTTTCAAGCACAACCTTCTCATTAACCTGTGGTGATTTATTCACAATATTAAATTCACAAATACATGTTTATATGTAAGATGGTTGAATAAATAGCAAAATGATTGACTATTATTATTTTAATTTGTGCCCCGGTCCTATAAGAGCTCTCTGTCACTTCCCACGAGCCGGGTTGTGACAAAAAATCACACAAATTCTTATGTTTAATAAATGTATCTTATAGTGTGTGTGTGTGGCAGGCTTACAATGATGGCAAAAAAACAACATTTTAGAGTGTGCTGACCCTGGTGCTAGAGGTGGTATGCAGCTGGAGGTTGAATGTTTGAAGGGATACGGGACTATAACAAGTTTGGGAACCACTGCTCTACAGGGAGCTAGGCATTCCTGTGTCTACCGAAAGGTTTTGATCTTGGTCAAACCATTTTCCACGGTGTACAGTACTGTCAATTTAGGGCCAGATAGCACTGCATTTTGCTTGTGCTTCCTAATAAATAATGTAATTTTGTTTTGACTGTGTTGTGTTTTGGTTTATTCTGATTGACTGGATGTTCTTGTCCTGAGGCTTCAGTGTGTTAGTAGAACAGGTTTATGAACCAGCTGGATGTGGAGACTATATTCTTTGCTCAGATCTTGTCATTGCAGGACTTGGTAATGTTAATGTATTTTAGATGTTTCCAAAACTGCCATGAAGTGCAATTGGTTCAATGACACATTCAATTAGTTTTAGCCAAATTTATTTCAATTTGAATTAGTTTTTAGTGGCGTAGAATGCCCTGCGTGCTTTCTCTCAGTTCATTCACTGCCTCATTTAGGTGTCCAGTTGAGCTCATTTTTAAACGTAAGAAATTGTAGTGTGTGCAGTACTCTATATATGTTGTACTAATTGAGCATTTTGGTCTAATTCCCTGAGATCTGGATATTCCCTGGAAAATCATAATTTTTTACTTTTTGGGGTTCAGGCTCTGCTGTGGGTGACAGCAGGCACAGGTCATCTGCGAACAGCAGACATTTAACCTCTGAATTGTGGTGACTAGCACCAGGGACTGAGGATTGTTCTTGAATTGTGGCCTAGACTGCAACCCTGGCGAAGGCCCCGCCCCTGGTTAAAGAATTATGTTATTTTCTTGCCAATTTTGATGCTGCACTTATTACCAGAATACATTGATTTAATGATAGAATCAAATTCTTTTTGGAAGTCGATAAGTTGAGTGTACATTTTGGTATTATTTTGGTGGAGTGTGTTGGGTGTAAATATGATTGGTCGTGCGATGTTTTGGTATAAATCCAATTAGAATTTTTATCAAGACATTGTGCTTTTTAAGGAAGTTTAGATCTCTTGTCTACAGAAAACCTTCCCCAGGTTACTGTTCAAACAAATGCCTATGTAATTGAAATGTGTCTCCATTCTTAAAGCTTGGGGTTATGCGTCCTTGATTCCAGATGTCAGGGAAATAACCTACACTCAAATTAAACAGTTTTAATATAGCCAATTAAAATTTTGCACTAGTGAATTTGATCATCTCATTTAGAATTCCATCAGGTCTGCATGCTTTTTTAAATTTGAGGGCCTGACATTTCTTATAGAGCTCCTGGTCAGTAATTGGGGAGTCCAATGGATTTTTCATGAATTTTGCATGGTTCTGCGTTTGCATCAGTTTGAACGGTGTTGTAGAGTGTTTTAAAATGACTGGTCCAATATGTTACCATTTTGTATTGTTCATTTCTCTAGTTTAGATTTTTTGTAGGTTTTTCCAATTTAGCGAGAAGATGTTTGTGTTTATGGACTCCTCAATTAGTGTTAGCTGCTTGAAGTTGTACTGTGCATTTTTGGTTCTGAGTGTACAGTACAATTATAGTTTTAAAGTCTCACAGTAATTAGGGTGTAATTCACCATTATTTGGGTCTCTGTGCTTTTGGCTTAATACTGTTTACATTTTTTTCCTTATCATTTGACAATCTGCATCAAACCAGTTTTCATCTGTGGTCTTTTTTGGTTCATTTTTCATCCATTTCAGTTGTGCTTCTTTTGCCGTTTTCCAGAATATATTGTTGATGTTTTTTATTGGTAGATGTATGCCTTCTTTACTGTGAGTGAATGTGGTATCCAGAAAATTATCTAAGAGTGTTTTAATTTATTGGTTACTGGTTGCTTTCTGCTATTCTTATGTGCTGTTTTGGGCCCATCTGTATGAATTTCTGATTTTGTAAAGCTTACTGGGCTGTGAATGTGTGATTGTTTTCCATGTCTGTTCTTTTGAGGAACAATGTCATTTGGCAGTAATCAGACAGAGGTCTTAGTGACTTGACAGTGAAGGAGCTGGGAAAGAAAGGGTATATGTCTGTAATCATATAGTCTACTGTGCTGTGGACAGGAAGTGAGCAACAGGTGAATCTCCCCAAAGAGTAACCTACCTTTGACAAAGTAGAGACCCAGGCTTCGACAGAGCTGCAACAGATCCCTTCCGTTTTTGTTGATGGCTCCGTCACTGTTGTTTCTATTGGGGAGATTACGACAGTTGGGAGCAGTATGGCCTGTAAGAAAGCCCTCCCCTCGTGTGGTTGTTAGAACGGGTAGTGTTCCAGTTCGCTCGTTTATGTCCCCACAGACGAGCACATTTCCCTGGGACTGGAAATGGCACGCCTCTTCCTCAAGGATGGGAAATATCTCCTCTGAGTAATATGGGGATTTTGGGGGGGGATATATATTGTGCATAAGAACACATATTTTTCTGTCAATACAAGTTTAAAAAATTTTTTTTTTAACCAAATGTGATATTTACCCATTTTGAGGGGATCAATTTGATTGTGTAGTTTGGTTTTGTAGCAAATGATCAATCCTCCAGATTCTCTGCCTCTATTGACAGAGCTGTGTTTCTGTGACGGCAAAATTACCTTTCTGTAGCCTGTGGGACAGTGACTGACAATGTCTGCCTTACACCATGTCTCCTGCAGAATGATGACATCAACATATTTAAGATTTTTTTTACTACAGTGCTAAACTCTTTGGTCCAAAGGTTGATGAGTTCAGGCTCTCAATGTTCCACATGCTCACTGATAGCGATCTCATGTTACAAAAAGAAAGAATAGCACAGTCAAAAAATAAAGTAACTACTAACTACTATGTTGATAAGAGTGAGAAACAGGAAAACAGAAAACATTTGTTATCTTTTTCTTCATTGAACAAGTAAACTTGGAGGAGCTGTTTAATCTCACTCAATCCTACAGAGTTCTCCTGTCCACTGAGGGCCTCCGCATAGTTGCACTGGTCCCGCTTTTGGGCCCTGTGGAGTGAAGGGGGGCAAGGTCTGGGTGAGTGTGGGTCAGTGGGGCGTAGCGGTGTTCGGGGTGGTGAGGGGTTGCAGCTTCTCTCTCTCATCTCTCCCTCATTCTTGCCTTCCAAAGAATCAATACTCTTCCAAAAATGGTTCTTAAGATGTTAAAGGTTCTATATAGAACCCTTTGCCTTACAAAGGGGTTCATCTGATCAAAACAGTTATTGGTAGAACCCTATCCCTCTTCAAAGAACCCTATTGGAACCCTTTTTTCTAAGAGTGTAGGTATTCTGCTCTAAGCAAGTGAGTTATTCTTACAATGAGAAGATTCAAGCTTGCGTACTCAGATATAATAATAATTTACTGGATTCCAGTAGCCCAAAGGACTTTACCTAGGCTTGCTAGCACTGACAACTTCTTTATTGAGGAAAATGTACTTACTACGACTGTGATATGTGGTTGTCCCACCTAGCTACCTTAAGAGGAATGCACTTACTCTAAGTCGCACTGGATAAGAGCGTCTTCTAAATGACAAAAATGTAAAATGTACAATTACCAGGCCTTGGTATCAACTCCACAATCTACACTTCATCTCCCTTATCGTCCAGGTCTCTTTGAAACACGGCCAAAACATAGTCTATAATTACATAGCCATTGCCAATAAAGACCAAATTCAACGGTGGCTTAAGGCTAACGTCGTGTGAACCCTAACGTTTGTGACCCCATACGTATCGTGGCATCGTTAGCTCTGCATTAGCATCCTTTGCTAATAAGTAGCCTATTAGCTTAATGGCAGCGCGGGGTGATTTGCAGCAGTATAATTATGCTATGGTGCTAGCCATTGGACCTGGAGGCTAGTCAGTCATTCTCCGTGGATAGCTTCTGACATGTTAATTACACACGATTAGTGCTTAGCACGACGCTAACGTCTGCGCCTCGTGGCGTCCGATCCATCATGTCGACATATCAGTTTTCACATGTCAGGTGTGACATCTCTCTTGCTCCTTGTCTTTATTCTCCTGCAGGGTACTGTATGCAGGGAGAGGTTCCTGGGATAAGCTGTAGAGAGGCCAGGGTTTTATTCCACAAAATTAATTGATTATCAAGCGGCTTAGTATTGTTTTCTTACGTCTTAAGACGTAAAGAACAATACTAAACCACTGATCATGATTCAAGGTTTCTCCTCCTTTCATTATTTTGCTGGGACCATTGTTGTGAAGACACCTATCTCCTTTTCTGCTTTCTTACTCTTCCCTCTACCCTCTCTCTCTCTCTCTCTACCTCCCTTTCTTGCATTATTCCATTAAAGATCTGTCTTTCTCAAAAACTGTGAGAGGAGGCTATTTGGGAACACTTTATTTGAAGGCTACCTACATAAGTATGTCATAACACGTTTATAACCCATACATAACTTATTAATTAACACTATTTTCCCCCTTCACTCAGACGCTCCAGTCCTGGACCCGGTCTTTCAGGATGTCCGTTCACCCAACTACCAGTTTGTGACGTTGCGCTGCCTCATTCAGAAGTCCAACCCGGCACGAGTGGCCAGTGTCCGCTGGGTCCGAAACGGCGAGCCCCTGTCCTCCCTGACCCCGAACCCGCAGGAGAACCCGCAGCTGAAATTCAAGCTGGACCCCAGCAACAACGGCACATATGAGTGCCGCGTCAGCAACGGCGTGGGCAGCTCCACCTGCACCTTCAACGTCTCGTGTGAGTACCAGAAGAGGTTGGAGTTCCTGGTAGTGTTAGGATTTAGGATTGCAGTGTTTGGTTTTCAACAGACATAATGGGACCCATATGGTTATGGCTACAAGATGAAAAGAGAGCAGTTTCTCATGTCATAAAATATAGGACTGAAAATGAAGTGCATTACAACTTTTAAAATAAATGGGCGTCTGACCCTCTGATACACAATTCATAAAGTACCAAACCAACCAACCAAAACTCCCACTCCCTCTTCTCCTTCTTCTTTCTCCCTCCCCCAACACTGTAGCCCGTCCATACAACGCAGAGTTTTACTTTGATACGCCCAACCCCATCCGCATTCAGAAGGTCAACAACTACTCCTACAACCTCCAATGGACCCAGAGAGAGCCGGCAGCTACAGACCGCATCATCGGCTACTGGGTCAACGTCCGCACGGTGGGTCACACACACACACGCATGCGCACACACACACAAACACAAACGCGCGCACACACACACGCACACACGCACTGCTTAAGGAGCCTCACACACACTGCAGAAGGAGTCGCACACACATTGCAGAAAGAGTCCCCCACACATTGCAGAAGGAGCCTACACACACGCGCACACACACACACACACACTCACTCACTCACTGACCACTCACTCAGGAGCACTATATTGAGTGTTGTGTGAAGTGAAATAAGTGAACGTGGGCCTTCATAATTTGAGCCAGGGGAATAGCTGAGGCTGTGTTGGGAGTGGACAATGGATCGATGGGAGCTTGTACTGCATTAACAACACTCTCTGAGCAGCCAAGATCCAGAGTGACACCTCTCTCCACCCTTCTCTTCCTCTCCTCATAGTTACATGCCTCTCCTCTCCCCTTTCCCCTCTTCCTCTCTATCCTCCACTCTCCATGCTTTCCTCTCCTCTCCTCTATTTTACTTTATTTTCTTGTCCTCTCCTCTATTATCCTTTCACTCCCTTCTACTCCCCTCCTCCTATTTCCTCCTCTCCTCTATTCCCCTTTCTTCTCTATTCTCCTTTCTCCTCCTCTCTGCCTCTTCTCCCCTCATATTGCCCATCTCCACCTCTCCTCTTCCTCTATTCTCCTCTCCCCTTTCTTCTCCTCCCCTTCTCTCTTCCTCTCCTCTCCACCCTCTCATCCCCTCTCCATTCCTCTCATCTCCTCCACCCCCCTCTCCTCATGCTAATTGAGGACAGATACTCTCTGACAGATACAAACTCTCTTTATAAAGTTGGCAGTCTCCTGCTCAAAACGCATATCCTCCCTAATCATGACAGTGGCAGTGTCACATAGAAAATGACTCCATTGTTGTAACAGCGGGGTGGGCAGTTTCAAACATCGCAGGTTGACGTTTATTATCATGAGTCTTGCCCTGGAGGTAGAACTGAGTGGTTTCCACTAGATGGGCCAGAGCCAAAGTCAGAATTGACTATATTAGATACTAGATACAAGTGTTATTCACAGAATTAAAGATAGACTTCTCCTTAATGCAACAGCTGTGTCAGATTTTTTTTTTACTTTATGGAAAAAGCATAATCTGAGAACGGCGCTCAGAGCCCAAAACAGCCAGAGAAATATCTAAATATCCAAATATCCATTTTGGAGTCAAGAGAAGTTAGAAATAACACCATAAATATTCACTTAACTTTGATGATCTTCATCAGAAGGCACTCCCAAGAATCCCAGTTCGACAATAAATTACTGATTTGTTCCATGAAGTCCATCATTTATGTCCAAATAGCCACTTGTTGTTAGCGTGTTCAGCCTACTAATTCATCATCATGAGGTGCGAGCACTTTGTCCAGACAAAAACTCGAAAAGTTCCGTTACAGTCCTTTAGAAACATGTCAAACGATGTATGGAATCAATCGTTAGGATGTTTTTAACATAAAACATCAATAATGTTCCAACCGGAGAATTCCTATGTCTGAAGAAAAGCACTGGAACGAGAGGTATATCTGTCGGGAGTGCGCATCACGAGCCTGAGACACTCTGCCAGACCACTGACTCAAAGAGGTCTCATGAGCCCCTCCTTTATAGGAGAATCCTCATTCAAGTTTCTAAAGACGGTTGACATCTAGTGGAAGCCGTAGGAAGTGCAACTTGACTCCATAGACACTGTGTATTCGGTAGGCCAAGCTTTGAAAAACTACAAACCTCAGATGTCCCACTTCCTGGTTGGATTTTTCTCAGGTTTTCGCCATATCATATCATTTGTTTTTTGACAGGTCAATGACCCAAAACACACCTCCAGGCTGTGTAAGGGCTATTTGACTAAGAAGGAGAGTGGTGGAGTGCTGGAGTGCTGGATCAGATGACCTGGCCTCCACATGGTTTGTGATGAGTTGTACCGCAGAGTGAAGGAAAAGCAGCCAACAATTGCTCAGCATATGTGGGAATTCCTTCAAGACGGTTGGAAAAGCATTCCTCGTGAAGCTGGTTGAGAGGATTCTAAGAGTGTGCAAAGCTGTCATCAAGGCAAAGGGTGGCTACTTTGAAGAATCTCAAATATAACATATATTTTATAACATGTACTTTTTAGGTTAATGCATGATTCCATATGTGTTTTTTCATTTTTTTTGATGTCTTCACTATTATTATATAATGTAGAACATTGTATAAATAAAGAAAAAAAACAGAATGAGTAGGTGTGTCCAAACTTTTGACTGGTACTGTATATTTAACACAAAACAAGCATATACTTACATAAGAAAACAACATGAAAGTATGTACACTGAACAAAAATATTAACGCAACATGTAGTGTTGGTGCCACGTTTCATGACCTGAAATAAAAAATCTGAGAAATGTTCCATATGCACAAAAAGCTTATTTCTCTGTCTGCAACAAACTCTTTTGTGGGGATTTTTTTCTTTCTTCTGATTGGCCTGCCCTGGCTCCCCAGTGGGCGGGCCTGGCTGCCAAGTGGGTTGGCCTATGCCCTCCAAGGCCCAAACATGGCTGCACCCTAGCGCCCCCCCCCCAAAAAAATCCATAGATTAGGGCCTAATTTATTTATTTCAATTAACAGATTTTCTTATATGAACTGTAACTCAGTAAATCTTTGAAATTGTTGCATGTTGCATTTATATTTTTGTTCAGTATCGATTAATGTAAACCCACAGTTTCAAGGCTATGCTTTCACATTACATTACAAAATAATACTCTCCAAAATTACGATGAAATGAATCAAAGTTTAAAAAAATCATAATCCACCACTTTAGGTAAGTAAGTTAATAAAGAGTTGCTTCAGAAGGCATAAAGTGCTGGTAGAATGAAGAGGATTACACCAAATTGTTGCAGACAATACCTGTGTTCCAATACTGATAATAACCGCACTAACCATGTAATTTGTGACGTAAATTGAGTATATAGTATGCTTATTGGTCATAGTATGGATATCGTTAGTATGCCAAAAGTTCTCGGATGTTGAACTAAAGTCGTCAAAATATGATGTATACACGCAGAGGACACATTTTCTGTACTTTAGGGCCCATAATGCAATTATTCAGGAAATGGGGATGACAATACATCGTTTTCAGATTTGAAGAAAATGAGAGCGTATACAAATTCATTGCTTTAACTAATTATGACAAATGTTAAGAAAATGTTGAGCAGTGTAATACAGTGGCTTGCGAAAGTATTCACCCTCTTGGCATTTTTCCTATTTTGTTGCCTTACAACCTGGAATTAGAACAGATTTTTTGGGGGGTTGTATCATTTGATTTAAACAACATGCCTATCACTTTGAAGATGCAAAGCAGTTTTTATTGTGAAACAAACAAGAAATAAGACAAAAAACAGAAAACTTGAGCGTGTATAACTATTCACACCCCCAAAGTCAATACTTTGAAGAGCCACCTTCTGCAGCAATTGCAGCTGCAAATCTCTTGGGGTATGTCTCTATCAGCTTGGCACATCCTGGCACTTGGATTTTTGCCCATTCTTCAAGGAAAAACTACTCCAGCTCCTTCAAGTTGGATGGGTTCCGCTGGTGTACAGCAATCTCCAGGACATTTTAATGTTTCCCCTTAAACCACTTGAGTGTTGCTTTAGCAGTATGCTTAGGGTCATTTTTAAAATTTGATTTACCTTTATTTTACTAGGCAAGTCAGTTAAGAACAAATTCTTAATTTCAATGATGGCCTAGGAACAGTGGGTTAACTGCCTGTTCAAGGGCAGAACGACTTTGAACGATTTTGTACCTTGTCAGCTCGGGGATTTGAACTTGAAACCTTTTGGTTACTAGTCCAATGCTCTAACCACTAGGCTACACTGCCGCCCCATTTGCTTTGCTGGAAGGTGAACCTCTGTCCCAATCTCAAATCTCTGGAAGACTGAAACAGATTTCCCTCAAGAATTTCCCTGTATTTAGTGCCATCCATCATTCCTTCAATTCTGACCAGTTTCCCAGTCCCTGCCAATAAAAAACATCCCCACAGCATGATGCTGCCACCAGGGATGGTGTTCTTGGGGTGATGAGAGGTGATGTCTCGCCAGAGAGAGAGTTTTTTTTTTTATGTCCAAAAAGCTCAATTTTAGCCTCATCTGACCAGAGTACCTTCTTCCATATGTTTGGGGAGTCTCCCACTCCCCTTTTGGAGAACACCAAATGTGTTTTCTGATTTATTTCTTTAAGCAATGGCTTCCAATCTTCGCTGTGGAGGTTTGCAGCTCCTTCAGGGTTATCTTTGGTCTCTTTGTTGCCTCTCTGATTAAGGCCCTCCTTGCCTGGTCTGTGAGTTTTGGTGGGCGGCCCCTGTTGGCAGGTTTGTTGTGGTGCCACAGTCTTTCCATTTAAATTTTTTATTTATTTATTTTACCCCTTTTTCTCCCCAATTTCGTGGTATCCAATTGTTGTAGTAGCTACTATCTTGTCTCATCGTTACAACTCCCGTACGGGCTCGGGAGAGACGAAGGTTGAAAGTCATGCGTCCTCCGATACACAACCCAACCAAGCGTGCATCCAACCCGGAAGCCAGCCGCACCAATGCGCCGGAGGAAACACCGTGCACCTGGCCACCTTGGTTAGCGCACACTGCGCCCAGCCCGCCACAGGAGTCGCTGGTGCACGATGAGACAAGGACACCCCTACCGACCACTGCTTCTTAACACAGCGTGCATCCAACCCGGAAGCCAGCCGCACCAATGCGCCGGAGGAAACACCGTGCACCTGGCCACCTTGGTTAGCGCACACTGCGCCCAGCCCGCCACAGGAGTCGCTGGTGCACAATGAGACAAGGACACCCCTACCGACCAAGCCCTCCCTAACCCGGGCGACGCTAGGCCAATTGTGCGTCGCCCCACGGACCTCCCGGTCGCGGCCGGTTACGACAGAGCCTGGGCGTGAACCCAGGGAATCTGATGGCACAGCTGGCGCTGCAGTACAGCGCCCTTAACCACTGCACCACCCGGGAGGCCCTTTTCCATTTTTTTAATAATGGATTTAAGGGTGCTCCATGGGATGTTCAAAGTTTCTGATATTTATAACCCAACCTTGATCTGTACTTCTCCAGAACTTAGTCCCTGACCTGTTTGGAGAGCTCCTTGGTCTTCATGGTGCCACTTGCTTTGTCGTGACCTTTGCTTAGTGGTATTGCAGACTCCGGGGCCTTTCAGAACAGGTGAATATATACTTAGATCATGTGACACTTAGATTGCATACAGGTGAGCTTTATGTAACTAATTATGTGACTTCTGAAGGTAATTTGTTGCACCAGATCTTATTTTTTGGCTTCAAAGCAAAGGGGGTGAATACATATGCACGCACCACGTTTCTGTTTTTAATTTTTTCGTTAATTTTTGAAACAAGTTCTTTTTTTCATTTCACTTCACCAATTTGGACTATTTTGTGTATGTCCATTACATGAAATCCAAATGAAAATCCATTTAAATTACAGGTTGTAATGCAACAAAATAGGAAAAATGCCAAGAGGGATGAATACTTTTGCAAGGCACTGTAAAATAATTTATTTTCAAATAAGTTATCTTACATGTTATGTTGGCTGACAATTTGTTAGCTACTCTGTTCTAACGTATCACATAGCATATCATTACATCAGTATGTAGCATTATGTTAGCTAGCTATGTTAGTTGGCTACTTATACATCAAACTTGCGAATATATTAACTATAGGCTATCTAACTACACAACGTTTGTTGACTTGATTATACACTTCATTCTTAGCTAAATGATATGCGTTCTCAATGGACATTTGGCTGCTTTCGTAAATTCGCTCTGGCTATCTTCTCCAATTTCAGAGCACTCTCGTCTGTGTACCAGAGCTCAGAATAATGAATATAAGAGCGCTCAACACCCGTTGAATATGGCCGGTGGCAAAAAGGCGTAATTAAATTGTTGCCAGCAGCACAGTTACAGTCACCGACACTCTGGATAACATGAAACTGCCTAACCATCTCTGCTAGGGCGAGAAGAATGGTCAGAGTGGAAGTAGCTAACAAGCTAGTCAATGATAGCTTGGGTGCTTGAATGCCGTTGTAAGGTCAGAACGCTCAAATCAACCCTACTCCTCGGCCAGAGCGTCCAGTGTGTGCTCCATGAGCGAAACGCTCTGAATTTAGAAATGCACAATTTGATAACGCTCTGAATTAACGTGAGCACTCTGGCACTCCATATTGAATTTAAGAACACACCCGAAGTCGTAAAATGTCTAACTAGTCATTTGTTATGCTAACTAGCTATCAAGAGGTTGCATTGGAACAGCATCAACTTCCGGTAGACGGGCAAAGAGCTAGTACACTCAACTGAAAGCATACTGTTAGTTTACTGTATACTAAAATGGACTAATAGTATATAGCATATAGTATATACTCATGAATTAAGTATGTAGTATACAGTATGTTAGTATGGGTATTCGAACACAGCTAATAAGTGAAAGGAGCTCTGCATTAACACACCATCACTTCCTGATTAGCCATGTCACATGACAGAGGTCAGGGTAACATTAACTGAGCATATTGCAAACAGCCAGCAGGGGGAGACAAGCATCTTAAAGGTGAGCATCAATGCTATTGTAACAGAACAGACCATATCGTAAAAATGTCTGAAAACAAAAATGGCCTTTTTGGTCTTAATTTAAGGTTAGGATTAGGCATTAGTGGTAGCAGTGTGTTTAGGGTTAGGTTTAAAATAATATTGTATTACTTTATGGCTGTGCCAGCTATTAACCACTCTGTAGAGCTGCCTCCAGTACATGAGTCATCTTAATAAATGCCAAAACTGCTTTGTTTTCACTTCTTCCTCTGTCTTCTTCCTCTGTCTTCTTCCTCTGTCTTGAAGCCTGTGATGAATATACCCCCCCCCCCCCCCCCCACCAGCCACTAGCTATTGGTATTGGTTGTTGCAGCATGGGTAACACATATGAGAGTGTGTAGGCCTATGTGTACAAATTGGTTGTTTTACTTGACTGTTAATATTGATGTTGTTTTACGTTAATGTATTTCCTGTCTTGGAGCTGATATGTCATGACATGACATGTGCTATTAAATGTATACTCTACATAGCCTGCAATGCAATAACTACAAATAGCTACTGTGAGCAAAATGTCGACCCTACATAGTTGCATAGCACAAAAATGCAGACATGTGCAGTCCCGCAATTATAAACTCGACGTAAGTATACAGTATGGCCAGAGAGACGGAGAGGGTAAGGGAGGGATAACGGAACAGAGCGGGAGAGAGAAGAAGAGAGAGAGAGAGGAAGAGAGGAAGTATCTTGATGAATTATATAAGAGCGGCAGGATTCCTCCCCCAAAAAGCACACACACAATCACACAAGGACACACACACACACCTGTGGGTCAGATGGGGGAGAGAGGAAATTGGGGGGCTGAATTAGCCAGCTTGCATTTGTGCGGCTGAATAGCTAATCGTCAGGTCTTTAAAACTCATACCTTACAGTAAGTAAGCGTCGGCTGGGATACATGGGACTTAGCATCTCCCTAGGATACATTTTTTGAGTGAGTTTGAGCGCTCTTTCTGCTCTTCAATGTGAATAGTTTGTGGGGTTGTTGAATGATAGCGTGATAACTGAGAGATGGAATACACCACTGCCAATTTGGCCAATTGTCTTTGCTAGGAAGTTTATCAATGTATAGTATGTAAGGAAGAAGCAACTCTAAAAGGACAATAGAACTAATGTCCAGGTAGAAGATAATGGACCCTACACACTAAAAACGAATGGTTCTATATATGGTTACAACACTTATTGGGGCTCTAAAGAACCCTTTTTATGGTTCTATAAAGAACCTTTCTCAAATCAAATCAAAATCAAATTTATTTGTCACATACACATGGTTAGCAGATGTTAATGCGAGTGTAGCGAAATGCTTGTGTTTCCAATTCCGACAATGCAGTAATAACGAACAAGTGATCTAACTAACAATTCCAAAAAAAACTACTGTCTCATACACAGTGTAAGGGGATAAAGAATATGTACATAAGGATATATGAGTGATGGTACAGAGCAGCATAGGCAAGATACAGTAGATGATATCGAGTACAGTATATACATATGAGATGAGTATGTAAACCAAGTGGCATAGTTAAAGTGGCTAGTGATACATGTATTACATAAGGATGCAGTCGATGATATAGAGTACAGTATCTACGTATGCATATGAGATGAATAATGTAGGGTAAGTAACATTATATAAGGTAGCATTGTTTAAAGTGGCTAGTGATATATTTACATCATTTCCCATCAATTCCCATGATTAAAGTGGCTGGAGTAGAGTCAGTGGCATTGACAGTGTGTTGGCAGTAGCCACTCAATGTTAGTGGTGGCTGTTTAACAGTCTGATGGCCTTGAGATAGAAGCTGTTTTTCAGTCTCTCGGTCCCAGCTTTGATGCACCTGTACTGACCTCGCCTTCTGGATGACAGCGGGGTGAACAGGCAGTGGCTCGGGTGGTTGATGTCCTTGATGATCTTTATGGCCTTCCTGTAGCATCGGGTGGTGTAGGTGTCCTGGAGGGCAGGTAGTTTGCCCCCGGTGATGCGTTGTGCAGACCTCACTACCCTCTGGAGAGCCTTACAGTTGAGGGCGGTGCAGTTGCCATACCAGGCGGTGATACAGCCCGCCAGGATGCTCTCGATTGTGCATCTGTAGAAGTTTGTGAGTGCTTTTGGTGACAAGCCGAATTTCTTCAGCCTCCTGAGGTTGAAGAGGCGCTGCTGCGCCTTCCTCACGATGCTGTCTGTGTGAGTGGACCAATTCAGTTTGTCTGTGATGTGTATGCCGAGGAACTTAAAACTTGCTACCCTCTCCACTACTGTTCCATCGATGTGGATGGGGGGGTGTTCCCTCTGCTGTTTCCTGAAGTCCACAATCATCTCCTTAGTTTTGTTGACGTTGAGTGTGAGGTTATTTTCCTGACACCACACTCCGAGGGCCCTCACCTCCTCCCTGTAGGCCGTCTCGTCGTTGTTGGTAATCAAGCCTACCACTGTTGTGTCGTCCGCAAACTTGATGATTGAGTTGGAGGCGTGCGTGGCCACGCAGTCGTGGGTGAACAGGGAGTACAGGAGAGGGCTCAGAACGCACCCTTGTGGGGCCCCAGTGTTGAGGATCAGCGGGGAGGAGATGTTGTTGCCTACCCTCACCACCTGGGGGCGGCCCGTCAGGAAGTCCAGTACCCAGTTGCACAGGGCGGGGTCGAGACCCAGGGTCTCGAGCTTGATGACGAGCTTGGAGGGTACTATGGTGTTGAATGCCGAGCTGTAGTCGATGAACAGCATTCTCACATAGGTATTCCTCTTGTCCAGATGGGTTAGGGCAGTGTGCAGTGTGGTTGAGATTGCATCGTCTGTGGACCTATTTGGGCGGTAAGCAAATTGGAGTGGGTCAAGGGTGTCAGGTAGGGTGGAGGTGATATGGTCCTTGACTAGTCTCTCAAAGCACTTTGAAGGTTAAAGGTCGGTTAAAAGGTCGGTTTGAAGGTTAAATCTTAAAGGTTCTTTGTGGAACCTTTTGAATAACCATACATTTGAAAAGTTTTTTTAGGTTAGTAAGTCCATGGATATTATTTGTGTGTTAATTGAAGTTGAATCAGGCTCAATGGGTTCTTTGAGTCATCATTGTTCCACATAGAACTATCACCCTTCCCAAAGAACCCTCTTTTCTTAGTGTGTATCAGATATTTATGTTGTTGGTGCTGTATATCCTCTCAAGGATCGGACCCTTTTTTTCAATTTTAATCTAAAATGACATACCCAAATCTAACTTCCTGTAGCTCAGGAATGGAAGCAAGGATCTAAACTCAGCAAAAAAAAGAAACGTCCTCTCACTGTCATCTGCGTTTATGTTCAGCAAACTTAACATGTGTAAATATTTGTATGAACATAAGATTCAACAACTGAGACATAAACTGAATAAGTTCCACAGACATGTGACTAACATAAATGTAATAATGTGTCCCTGAACAAAGGGGGGATCAAAATCAAAAGTAACAGTCAGTATCTGGTGTGGCCACCAGCTGCATTAAGTACTGCAGTGCATCTCCTCCTCATGGACTGCACCAGATTTGCCAGTTCTTGCTGTGAGATGTTACCCCACTCTTACACCAAGGCACCTTCAAGTTCCGGGACATTTCTGGGGGGGAATGGCCCTAGCCCTCACCCTCCGATCCAACAGGTCCCAGATGTGCTCAATGGCATTGAGATCCGGGCTCTTCACTGGCCTTGGCAGAACACTGACATGACGGACCCTCCACCTCCAAATCGATCCCGCTTCAGAGTACAGTTCTCGGTGCAACGCTCATTCCTTGGACGATAAAAGCGAATCCGACCATCACCTGTGGTGAGACTAATGTGTGACTCGTCAGTGAAGAACACTTTTGCCAGTCCTGTCTGGTCCAGTGACGGTGGGTTTGTGCCCATGGGAAATATTGTTGCCGGTGATGTCTGGTGAGGATCTGCCTTACAACAGGCCTACAAACCCTCATTCCAGCCTCTCTCAGCCTATTGCGGACAGTATGAGCACTGATGGAGGGATTGTGCGTTCCTGGTGAAACTCAGGCAGTTGTTGTTGCCATCCTGTACCTGTGCCGCAGGTATGACGTTTGGATGTGCTGATCCTGTGCAGGTGTTGTTACACGTGGTCTGCCACTGCGAGGACGATCAGCTGTCCGTCTCCCTGTAGCGCTGTCGTAGGCGTGCCACAGTACAGACATTGCCATTTATTGCCCTGGCCACATCTGCAGTCCTCATGCCTCCTTGCAGCATGCCTAAGGCACGTTCACGCAGGTGAGCAGGGACCCTGGGCATCATTATTTTGGTGTTTTTCAGAGTCAGTAGAAAGGCCTCTCTAGTGTCCTAAGTTTTCATAACTGTGACCTTAATTGCCTACCTTCTGTAAGCTGTTAGTGTCTTAATGACCGTTCCACAGGTGCATGTTCATTAATTGTTTATGGTTCATTGAACAAGCATGGGAAACAGTGTTTAAACCCTTTACAATGAAGATCTGTGAATTTATTTGGATTTTTATGAATTATCTTTGAAAGACAGGTCCTGAAAAGCGTCGTTTCTTTTTTTACTGAGTTTACATATTATTGATATCATTTTGAAAGGAAACACTTTTACGTTTTTGAAAATTAATGTAGGAGAATATAACACATTAGATCCCCCTAAGAGAAAGGCCAAAGTGTAATATTCCAGGTTAGGCACAGTTCTAGATGGCAGCAGTGTATGTGCAAAGTTTTAGACTGATTCAATGAACCATTGTATTTATGTTCAAAATGTTGTATCAAGACTGCCAAAATGTGCCTAATTGGTTTATTAATACACGTTCAAGTTCATAACTGTGCACTCTCCTTAATAACTAATATACAGTACATGGATTCTAACTTGAAAAATTATTTGTTAGTTTAATATTGTACAATTTATGTTCTTCCCATATAAAAACCACAAAGACTGCCTTAAAGCCCCGAACACAAGATATCAGTGTTATTTAGATAGAAGATGTTAGTTAAACACGGTACCTCTATAACTAGCTAACGGTAGCAAGCTAGCTCAATCACTAGCTAACCGTAGCAAGCTAGCTCTATCACTTCCATGCTCACAGAAGCCCTTGACAATGCTCTGTCTCTGCTGGTACTCCTGGCTGTTTGAAATGCTTTAGAAGCCACGTTGATGGTAAGGACAGCGTCGACTTTGAGAAGCAACTTCTTGCTGAAGCCCTCCTTCCATTGTTGTTAGCTGTAGAAGTTCTCAGGGATAAAATGTGCAATTGCTAGCTAGCTCGATAGTTTTAAGTCTTTTAACCTACGAGTATACGCTACACTCTCATTAACATCTGCTATCCATGTCTAAGTGACCAATACAATTTTATTTGATATGAAAGGTGAGAATGGATTTATATTTCCCCACCATGTGACGCTGAGCGCGGGGCATTGTGGGATTGTTTACAAAGTTAGAGTTGATTTGGAGAAAAACTCAAAACAACATTACAATATTATAAAAAAATATTTAAGAGTTTGTAATTTAGGAATGTTTTCGTCAGGCAGATTGCTCAATAGGGACTTTGAAATTGGAAGTCTATCCATGTCCTGAGGACATTGGGAAATGCATTTAAAACCAGGTGATAAAGGTGCAACAGTGAGCGCTAATTACCCTCAAGTAGGCTTGGGTTTTGAAAGGCTGTTTTGAACGGGGTTGGTGGATGCTCGTAATCCCATGACTCTGGATCAGAAGAATCCGTGTTTCTTCTAGTGGTGGACACTTGTTTATTTTTTGGTTTTATTTGAACTATATCCCAAAACGTAACCCTTACAGTAACCATTCGGGAATGAGTGCCTAAACGTAATGTTTTAACCCTATCCAAAACCTTCACCTTCTAAATTTGACGTTTGGAGCAACTTCTACATTTTATGTTTGGAGAAATGTGGATAAACATTTAATTCTCCAGTGAGACTGTGAGTGCTTGTTGAAGAATAATACAAGAGGTGGTTTGAATAGCATGAGCTGTGAAATTTCAATTTTGGTTATTTAGTCGCGTCCCCAGGTTCTTTCGTGAAGAGATTAGTGGAGTTCACAAGGTGTCACACACACATAAATACACACACACACACACACACACTAAGGAGTGAAGTGTGTCGTTGCACAGGTGCGCTTGTGTGTATGTTCAAATGTGCTGGTATGCATGTATACGTGTGTGTGTTTGTGTGTGTGTTCGTATGCATGACTCCAGATCTGCAGGAACAAAGCTGCCTATTTGGTTGACAACATAAACAGGCCATACATTAGGTTCACATACATACAGTGCTTTGCAAAAGTATTCATCCCAATTCACATTTTCCCTATTTTGTTGCATTTCAACCTGTAATTTCAATGGATTTTGGGGGGATGTCATGTAATGGACATACACAAAATAGTCAACATTGTTGAAGTGAAATAATAAAAATGTGAAAAGTGGTGTGTGCACATGTATTCACCCACTTTGCTATGAAGCCCCTAAATAAGATGTGGTGCGACCAATTACATTCAGAAGTCACATAATTAGTTAAATAAATTCCACCTGTGTGCAATCTAAGTGTCACATGATCTGTCACATGATCTTTGTGTATATATATATATATACCAGTTCTGAAAGGCCCCAGAGTCTACAACACCACTAAGCAAGGGGTACTGCCATGCAAGTGGCACCATGAAGACCAAGGAGCTCTCCAAACAGGTCAGAGACAAAGTTGTGGAGAAGTACAGATCAGGGTTGGGTTATAAAGAAATATCAGAAACATTCCACGAAGTGCCATTAAGTCCATTATTTAAAAAAAATGGAAAGAATCGGCACCACAACAAACCTGGGGTTTCTGTCTCCCCAGTTGCCTTACGCGGTAATTGACTGGTCCCAGCTTCTCGATCACCCCGTATGGCCCGTGCCATGTTGCCAGGAACTTACTTTCGGCCGTGGGGATTAAGACCGACCCCCTGTCTCCCACCTGGAATTCTCGGGGCTGGGCTCCCCGATTGTAGACCTGGCCTTAGGCGCTTTGGGCCTTCTCCATATGTTCCCTCACGACTGGCCATATGGCTGTCATCTGCTCCCTCGTCATCTCCATGTGCTCTACCACGCTGCGTAAGGGGGTTGGTTGGGCTTCCCACACCTCCTGGCTGAGGTCCAGTAGGCCGCGTGGCCTCCTCCCGTAGAGGAGTTCGAAAGGGGAAAACCCAGTGGAGGACTGTGGTAATTCTCTGATTGAGAAAATTAGGTGGGGTAGTAGCTGGTCCCAGTTCTTCCCGTCCTGCTCGATGACCTTCTGCAACATTTGTTTGAGCATTTTATTGAAGCCCTCGATGAGCCCATCCCTCTGCGAGTGAAAGACGCAGAGTCCATATCTGCTTGATCTGCAGGCGACCACACAACTCCTTCATTAGGCGGGACATAAACTCAGTACCTTGGTCTGTCAGGATCTCGTTCGGGATGCCCACCCACCTAAAGAGGTCGAACAGCTCCCGGGCGATTCCCTTGGATACCGCCGCCCATAGGGGAATGGCCTCGGGATACCGGGTGGTATAGTCTACTGTTACCAGGATGTACAGGTGTCCTCCTGCTGTTTTTACCAGGGATCCCACTGTCCATGACGATGCGTTCAAAGGGCACCCCGGTGATTGGTAGGGGGATCATTGGGTTTCGGAAGTGGGCCTTTGGGGCAGTCATTTGACACTCCGGGCAGCTGCGACAGTAGTCTTCCACGGCCCTCCTCATCCCGAGCCAGTGGAACAGGGCAGCGATTCGTTCCCGGGTCTTCTCCATTCCCAGGTGCGCCCCCAACAGGTGGGTGTGGGCCCGCTGAAGAACGGTTCCCACGTACTGTCGGGGCAGCAACAATACCTCTCGAATTTCCCCTTGTTGGCGCGACACCTGATACAAAAGGTTATTCTTGATTTGGAAATGGGGGTACCACCAGTCACTCACCCCCCAAAGTAGCTGTCCATCCACCGCTATCACTTGGGCTGCGGCGGATTTCAAGTTCGGATTCTCCCACTGGGCCATCCCGATTTTGTCCCCTCAGTTGGTCCCCAGCGGGTGTCTTGACTTCCTCCCATTTTTCCCCGGGACCCCCTCCAACTCTGACTCCGGACACGATACAGGTTGGTCAACCGTTTGCTTCCGGGCCGCACAGGCGATGGGTCATCCTCGCTCTCGTCTTCGGCCAGCTCGTACCTTCTTCCTCAGCTCGTGCCCCCACAGGGCCGTGAACAGCGGACAATCTCGTCCCATTAGGAGAGGTACCGGCAACTGTGGTACTGCACCAACCATCATCTGGCAGCTCCTTGTGGCATCATGATGTTGGCCAATACGGTTGGATACCGCTTTGTGTCCCCGTGAACACAAGAAATGGACATCTCCCTACCATGTTCGGTCTCCTAGTTCTGCAGGCACGTTGTTACGAAGGTAACCATACTTCCGGAGTCTAATAGAGCTTCCTTTTCGTGTCCGTCAACCTTCACTGGGACCATGGGTGCAATTGATTTGTGGTGTGCCCAAGAGGAGGTGACGTAGTTCACTGCGTGACCCACCTCGCCTCCGGGGCTTGCTAATTGCATCGACTCCTCTCGAGGCGAGCAATTCCAGGCAATGTGCTCATGGGCGCCACACCCTGGTGATGCGCAGTAAGTCTCTCGTCTGGGCTCAGGGGGATGCGTCGGCTACGAACCTGCAGTCGTGGAATAGTTGAGCCTGATGGGCCAGGCTGTACCTGTAGCGGCTGAGTATCTCCCGTTGTAGTTAGCTGCCTGTTCATCATTTAGGTCCCTATATGCCTTTTGGGCATTCCCAGAGAGGAACGGGGCCAGCAGACTGGCCCACTTCTGCCTTGACCATCTGTCCTGTAGTGCTATCCGTTCGAACGTACAGAGGTAGGTTTCGATATTGTCTTCTTCTGTTAGCTTGATTAAAAACTTGTTTGGATGTGATTCAGTAGACGCTCCTCCTTGTAGCTTCCTGATTTCCTCAATGAGGCGAACTGAGCTATCAACTCGTCCATGCTGATGCTGCATAAACGTCAACCCTGATCTGACCAGTTTATCATAATGCTCGCATTCTCCATCACTTGTGGCAGACCAGGGGGTTGGGTCAAAACAGATCAGACACAGACAGAGTAGTATTAGCTCAGTTTCAAAGGTGTTTATTAAAATAATAATTTAAAAGAAAAGAATTCAGTAGACGCTCCTCCTTGTAGCTTCCTGATTTCCTCTCCGGGATACCGTCTTCTGGGCTCCGGGTCTTGCTGTATCCTGTGGGGATCAAAAACTGAACTCACTCCTGTTACCTCTGCAACCATCCCCAACTATACGAGAGTCCTTTCTTCCCCCAGTCTCTTTCCTGTGTGCTGCCCTTCTGGATTTTTTTTGGGACTTGTACAGCTGGTGAGCAATCAGCCCTTGATTACTCACCAATCCCTAATCAGCCCCAATTAGTCCTGGCCAGTGGGCCCGTCCAGACCTGGCACGTCCAGCAGATGGAGCCATCGCCTCCATCTGTCACCATCTGTCACCTCGACGAGTCTCCCCCTGGTGGCTGACCTGTTGTTCGCCACAGTAAACTTCTGACTTTCTGATGAAAGATATATAAGCTATTTTAAATCATTCTCTCTCATTCTTAAAATAAAGTGGTGATCCTAACTGACCTAAGACAGGACATTTTTACTAGGATTAAATGTCAGGAATTGTGAAAAACTGAGTTTAAATGTATTTGGCTATGGTGTATGTAAACTTCCAACCTTAACTGTACATTTGCAAGACACTGTACTGTGTATTCAAGTATGTGTGAACACGTGTGGACACACACACACACACACACACACACACAGCTTTCCCAGCGTGTTAGTCAGGACAGTACATTACCCTCTTGTAGTAATGCATGAAGACATGAAGGCTAACCCCAGCTGTTAGTCTTCAAAGGTGTACGACTGATGCTGGTGGCTGCTTTGACACCTCTATCCCAACAAACATCTTAACAAAAATCCCTAAGTGAGAAATGATTGACTGAGAACAATCAATCTTCACCCTGTGAAGGCTGACCCTTTTTGTGTGAAGATCTGTCGCCACATGCTTGAGTAGATAATATACACACATGTATAGTATGTTTATCAAGTCAAGCCAACTTGACACAACTGTGGGAAGCACTGGAGTCAACATGGGCCAGCATCCCTGTGTAAAACTTTTGATACCTTGTTGAGTCTATGGCCCAAATAATTGAGGCTGTTCTGAGGGCAAAGGGGGGTGCAACTAAATATTAGGAATGTGATCACACAGACACACACAGAGGCAGATGCACACACATACACAGGTGGGGTGGGGTAAAAACTTGACATTTAAGTTTGGGATAATGTATATGAGGGCCTTGCACTGGGATTGAACCAACGATCCTTGGAGCCGTAGCTTGCACCCTAGCAAGCCGCGAGCCTACTAGATAGTAATAGGTGCTCAGGTTGCCTCTAGTGGACGGTATCGATGGCAACTCTTGATGTCCTGGGGACCTGGACAAACGTTGATTACTGAAGTAGATCTGGTGTGACCTGGCTGCATAGACACATTATATTGTAAATGAACACACACATATGAGAATGCATGTTAGTACTACCAGTGGTGGGAAAAGTACTCAGTTGTCATACTTGAGTAAAAGTAAAGATACCTTAACCTCTAGTGACTCCCCATCCCGCATGCGGGAGTGTAATCATCGCCTGACACTAATTAGCATAACGCAACGGACATAAATATCTCTAAAAAAGATTCCTATTCATGAAAATCACACATGAAATATATTGAGACAAAGCTTAGCCTTTTGTTAATCACCCTGTCATCTCAGATTTTTAAAATATGCTTTACAGCCAAAGCTAGACAAGCATTTGTGTAAGTTTATCGATAGTCTAGCATAGCATTTTGTCCAGCTAGCAGCAGGTAACTTGGTCACGGAAATCAGAAAAGCAATCAAATTAAATTGCTTACCTTTGATGAGCTTCGGATGTTTTCACTCACGAGACTCCCAGATAGATAGCAAATGTTCCTTTTTTCAAAAAATATTATTTTTGTAGGCGAAATAGATCCGTTTGTTCCCCACGTTTGGCTTCGAAACCGCCCGGAAATTGCAGTCACGAAAACGGCGAAAATATTCCAAATTAGCTCCATAATATTGACAGAAACGTGGCAAACGTTGTTTATAATCAATCCTCAAGGTGTTTTTCAAATATCTATTCGATAATATATCCATCGGGACAATTCGTTTTTCAGTAGGACCGATTGGAGTAATGGCTACCTCTGTATTTTAAGCGAGAATCTCTCTGGCAGCATCAGGTGACAATGTAGCTGCTTACTGGTATTCTTCAACATAAATGCGTAAAACTACGTCACAATGCTGTAGACACCTTCGGGAATACGGAGAAAGAGTAATCTGGTTGATAGCCCATTCACTGCTCAATAGGAACTCATTGGAACGCAGCGCTTTCAAATCATGGGGCACTTCCGGATTGGATTTTTCTCAGGCTTTCGCCTGCAACATCAGTTCTGTTATACTCAAAGACAATATTTTTTACAGTTTTGGAAACGTTAGAGTGTTTTCTATCCTAAACTGTCAATTATATGCAATTATATTCTAGCATCTTGTCCTGACAAAATATCCCGTTCATTACGGGAACGTTTTTTTTCCAAAAATGAAAATACTGCCCCCTAGTCACAATTTAACAGAGATTGACTCAAGTAAAAGTGAAAGCTACCCAGTAAAATACATCTTGAGTAAAAGTCTAAAAGTATTTGGTTTTAAATATACTTCACTATCAAAAGAAAATGGAATTGTTAAAATGTACTTAAGTATCAAAAGTAAAAGTATAAACTGTTTCAAATTCCTTGTATTAAGCAAACCAAATGGCAACATTTTCTTATTTGTTTTTATTGACAGATAGGCAGGGGCACGCTCCAACACTCAGACATAATTTACAAATGGAGCATTTGTGTTTAGTGAGTCCGCCAGATCAGAGGCCGTAGGAATGACCAGGGATATTCTCTTGATAAATGTTTGAATTGGACAATTTTCCTGTCAAAATGTAACAAGTACTTTTGGGTGTCAGCGAAAATGTATGTAGTAAGAAGTACATTATCTTCTTTAGGAATGTAGTGAAGTAAAAGTAAAAATTGCCAAAAATATAAATAGTGAAGTACAGATACCTAAAAAAACAACTTAAGTAGCACTTAAGCACACCAAGCAATTTCCATATACTCTGATGTAGAGTTCTAAATCAAGATTAATACCCTTTTCACAAACCAAGGAGCTTGTTGTGAATTCCATTTTTTGAACAGTGAGGCAGACAAGGCTACTTAAGTACTTTACACCACTGAGTACTACATTGTATTTTTTGTTGTTGTACATTAATATTGATAACTGCATTGTTGGGTTTACAGGCATTTTACTGTATTTGTGCATTCAACATTAAAACTTGAATCACATACATGACTTACTCACTCAAACATGAACCTACATGACAGTACATACACAAAGAGTTGTATGTATGTATGTACACACACACCCGACTCACCTGTCTGGCCAGCTGTGTTTTCTTCTGGTGTGAGGGTGATAGTGACACAGGCTTGTGGTAAGCTAGAATGAGGAGGGAGAATGAGTTATGTCTAAATATAGCTGTGTGAACTTCTTGGCTGTCTGCCTGCCAGGGGCCATGCTAACACACACTCCGACGGCCTCTCTTCTCATTACCTCACCTGGATAAATATTGTGTGAGTGAGTGAGTAGGTGAGTGAGAGAGTGAGTGAGTAGCCAATTATGAAGGCTTTATTGGATGGTATTGGCGATGATGATGAAATTGCCTTGACATGAGGATCCAAGCTATTTCCACATACTCTGATGTAGAGTTTTAAATCAAGATAATATCCTTTTCACAAACCAAGGAGCTTGTTGTGTATTGAATTATATTATGTGAGTGGTGAGGCAGACAAGGCTACCAGTCACGCACACTGAGAGTGTGTGGAGCAGAGAACTGTCTATTACTTGTGTAGTGCTGAAATGTTATAATTTGTCCATTTGCAGAGCTTATGTTCTCTCTGTGAGAATACGTTGCCAAGTTTACTTTCCCTGGATACACTAGCTCACGGGACAATGGCTAATGTAGGCCTAACCGGAGATATAAAAAGAAAGATTATATACTGAAAAAATATATATACGCAACATGCAACAATTTCTAAGATTTTCGAGGTACAGTTCATATAAGGAAGTCACTGACTTGAAATAAATTCATTAGGCCATAATCTATGGATTTCACATGACTGGGAATAAAGATACGCATCTGTTGGTCACAGAAACCTTTAAAAATAACTTTGAGGGCGTGGATCAGAAAAACAGTCAGTATCTGGTGTGACCACCATTTGCCTCATGCAGCACAACACATCTTCTTCACAGAGTTTATCAGGCTGTTGATTGTGGCCTGTGGAATGTTGTCCCACTCCTCTTTAATGGCTGTGCGAAGTTGCTGGATATTGGCGGGACCTGGAACACACTGTCACACACTTCGATCCAGAGAATCCCAACCATGCTCAATGGGTGACATGTCTGGTGAGTATGCAGGCCATGGAAGAACTGGGACATTTTCAGCTTCCAGAAATTGTGTACTGATCCTTGTGACATGGGGCTGTGCATTATCATGATGAAACATGTGGTGATGGCGGTGGATGAATGGCACGACAATGGACCTTAGGATCTGATCACGGTATCTCTGTGCATTCAAATTGCCATCGATAAAATGCCATTGTGTTCGTTTCCCGCAGCTTATGCCTGCCCATACCTTAATTCCACCTCCACTATGGGGCACTCTGTTCACAACTTTGACTTTAGCAAACAACTCCCTACACGTGGTCTGCAGGTGTGAGGCCGGTTGTACGTTCTGCAAAAATTCTCAAAAACGAGGTTAGAGGCGGCTTATGGTTGAGAAATGAACATTAAATTATCTGGCAACAGCTCTGGTGGACATTCCTGCAGACAGCATGCCAATTGCATGCTCCCTCAAACCTTGAGACATCTGTGGCATTGTGTTGTGTGACAAAATGGCACATTATTAGAGTGGCCTTTTATTGTCCCCAGCACAAGGTGCACCTGTGTAATGGTCATGCTATTTATTCAGCTTCTTGATATACCACACCTGTCAGGTGGATGGATTATCTTGGAGAAGGAGAAATGCTCACTAACAGGAATTTAAACACATTTTTGCACAAAATTTGTGAGAAATAAGCTTTTTGTGTGAATGGATCATTTTGGGGATCTTTTATTTCAGCTCATGAAACATGGGAGCAACAATTTACAAGTGGCATTCATATTTTTGTTCAGGGTAATAAGGGAATAAATAGGCTACGACATCATCATGGAAGCAGGTTCGAGTGAAATCCCCAGTTTGGATGGACAATCACAAAGTATATGGATACCTTCACAATGTGCAAGCAGGTATTTACTTTCAATAATTCAGTTAATTATCAGTTAATTAGAACATTAATTAAAGTGTAAATCTGTGCGGCTAGTAAAAGTTAGAGTAGCCTGTAGCCTAAATCAATGTAGACAATTTTTGCAGCCTATATTCGATTCTGCAAATTGTTTATTTAAGTTTGAATTAGTCCTAAACTATTTGATTATCTAAAATGTAAAGCTATTGTTGTGTTATGTCGGCTATAGTCTTTCAGTAGCTAAGAAGGCTAATTAGAAGGCTATTTTTCTATAAAGCGATTTGAGTGACGAATCACGTTTTGAAAATAAATAGATATTCTTAATTTATGAAATGGTTTCCTATTGTCCAAATGTTGAATAGACATGCAGACAAATTAATTCATGCAGGCAAGGGGAATAGTAACAATAGCCTAATAAAAATAATTACCACTCAAAAACTATTCAATGAATGGATGTTATGTGGCGGGTAACGCATCGGCTCTTGGAACAATTCTATGCGAGTGGTTTGGGTTGCGGGAAAAAATGTGTCCTGATGTCGGGTATCAAGTGGGGTTCTCAATTGATGTGGCCGGTGTGGTGCGGGTGCAGCTCCAAAAAACAGACCAGTGCAGGACTCTACATTGATGCTTATAATCCAGCTGCTATGAATCCCAGTCTAAACACACTTTCTGTCTGGAGTGTGGGAGTAGTGTCTGTAAGTTTAAGTCCACTGACAAATGTTCCCCCTGAGCCCAATCCATCTGTCCACTGTCTTGAAGTGTGTGTCTGTGTGTGTGTGTGTGTGTGTGTGTGTGTGTGTGTGTGTGTGTGTGTGTGTGTGCGTGTGTGTTTGTGGCGTCTGTGAGTGGCTGCATCCCCCTGTGTTCAGACACATCGATCCCTCGTCTGCTAACCACATGCTGACCAAAGGGTGTGTGCGTGTGTTTGCATGCATGTGTGTGTTTGTCTGTCCCTGCTCGTCTGTCCCTGCTCTTAACTGTCAAGTGCTCAGAATTGCAGGGATGTCACATTCCCACAGCACACACCCACCCCTAAGCAGTTAACCATAAACAAACACAATAACAGATGGAAAAGACACGCTTTAAAAAACTGTCATATACATCCATGTACATAATACATTCAGATTATGTTCATATGATTATGCATATACTGTGCAATGCATAACAATGTTTATATTGATAAATATATGAATAATCAACTCATATGTACACATCCACACACCTAGTTAGATGTGGTCAGGGCCGGTTCTGGACGTGCAGAACATCCTTATGAATCTAAGCATGGCACTAAGCATGGCACTTTCAAAAGTTACCTTTCCACCCAGACAAAGGCTCTACTGACACAGAAAAATGTAAGCTTCAACTGCTGGCTACTCGTCCGTTGTATAACCCAACAACAGAAGTGCTTCCCTAAAAGCTGCCTGGGTTTAAACAAACATCTTCTGTTTTCAGAAAGAGAAAAACTAAATGAATAGGGGCAGAATATTATAGGCTACAGTTCAGCTTCAGATTGTTATAGAGAGGAATCAATATATCCCCATATGCATCGGAGTCACGTCTTTCGTGGGCATTTTAGAGCTTCTTTCTACCATAAGTCACAGAGTTAAGCATTGTTATAGAACGCTTGATATAATCTGGTTTTATGTATTTATTTACAAATATAAAGCAAACCATAGATATTCTTTTTGCCCTTTTCATTAACAAAGGGTACATGATACCCTCACTCAATTCGAGCCCTGGTTGAAGTCAAAAACACCAAGTCCTTCCCAGACACGGAGGTATTTAATCAGTGCGTGCAACAGTATTTTAGCTATACCGACATCTATGGACAGGATAATTGTATCTGTCAAACAGGTAGACTTACCACTTATTTTTTGGGGAAGATGAAGAAATAAGCTCAAATTATCTCTGTAATTCTATGTTTATGCCTATAAAAATGTTTGGTGCACGCGTGCACATATAGGAGGTCCCTTCCCGGGCAGAAGGGATTGTTACCTTAACCACTGCATCGCATAGTTACAATGTTGCTATCACTATGCAACCTACTACCTATAGTAGGAAAACTAGTTTTTTATTAATAATATCCCACTTGTTATCACACATGGCACGACACTATAATTATTACAGTAAAAATAACACTTGTATATAACATATTTAACATATTTGAATATTCCTGTAGAACTGTACAACAGAGTAAGATCATTTGAGTTTTGGAAACAACTGCCATGCATTCATAAATGCCTCATTTCTCTGGAGCAGTGTAAAACAAGCTTTATGTCAATGACCCAGCCTTAACGAATTTCGTTTATTTACATATCGAATTTGATTGTCCAACATCAGTTTCAACATGTATTTATTTTGTCTCCACCTAGAGTGGCCTCTTTCCTCTGCTGTGGTGCTGCATTGCATTCGGCGATGTTTCCTCTCGGTAGATGTCCATGGTCCTGAAATCAAATCATCTGAGTTTGCTTGGACACCAACCAGCTTAATCTCCAGCTCCTTCCACCTCTGGAAACTATCTAGGAGGTCATGCGACTTCTCATACGAGCTGGGGAGGTGGCACAGATTCTTCCAGTCCCTGGTTCCTTCCCTGACCAGCGCAGATTTGCACTCGTGTGAAAAAACTTTGCACAAAAACAGAAGGCTGCATCGTTTTGCTTGGAATAGACAAGCCTTGATCTCCACTCTCTCCCCGTTCGCCATCCTCCTATTGCAGAGGGCCACCGAAAACCTTCATTGCCCCTCCTCTCTTGGGAAATTCCCCTCCTTATCATGATGTGGCCCTGCCTCCACTAACATATCCCGTTAAGATCCATTCATATGCACCACCGGACAAAGTTTTAGAACACCTGCTCATTCAAGGATTTTTCTTTATTTCTTTTACAATTTTCCACATTGTAGTATAAGAGTGAAGACATCAGAACTATGAAATAACACACATGGAATCATATAGTAAACAAAAAAAGTGTTGAACGATATATATTTTATATTGGAGATTTTTCAAATAGCCACCCCTGACCGGTCTGGGGATGTGGAGGCCAGATCATCTGATGCAGCTCTCCATCACTTTCCTTCTTGGTCAAATAGCTCTTACACAGCCAGGAGGTGTGTTGGGTTATTGTCTTGTTGAAAAAACAGATGATAGTCCCACTAAGCCAAAAACAGATGGGACAGCGTATTGCTGCAGAATGCTGTGGTAGCCATGCTAGTTAAGTGTGGATTGACAGAGAGCTGACTTAGAGCTGTCATCATCGGTGGAAGTGCATGGCTCGGACTCCTTTGGTTTGCAAAGAATGAATGGCATGTCCTCTTAGGCTTGTCATTCTCCACACCGGCTGATGGACATTGCTGCACGCTGATACATTTCCGTGAAATTATTTTTGTTTAAAGATTGTGCCTCTTTTCTCATTATTTTACAAAAAAAATCACTTCCTGATAGTTTTTGTCTCTTAGACATGGTAGCAAATTGTTTCAAATCTCTATTGATTACTTTTATCAAAAATTATATCCACTAGTTGTAGCTAGATAACGTTAACAGGCTAGGTTAGGCTACTGCCTTAATCACTAATCGCCTTCGTCTCACACAAACATAAAAATATACAATCACTTAATTGGCAGATTCATTTTTAATGTTTCACAATTGGATAATCCCATATAAACACACACATCACCATAGCTACCAAGTATAGTGGGAGTGAACTTTGGGCGAAGTGGGAATGGGGTGGGGGCGGGAACTGCTACAATGTTATGAGCTTGTAGCTGGTGTGCTGCAGGCGGTGTAGTAGCCAATCAGGGGCGCCGGAGGGCGGCAGCCATTTGTCAAAATGCCGCTACAATTTCAAGTGGTGGCCTAATCTTGCCTAATGGGAGGGCCATCCCTGACTGTGATCCCGTGTGGCTCAGTCGGTAGAGCATGGCTCTTGCAATGCTAAGTGGCATGAGTTTGATTCCTGCTAGGGCCACCCATATGAAAAATGTATGCATGACTGCAAGTCGCTTTATGATAAAAGCCTCGGCTAAATGATATATACCTTATATCTGTATTTTCTTGTTCTAAGTGATGCACACCTAGCTAAAAGGATCTGCCCTTTTTTAAATTTTCTCCTAAAATGACAAACCCAAATCTAACTGCCTGTAGCACAAGCCCTGAAGCAAGGATATGCATATTCATGATACCATTTGAAAGGAAACACTTTGAAGATTGTGGAAATGTGAAAGAAATGTAGGAGAATAACACACAATAGATCTGGTAAAATGTAATACAAAGAAGAAAAAAAAAACAATTTTTTTTTTTTCCTCATCAATCTACACACCCCATAATGACAAACCAAAAACAGTTTATTAAAATAAAAAAGGAAATATCACATTTACGTAAGTATTCAGACCCTTTACTCAGTACATTGTCAAAGCACCTTTGGCAGCTCTGTCAGGTTGAATGTGGAGCGCTGCTGCACAGCTATTTTCAGGACTTGTCTCAAAGCCACTTCAGCGTTATCTTGGCTGTTTGCTTAGAGTTGTTGTCCTGTTGGAAGGTGAATCTTCACCCCAGTCTGAGGTCCTGAGTACTCTGCAGCATGTTTTTATCAAGGATCTCTCTATACTTTGCTCTGTTCATCTTTCCCTCGATCCTGACTAGCCTCCTGCCACTGAAAAACATCCCCACTGCATGATGCTGCCACCATTCTTCACCATAGGGATGGTGCCAGGTTTCCTCCAGACTTGACTCCTGGCATTCATCAGAACAGAGAATCTTCTTTCTCATGGTCTGAGAGTCTTTAGGTGCCTTTTGGCAAACTCCAAGCGGGCTGTCATGTGCCTCTTACTGAGGAGTGGCTTCCGTCTGGCCACTCTACCATAAAGGCCTGATTGGTGGAGTGCCTCAGAGATGGTTGTCTTTCTGGAAGGTTCTCCCATCTCCACAGAGGAACTCTAGATCTCTGTCAGAGTGTCCATTGAGTTCTTGGTCACCTACCTGACCAAGGCCCCTCTCTCCTGATTGCTCAGTTCCAAACTTCTTCCATTGAAGAATTATGGAGGACACTGTGTTCTTGGGGACCTTCAATGATGCAGAAATGTTTAAGTACCCTTCCTCAGATTTGTGCCTCAACACAATCCTGTCTCGTAGCTCTTACGGACAAACCTCATACCTTGGTTTTTGCTCTGAAATGCACTGTCAACTGTGGGACCTTATATGGACAGATGTGTGCCTTTCAAAATCATATCCAATCATTTGAATTTACTACAGGTGGAATCCAAACAAGTTGTAGAAACATCTCAAGGATGATCATTGGAAACAGGAGCTCAATTTTAAGTCTCATAACAAAGGGTCTAAATGCTTATGTAAATAAGGTATTTCTGTTTTTAATTCTTAATACATTTGCAAAAATGTCTAAAATCTGTTTTCACTTTGTCATTATTGGGTATTGTGTGTAGATTGTTAAGAATTTAATTTATTTAATCAATTTTAGGATAAGGCTCTAAAGTAACAAAATGTGGAAAAAGTAAATTATTTCCAAAGGCAGTGTACCTAGTGTACATACAGTAGCTACATGCACTCAAATGTTCATGCAAGCTCTGGAACATGAGGAAGCTAATGTTCGAAAGTGTGTGTGTGTGATTTGAACTCTGCTCTCAACCAGATGTTTTCTAGGTGGGCATGAATCTGCACATACACTCACATGCACTAATGGCATGTACTAGAGATATAGAGTGGTGTACACATTACAAAGAGAGTGGGGGATGCAGCCACTCACACACACACACACACACACACACACACACACACACACACACACACACACAAAACCAGACAAACACACACACATCTTTACCCGTGTTGGTGTATTAGTTTGAAGTGCTGTGCCTAATGCGTTGTTGTTCCTTAATGCCGGGGTCTCATAGCTGGCCTTTGTCATGATACATAATTACATTTATAACAAATGTGTTTGACCCCACCGTGGGGGTTAACTGTTTGTGTGTGTGTGTGTGTGTCATCTGTGAGTGGCTGCATCCCCCCTGGATTCAGACACATCGATCCCTCGCAAAACAGTGCCACTGGCCGCCCCAGCCGCATTGTGCCACTGGCCGCCCCAGCCGCATTGTTCTTGTTTTGAGGAATTGAACATCCAGCATCATGGTTAACAAAATCGTAGTACATACTCAAATCAAATTGTATTTGTCACATGCGCCGAATACAACATGTGTAGACCTTACAGTGGGGTGTTTACTTACAACAATGAACATTTATGAAAATACCTATAAAAAAGTAAGAAATAAGAATAACAATAACGGGGCTATATATAGGGGGTAACGGTTCAGAGTCAATGTGCAGGGGCACCGGTGTCGAGGGAAATGAGGTAATATATGCATGTAGGTAGAGTTAAAGTGCCTATGTATGCATAGATAATAACAGAGAGTAGCAGCAGCGTAGAAGAGGGGGGGGGGGCAATGCAAATAGTCTGGGTAGCAATTTGATCAGTCTATGACTAGAGTGGCTGGATACTTTGCAAATTTTAGGATCTTCCTCTGACACCGACTGATATAAAGGTCCTGAATGGAAGGAAGCTTGGCCCCGGTGATTTACTTGGCCGTACGCACTACCTTCTGTAGTGCCTTGCGGTCGGAGGCCAAGCAGTTGCCATAACAGGCAGTGATGCAACCCGTCAGGATGCTCTCGATGGTGCAGCTGTTAAACTTGAGGATCTGAGGACCCATGCCAAATATTTTCAGTCTGCTGAGGGGGAATAGGTTTTTCGTGCCCTCTTCGTGTGCTTGGACCATGTTAGTTTGTTGGTGATGTGGACGCCAAGGAACTTGAAGCTCTCAACCTGCTACACTACAGCCCTGTAGATGAGAATGGGGGCGTGCTCGGTCCTCCTTTTCCTGTAGTCCACAATCATCTCCTTTGTCTTGATCACATTGAGCGAGAGGTTGTTGTTCTTGCACCACACGGTCAGGTCTCTGACCTCCTCCCGATAGACTGTCTCATTGTTGTCGGTGATCAGGCCTACCACTTTTGTGTTATCTGCAAACGTAATGATGTGTTGGAGTCATGCCTGGCTGTGCAGTCATGAGTGAACAGGGAGTACAGGAGGGGACTGAGCACGCACCCCTGAGGGGCCCCCGTGTTGAGGATCACCATGGCGGATGTGTAGTTACCTACCTATACCACCTGGGGCGGCCCGTCAGGAACTCCAGGATCCCTTTGAAGAGGGAGGTGGCCCCAGGATCCTTAGCTTAGTGATGAGCTTTGAGGGCACTATGGTGTTGAACGCTGAGCTGTAGTCAATGAATAGTATTCTCACATAGGTGTTATTTTTGTCCAGGTGTGAAAGGGCAGTGTGGAGTGCAATAGAGATTGCATCATCTGTGGATCTGTTTGGGTGGTATGTAAATTGAAGTGGGAATGGGGTTTCTGGGATAATGGTGTTGTGAGCCCTGGCCAGCCTTTCAATTAATTTCATGGCTACAGACGAGAGTGCTATGGGTCGGTAGTCATTTAGGCAGGTTACCTTAGTGTTATTGGGCACATGGACTATGGTGGTCTGCTTGAAACATGTTGGTATTACAGATTCAGACAGAGAAAGGTTGAAAAATGTCAGTGAAGACACTTGCCAGTTGTCCAGCGCATTCTCAGAGCACACGTCCTGGTAATCCGTCTGGCCCTGCGGCCTTGTGAATGTTGACCTGTTTAAAGTCTTACTCACATTGGCTGCTGAGAGCGTGATCACACAGTTGTCCGGAACAGCTGATGTACTCATGCATGTTTCAGTGTTACTTGCCTCGAAGGGAGCAAAGAAGTTATTTAGCTCATCTGGTAGACTCGTGTCACTGGGCAGCTCTCAGCTGTGCTTCCCTTTGTAGTCTGTAATAGTTTGCAAGCCCTGCCACATCCGACGAGTGTCAGCCGGTGTAGTACAATTCGATCTTAGTTCTTAGATTTCTTATAAGCTTCCGAGAGTCCCGCTCCTTGAAAGCGGCAGCTCTACCCTTTAGCTCATTGCAAATGTTGCCTATAATCCATGGCTTCTGGTTGGGGTATGTACGTACGGTCACTGTTGGGACGACATCATCGATGACTTATTGATGAAGCCAGTGACTGATATGGTGTACTCCTCAATGCCATCGGAAGAATCCCGGAACATTTTCCAGTCTGTGCTAGCAAAATAGTCCTGTTGTTTAGCATCAGATTCATCTGACCACTTTTTTATTGACTGAGTCACTGGTGCTTCCTGCTTGAATTTTTGCTTGTGTAAGCAGGAATCAGGAGGGTATAATTATGGTCATATTTGCCAAATGGAGGGCGAGGCAGAGCTTTGTACGTATTTCTGTGTGTGGAATCAAGGCCGTCTAGAGTTTTTTCCCCTTTGGTTGCACATTTAACATGCTGATAGAAATTTGATAAAACTGATTTAAGGTTCCCTGCATTAAAGTCCCCAGCCACCAAGAGCTGGATGAGCGTTTTCCTGTTTGCTTATGGCAGTATACAGCTCATTGAGTGCGGTTTTATTGCCAGTATCGTCTGTGGTGGTATGTAGACAGCAATGACAAATACAGATGAAAACTCTCTAGGTGTATTGTGTGGTCTAAAGCTTATCATGAGATGCTCTACCGCAGGCCAGCAAAACTCAAGACTTCCTTAGATATCGTGCACCAACTGTTGTTGACAAATATACATAGGCCCCCACACCATGTCCTACCAGAGGCTGCTGTTCTATCGTAACCGATACAGTGTATAACCCACCAGCTGTGTCGTCATTCTGCCACGACTCTGTGAAACATAAGATTACAGTTTTTAATGTCCCGTTGGTATGATATACGTGCTTTCAGTTCATCCCATTCACTTTCCAGCAATTGAACGTTAGCTAACAGTATGAATGGCAAAGGCAGATTAGCCACTTGTCGCCTGATACTCACAGGCACCCCGATCTCAATCCACGAAATCTCCAGCGAATGAAGGGGATGAGGGCCTATTCGGGTGTTTGGAGTATATCCTTCCCATCTGACTCATTAAAGAAAAATGATTTGTCGAATTCGAGTTGAGTCATCACTGTTCTAATGTCCAGAAACTCTTTTCGGTCATAAGAGACGGTAGCAGCAACATTATGTACAAAATAAGTTACAAACAATGAGAAAAAAACAATCAAAATAGCATGGTTGGCTAAGAGCCAGTAAAATGGCAGCCATCCTCTCTGGCGCCATCTATCAAATTTCAATTCAAACTCTGTTGTGATGTGCAGGGATGTCCCTGGGGGAAAAAAACTGTGTAGGATCTTCATTTGAACCCATTTGCTACACCAAGAAAATAATCTGGCAGCAAAAGGAAAATGTTAATTATTATGTGGATTACAATTAATGGACATTTTGTAGGGGTTGAGCCATTTTTGCATTAGTGCAAATCAAGTCTGACATTTTAAAGTGGAAATAATAAATGTTAGAATCCTTTTTAAATCTCAAATACACTACAAAATAGCATTTAATGCTGTGCAGGAAGATTCTCAGCAATAAAAGAGGTATCAAATTAAGATCCTATTCCTGTAAGTACTTAAACAAGCACAACAACACATGGACAAAGACATGCATTAACAAACTGTCATATACAGTACATCCACATACATAATATACATTATGTTCATATGATTATGCATATACTGTGAAATGCATATTGAGAAATATAAACATAATGAACTAACATGCAAATTAATTACTTAAAAATCATACAATGTGATTTTCTGGATTTTTGTTTTAGATTCCGTCTCTCACTGTTGAAGTGTACCTATGATAAAAATTACAGACCTCTACATGCTTTGTAAGTAGGAAAACCTGCAAAATTGGCAGTGTATCAAATACTTGTTCTCCCCACTGTATATGTGCAAACACTTAATTAACTGTGGTCCTGTGTGGCTCATTCAGTAGAGCATGGCTCTTGCAATACCAAGGGTCATGGGTTTGATTCCTACTCGGGCCACCCATGGGGAAAAATGTATGTATGCATGACTGAAAGTCACTTTGTACCTCTGCTAAATGACAAAATATGTGACGCACACCTAGCTTAAATGACAGCACAATATGTGATTCAATAAATCATATTTGACCCATTGAAATGTATGTTTTAATAAAAATGAATAAATGCAATAAAATACATGAAATAAGCCTTTCAGACCCCGAAACATGAGGACGATAACATTTGTGTGTGTGTGTGTCAAATCTCACTTTATTTGTCACATGCTTCATAAATAGCAGTTGTAGACGAACAGTGAACTGCTCATTTATGAGTTATTTTCCAACAATGCAGAGTTAAAGAAATACATTTGAATGAAAATTGAAATAGTGACACGAGGAATAGATACACAGTGAATAACAAAAGACTATAACTAGTAAATATAACAGGGCTATATACAAGAAGTTGACATACACTAAGTTGACTGTGCCTTTAAACAGCTTGGAAAATTCCCAAAAATTATGTGATGGCTTTAGAAGCTTCTGATTGGCTAATTTACATAATTTGAGTCAATTGGAGATGTACCTGTGGATGTATTTCAAGGCCTACCTTCAAACTCAGTGCCTCTTTGCTTGACATCATAGGAAATTCAAAAGAAATCAGCTAAAACCTCAGAAAAACAATTGTAGACCTCCATAAGTCTGGTTCATCCTTGCGAGCAATTTCCAAATGCCTGAAGGTACCACGTTCATCTCTACAAACAACACTACGCAAGTCTAAACACCATGGGACCACACAGCCGTCATACCACTCAGGAAGGAGATGCGTTCTGTCTCCTAGAGATGAACGTACTTTGGTGCGAAAAGTGCAAACCTGTCTCAGAACAAAGGACCCTGCTGGAGGAAACAGCTTCCAAAGTATCTATAGCCACAGTGAAACAAGTCGATATAACCTGAAGGGCCACTCAGCAAGGAAGAAGCCACTGTTCCAAAACCATCATAAAAAAGCCAGACTACAGTTTGCAACTGCAGATGAGGACAAAGATGGTACTTTTTGGAGAAATGTCTTCTGGTCTCATGAAACAAAAAATTGAACTCTTTGGCCATAATGCCCATCGTTATGTTTGGAGTAAAAACTGGGGGCCTGCATGCCATAGAACACCATCCCAACCGTGAAGCACGGGAGTGGCAGCATCATGTTGTGGGGGTGCTTTGTTGCTGTAGGGACTGATGCACTTCACAAAATAGACGGCATCATGAGGAAAGAACATTTCATGGATATATTGAAGCAACATCTCAAGACATCAGTCAGGAAGTTAAGGCTTGGTTGCAAATGGGTCTTCCAAATGGACAATGACCCCAAGCATACTTCCAAAGCAAAAGCAAAATGGCTTAAGGACAACAAAGTCAAGGTATTGGATTGGCCATCACAAAGCCCTGACCTCAATCCCATAGAAAATTTGTGGGCAGAACTGAAAAAGCGTGAGTGAGCAAGGCCTTACAAACCTGTCAGGAGCTCTGTCAGGAGGAATGGGCCAAAATTCACCCTTATTGTGGGAAGCTTGTGGAAGTCTACCCGAAGCATTTGACCCAAGTTAAACAATTTAAAGGAAATGCTACCAAATACTAATTGAGTGTATGTAAACTTCTGACCCACTGGGAATGTGATGAAATAAATAATTCTCTCTACTATTATTCTGGCCTTGAATCTATGGATATATGGTAACACACACACACAAACACACACATTTGTTTTTCTATACTTGTGGGGACCAAACAATTTATTCCCATTCGACATCCTATTTTCCTTAACCCCTAACCTTAACCCTAAACCATAACCCTAATTTTATCCCTAAACCTAATCCCTAAGCCTAAAATAGCCCTTTTCCTTGTGTGGACAGGTGATCTCTCTCTCTTGCTCTCTCGTTATTAATATACATGAAATGTCCTATATATTAGAAGGCGTTTCTGTCTCAAAAAATGCATTTAGATGAAAATGTATTTTTTCAAATGGCTTTATATTACAGTTTTGCCAGTTGAGCCCACCCTCATCATGGTCCCATTTATCACCAGTCCCCTCTTTTCTATCCCTCTCTCTGTTTCCCCCAGATTAAGCAGAATGACAAGATGAACCAGGTGAACATGTTCTCCAAGCAGATCGACAAGAAGGAGCCCTTGAAGGGCGGCCTCATGTCCTACACCCTGACTGACCTGAAGATCCCTGTTTCCTATGAGATCCGCCTGGCCCCCATCACCACCTACAGCACCGGAGACTATGTCAGTCGCACCATCCAGTACTCAGAGCGTGAGTAGCAACTTGCTTGCGCCTGGAGCCAAAGTGGCCACTCTGATGATACTAATATTAATAATAATAATCAATAACTGGCCAAGTAGGCCCTTTTTGTGTTCATTTTGGCAATAATTTAAATACATTTTTTCAAATGAGTACTACAGTTATGTAAAAGGGTATAGTGATAATCTATGTGTATTTACTTTTTCACAGCCTACATTTACCCAAGACCTTCAGGTAAGAATATCTTTATTTCTTTCTTCCCCCCATTCTCTTTCACTCTTCCTTTTTTTCCCCACTCCGCCCTCTCTCTGTTTCTCTCCTCTCGTCAGGCAATTTGGTTCAATTACGCCGCTCAGGCAGGGGAAGTGGAGAGTGACGCCAAACGAGCACAATTAAAATCACATTTTCTCCAACCACGCAGATTGGAGAACAACAGAAAACAAATTGAGGAAGTGCACGTACGTCGCTGAGTGGGACATGAATCATAATAGATTATGTTTCTATCATAACACCAATGTGAATGGGGTACAGGCTTCATCCCAAATCCCCTATTTAGTGCGTTACATTTGACAAGGGCCCTCTTCAAAAGTAGTGCACTATGTAGGGAATACGGTGCAAATTTGGAATGTACCTACAGTCAACGCCTGACAGTGTGTGGCTAGCGTAATTTGTATGAGTTTGTGTTCGTGTGAGCGTGTGTGCGTGTTTAACATGTAGCAATGTTAACGCTTTTGATGGGTATTATTGCTGTAGAGCATAAATGGAGTGCCTGTGTGTCCAGTTGCATTTGGTCTGCCTAATTGCAATGTATCATAGTCCTTCCATTGACAATGCTTAGTGAATACCACAGCCAGCAGTGGATTTGTGTAATGGGTTGAAATTGATGTGATGGTTGTGGTAGGTAGGAACCTTGTGGATTGTTGGAGGATAGTATTACGTTTTAGTTAGTTTGGGTGATTCAGAGATGAAAAGAACAGAGAATTGTTACTGGAATGCAAAGAGGTTATTGAAGTGATTCATTGGTCATTTTAAAACTTAAAACTTTGTCTCTCCTCTCTCTCCCTCTTTTTCACCATGGCTTGGTAATGTGTCTCAATTTTGTCTCTTCTCTCTTTGATCCCTCACTCTTCCCTATTTCCTCTGCCTCTTTTTCCTCACTTCTTTGTGTCTCTGTCGCTATAAATGTTATTGCTCATCCTCTTCAACCTCTGTATTCTCGCTCTTTCTATATCCCCTTCTCTCTCACACTCTCTCTGTCTCTATCTCTCGCTCTCAACAGACCACGTCTGTGGCTTTGAGGACGAGCGCATCTGTGGTTTCTCGCAGGACCGGGGCGACAAGTTTGATTGGACTAGACAGAACCACCTGACCCAGAACCCCAAGCGCTCGTCCAATACCGGCCCAGAGATGGACAGGAGTGGAAACAAAGAAGGTATCTTCCTGAAATGTACACACATCCCTTTAAGCAGTGTTCATTTTGGCAGTTACTTTTTTCGTTAGTTGTAGTTATTATCAGTCGACTTAAACTCTGGACAATTTATTTCTAGTTTTAGTCACAGCCATTTTAGTCACATGACAGTCAGTGCATTTAAAAAAAACTTCCATAGTGTGCACATTCAGATAGCCTTTTAGGCTTACTATCTCCTCATAAAACTTAGCTGGCAACATTGATATTGTAGCAGATTGATGTAACCAATGCCAGCCATAATTAGTTGGCATTCCAATTCATCCCAAAGGTGTTCAATGGGGTTGCGGTGCATGCCAGTCAAGTTCTTCCACATCTTGACAAATCATTTCTGTATGGACCTCGATTTCATGCTGAAATAGGAAAGGGGTTTCCCCAATCTGTTAACACAAAGTTGGAAGCACATAATCTTTTAGAATATCATTGTATGCTGTAGCATTAAGAATTCCCTTAATTACCCCTAATGGACCTAGTCCGAACCATGAAAAACAGCCCCAGACCATTATTATTCCTCCACCAAACTTTACAGGTGGCACTATTCATTCGGGCAGGTAGTGTTCTCCTGGCATCCGCCAAACACAGATTTGTCCATCAGACTGCCAGATGGTGAAGTGTGATTCATCACTCCAGAGAACATGTTTCCACTGCTCCAGAGTCCAATGACAGAAAGCTTTACACCACTTCGGCTGAAGCTTGGCATTGTACATGGTGATCTTAGGCTTGTGTGCGGCTGCTCGGCCATGGAAACCCATTTCACGAAGCTCCCGAGGAACAGTTATTGTGCTGACGTTACTTCCAGAGACAATTTTTACGCGCTACGAGCTTTAGTGCTCAGAGGTCACACTCTACTGAGTTTGTGTAGCTTACCACTTCGCGGCTGAGCCATTGTTGCTCCTAGACGTTTCCACTTCACAATAACAGCACTTACAGTTGACCTAGGCAGCTCAAGCAGGGCAGGAATTTGACGAACTGACTTGTAGAAAAGGTGGCATCCTGTGACGGTGCCATGTTGACAGTAACTGAGCTCTTCAGTACGGGCCGAATCTTCTGCAAATGTTTATCTATGGAGATTGCATGGCTGCGTGCTCGATATTATACACCTGTCAGAAGCGTGTGTTGCTGAAATATCTGAATCGAATCATTTGAAGGGGTGTATATATAGTGTATAACAATGTTTTAATAAAACACTTATATATACACAGTACCAGTCAAAAGTTTGGACACACCTACCCATTCCAGGGTTTTCCTTAATTTTTTTATATTTTCTACATTGCTTAATAATAGTGAAGACATCAAAACAATTAAATAAGACACATGGAATATGTACTAACCAAAAAAGTGTTAAATAAATCAAAATATATTTGAGATTCTTCAAAGTAGCCACCCTTTGCCTTGATCATATTTACATAAGTATTCAGACCCTTTACTCAGTTCTTTGTTGAAGCACCTTTGGCAGCGATTATAGGATCAACTATTTTTGGTTATGATGCTACAAGCTTGGCACAACTGTATTTGGTGAGTTTCTCCCATTGTTCATTGCAGATCCTCTCAATCTCTGTCAGGTTGGATGGGGAGTATCGCTGCACAGCTATTTCAGGTCTCGCCAGAGATGTTCAATCGGGTTCAAGTCTGGGCTCTGGCTGGACTTCTTAAAGACATCAGAGACATGTCCCGAAGCCACTCCTGCATTGTATTGGCTGTGTGCATACCGGTCATTAAAAATATTAATGCGAGTAGACCACTTATTGGCCAGCTCATCCTCCTCTAGACCACTGATTGACCAGCTCATTGGCCAGCTCATACTATATCATACTATACTGAACAAAAATATAAATGCAACATGCAAAAATGTCAAAGATTTTACTGAGTTACTGTTCATATAAGGAAATTAGTTCATCAAAATAAATAAATTAGGCCCTAATCTATGCATTTCACATGACTGGGCAGGGGTGCACCCAATGGGGAGCCAGGCCCAGCCAATCAGAATTAGTTTTTCACCACAAAAGGGCTTAATTACAGACATAAATACTCCTCAGCACCTCCTCCCCTCGATCCCACAGGTGAAGAAGCCGGATTTGGAGGTCCTGGGTTGGCGTGATTACATCTGGTCTGCAGTTGTGAGGCTGGTTGGATTTTTATTTTTTTTATTTTATTTAACCTTTATTTAACCAGGTAGGCAAGTTGAGAACAAGTTCTCATTTACAATTGCGACCTGGCATGTACTACCAAATGTTCTAAAACGATGTTGGAGGTGCCTTATGGTAGAGAAATGAACAGTCAATTATCTGGCAACAGCTCTGGTGGACATTCCTGTAGTCAGTATGTCAATTGCACTCTACCTCAAAACTTGAGACATCTGTGACATTGTGTCTTGTGACAAAACTGCACATTTTAAAGTGGCCTTTTATTTTATGGATTATCTTGGCAAAGGAGAAATGCTCACTAAGAGGGATGTAAACAGATTTGTGCACAAACGTTGAGAGAAATACGTTTTTTGTGCGTATGGAACATTTCTGGGATTCTTTATTTCAGATCATGAAACATGGGACCAACACTTTACATGTTGCGTTTATATTTTTGTTCAGTGTACATGAGGAAATAGCAAGCAATTTTTTTATGGTCTGTTTGAGACTCAAGGTTTTTGAAGTGTTTTTTCCCCCCTCCAATTTATGCTTTGGCCGCAATTACAAGAATAGGACAGAATTAGCAGAATAGTTAACTGAATATGAACTTTTATATGTGAGATTAACACATCATCTACAGACGGTACCACAGATGGCCATAATTAAAATGTCCAGCGATGTGATATCTCTGATGCTGCAGTCACAAAGAGGGATGGCGTTTTCTTTGCCACTTGTGTTGAGTAACATAGGTATTGTAACGGCTTTCTTCTATCTCCTCCTCGGACGAGGAGGTGTAGCAAGGATCGGACCAAAATGCAGCGTGGCTATTGCAATCCATGTTTATTCAATAATAAAAAAACACAAACTATACAAAAACAATAAATGTAATGAGAAAACCGAAACAGCCCTATCTGGTGCAAACACAAAGACAGGAACAATCACCCACAAACACACAGTGAAACCCAGGCTACCTAAATATGGTTCCCAATCAGAGACAACGAGAATCACCTGACTCTGATTGAGAACTGCCTCAGGCAGCCAAGCCTATGCTAGACACACCCCTAATCAGCCACGATCCCAATGCCTACAAAAACCCCAATACGACAACAGAATAAACCCATGTCACACCCTGGCCTGAACAAATAATTAAAGAAAACACAAAATACTAAGACCAAGGCGTGACAGAACCCCCCCCCCCCCCCCCCCCCAAGGTGCGGACTCCCGGACGCACCTCAAAACCATAGGGAGGGTCCGGGTGGGCGTCTGTCCATGGTGGCGGCTCCGGCTCGGGACGTGGACCCCACTCCATAAATGTCTTAGTTCCTCCCCCTTGCGTCCTGGGATAGTCCACCCTCGCCGCCGACCATGACCTCGTAGTCCTCACCCAGAACCCCACTGGACCGAGGGGCAGCTCGTGACTGAGGGGCAGCTCGTGACTGAGGGGCAGCTCGGGACTGAGGCAGCTCGGGACTGAGGGGAAGCTCGAGACTGAGGGGCAGCCCGGGACTGAGGGGAAGCCCAGGACTGAGGGGAAGCCCGGAACTGAGAGGAAGCCCAGTACTGAGATGAAGCTCAGGCAGGTAGTTGGCTCCGGCAGATCCTGGCTGGCTGGCGGATCTGGAAGAGTCTGGTTGACTGGCAGATCTGGAAGAGTCTGGTTGACTGGCAGATCTGGAAGATCATGGCTGACTAGCGCATCTAGCTGCTCTGGCTGCTCCATGCAGACTGACAACTCTGGCTGCTCCATGTAGATTGGCAGCTCTGGCTGCTCCATGCAGATTGACAGCTCTGGCTGCTCCATGCAGACTGGTAGCTTTGTGCAGACTGACAGCTCTGGCTGCTCCATGCAAACTGGCAGCTCAGGCTGCTCCATGCAGACTGACAGCTCAGGCTGCTCCATGCAGGCTGACATCTCTGGCTGCTCCATGTACACTGGCAGCTCTGGCTGCTCCATGCAGACTGGCAGCTCTGGCTGCTCCATGCAGACTGGCAGCTCTGGCTGCATTGAACAGGCAGGAGGCTCCGGCAGCGCTGTAGAGGAGGAAGGCTCTGGAAGCGCTGAACAGGCGGGAGACTCCGACAGCGCAGGAGAGGAGGAAAACGCTGGCTGCGCTGAACAGGCGGGAGGCTCTGACAGCGCTAGAGAGAAGGATGGCTCTGGCTGTGCTGAACAGGCGAGGCGCACTGAAGGCCTGGTGCGTGGTGCTGGAACTGGTGGTACTGGATCGAGGACACGCCTGGTGCGGGGAGCTGCTACCGGAGGACTGGTGTGTGGAGGTGGCTCTGGATAGACCGGACCGTGCAGGCGCACTGGAGCTCTTGAGCACCGAGCCTGCCCAACCTTACTTGGCTCGATGCCCACTCTAGCCCGGCTAATACGAAGAGCTGGTATGTACCGTACCGGGCTATGCACCCGCACTGGAGACACCGTGCGCTCCACAGCATAACACGGTGCCTGCCCGGTCTTTTTAGCCCCCCGGTAAGCACAGGGAGTTTGCACAGGTCTCCTACCTGGCATCGCCATACTCCCTGTGAGCCCCCCCCAATATTTTTTGGGGGGTGACTCTCAGGCTTCCATCCGCGTCGCCGTGCTGCCTCTTCATACCAGCGCCTCACCGCTTTAGCCGCCTCCAGTTCTTCTTTGGGGCGTCGATATTCACCAGGCTGTGCCCAGGGTCCTTTTCCGTCCAATATCTCTTCCCAAGTCCAGAAGTCCTTTGATCGCTGCTCCTCACGATTAACAGGGAGAGTTGGCTCAGGTCTGACTCCTGACTCTGCCACTCTCGCCCTGAGCCCCCCCCCAATACATTTCTGGGGCTGACTTTTGGGTTTCTTTCTGCGCCGCCGTGGCTTTCTCTTCGACTCCATTCTCATATAGCCCTCTTCGCACTGCTCCAGCGAATCCCAGGCGGGCTCCGGCACTCTCTCTGGGTCGACCGCCCACCTGTCTATTTCCTCCCCCTTGCTGCTCCTGCTGTCGCTGCCTGTTACCACGCCACTCGGTCCGGGTGTGGTGGGTGATTCTGTAACGGCTTTCTTCTATCTCCTCCTCGGACGAGGAGGTGTAGCAAGGATCGGACCAAAATGCAGCGTGGCTATTGCAATCCATGTTTATTCAATAATAAAAAAACACGAACTATACAAAAACAATAAACGTAATGAGAAAACCGAAACAGCCCTATCTGGTGCAAACACAAAGACAGGAACAATCACCCACAAACACACAGTGAAACCCAGGCTACCTAAATATGGTTCTCAATCAGATACAACGAGAATCACCTGACTCTGATTGAGAACTGCCTCAGGCAGCCAAGCCTATGCTAGACACACCCCTAATCAGCCACGATCCCAATGCCTACAAAAAACTCAATACGACAACAGAATAAACCCATGTCACACCCTGGCCTGAACAAATAATTAAAGAAAACACAAAATACTAAGACCAAGGCGTGACAGAACCCCCCCCCCCCCCCCCCCCCCCCCCCAAGGTGCGGACTCCCGGACGCACTTCAAAACCATAGGGAGGGTCTTAGTTCCCCCTTGCGTCCTGGGATAGTCCACCCTCGCCGCCGACCATGACCTCGTAGTCCTCACCCAGAACCCCACTGGACTGAGGGGCAGCTCGTGACTGAGGGGCAGCTCGTGACTGAGGGGCAGCTCGGGACTGAGGCAGCTCGGGACTGAGGGGCAGCCCGGGACTGAGGGGCAGCCCGGGACTGAGGGGAAGCCCGGGACTGAGGGGAAGCCCAGTACTGAGAGGAAGCCCAGTACTGAGAGGAAGCCCAGTACTGAGATGAAGCTCAGGCAGGTAGTTGGCTCCGGCAGATCCTGGCTGGCTGGCGGATCTGGAAGAGTCTGGTTGACTGGCAGATCTGGAAGAGTCTGGTTGACTGGCAGATCTGGAAGATCATGGCTGACTAGCGCATCTAGCTGCTCTGGCTGCTCCATGCAGACTGACAACTCTGGCTGCTCCATGTAGATTGGCAACTCTGGCTGCTCCATGCAGATTGACAGCTCTGGCTTCTCCATGCAGACTGGCAGCTCTGGCTGCTCCATGCAGACTGACAGCTCTGGCTGCTCCATGCAGACTGGTAGCTTTGTGCAGACTGACAGCTCTGGCTGCTCCATGCAAACTGGTAGCTCAGGCTGCTCCATGCAGACTGACAGCTCAGGCTGCTCCATGCAGACTGGAAGCTCTGGCTGCTCCATGCAGACTGACAGCTCAGGCTGCTCCATGCAGGCTGACATCTCTGGTTGCTCCATGTACACTGGCAGCTCTGGCTGCTCCATGCAGACTGGCAGCTCTGGCTGCTCCATGCAGACTGGCAGCTCTGGCTGCATTGAACAGGCAGGAGGCTCCGGCAGCGCTGTAGAGGAGGAAGGCTCTGGAAGCGCTGAACAGGCGGGAGACTCCGACAGCGCAGGAGAGGAGGAAAACGCTGGCTGCGCTGAACAGGCGGGAGGCTCTGACAGCGCTAGAGAGAAGGATGGCTCTGGCTGTGCTGAACAGGCGAGGCGCACTGAAGGCCTGGTGCGTGGTGCTGGAACTGGTGGTACTGGATCGAGGACACGCACAGGAAGCCTGGTGCGGGGAGCTGCTACCGGAGGACTGGTGTGTGGTGGTGGCTCTGGATAGACCGGACCGTGCAGGCGCACTGGAGCTCTTGAGCACCGAGCCTGCCAAACCTTACTTGGCTCGATGCCCACTCTAGCCCGGCTAATACGAAGAGCTGGTATGTACCGTACCGGGCTATGCACCCGCACTGGAGACACCGTGCGCTCCACAGCATAACACGGTGCCTGCCCGGTCTTTTTAGCCCCCCGGTAAGCACAGGGAGTTTGCACAGGTCTCCTACCTGGCATCGCCATACTCCCTGTGAGCCCCCCCAAAACATTTTTGGGGGGTGACTCTCAGGCTTCCATCCGCGTCGCCGTGCTGCCTCTTCATACCAGCGCCTCACCGCTTTAGCCGCCTCCAGTTCTTCTTTGGGGCGTCGATATTCACCAGGCCGTGCCCAGGGTCCTTTTCCGTCCAATATCTCTTCCCAAGTCCAGAAGTCCTTTGATCGCTGCTCCTCACGATTAACAGGGAGAGTTGGCTCAGGTCTGACTCCTGACTCTGCCACTCTCGCCCTGAGCCCCCCCCCAATACATTTCTGGGGCTGACTTTTGGGTTTCTTTCTGCGCCGCCGTGTCTTTCTCTTCGACTCCATTCTCCTATAGCCCTCTTCGCACTGCTCCAGCGAATCCCAGGCGGGCTCCGGCACTCTCTCTGGGTCGACCGCCCACCTGTCTATTTCCTCCCCCTTGCTGCTCCTGCTGTCGCTGCCTGTTACCACGCCACTCGGTCCGGGTGTGGTGGGTGATTCTGTAACGGCTTTCTTCTATCTCCTCCTCGGACGAGGAGGTGTAGCAAGGATCGGACCAAAATGCAGCGTGGCTATTGCAATCCATGTTTATTCAATAATAAAAAAACACAAACTATACAAAAACAATAAACGTAATGAGAAAACCGAAACAGCCCTATCTGGTGCAAACACAAAGACAGGAACAATCACCCACAAACACACAGTGAAACCCAGGCTACCTAAATATGGTTCTCAATCAGAGACAACGAGAATCACCTGACTCTGATTGAGAACCGCCTCAGGCAGCCAAGCCTATGCTAGACACACCCCTAATCAGCCACGATCCCAAAGCCTACAAAAAACCCAATACGACAACACAATAAACCCATGTCACACCCTGGCCTGAACAAATAATTAAAGAAAACACAAAATACTAAGACCAAGGCTTGACAGGTATAGGTATTTCATAGCACTTACAACTTTCATACCTATTTGCGGCATGCAGAATTCACCAGGATTTACAAATAAACCCAAATGTAAAATGGGACCAAAACCACCGTCTCTAACCATATGTGTCTCTCCCTCCCCTCTTCCCCTTCTAGGTTACTACATGTACATCGAGGCCTCTCGTCCGCGGGTCACTGGGGACAATGCCCGTCTCCTGTCCCCTCTCTACAATGTTACTGCTGCCAGAGGCCCCAAGGGCTCCGGTCGTCTCCCCTACTGTGTCTCATTCTTCTACCACATGAAGGGCAAGCACATCGGTGAGTACCTGAGCCACATAAGTTCAGAAGTAAAAGTAAGTAGCCTTGTCCAAGCCATAATGTTTCTATAGCGTGAGGCAGCTTGATGTACAAGTACACCCCCTGACAGGAGGCTAGTATCACAGGGCCTTACTCCCAATCTATGGCGGTCCTATTCCCGGGCCCTAATGTTCTTAGCACCATTTTGACATTTTGCCATTGGTGAGGTTGTTAGGGTCAGTGTTGAAAAGCAATTGTAATATAGGGGTTCAAGTGTCAGTGAGGGGTCTGTGTGTTTGAGTGAGTGAGTGAGTGAGTGAGTGAGGTGAATGAATGAGTGGTTGAGTGAATGCTCATCTGTATTTGTGCACGTGTGTATGTGTCAGCACTTTCCTCTCTGCCCATGTCGCATCAGGGACAACTGCTCTCAACTGCTGCCCTGCACATCCCCAAGAATGGCACAGCTGGCACACACTACCCCTACACTGCTCCCCTCACCAGGTGGCCTTGCCGACCTCACCCCTCCACACACTCCACCTGGCACAGATGATGCCTCAGCCGACTCAGCATCACACACACGGGCGCGGGCATACACGCACACACACACACATGCACATGCATGCACGCACACACACACACAGGCATGCACAAACACACAAATATACATACACTCCTGCACAAGCATGTACATACATACACACAGGCACAAACACACACACAGGCAGACAAGACAGACATGCTCTTACTTACGTGGCACACACTAACACACGCACGCACTTACACGCACACATACACACACACACAGGGCAGACTGGAATAGCCCTAGTTGCTGTCGTGAGACCCACGTATGAATGTCTACCTTGCCAGGGAAAGTTTGGCATCCTTACTATATCATTGTCTTACTAGGACTGGACAATAGATGACAATAGGCACAATGACATAGATAGATTGTGGGAAAACTGTCAGTTTCAAAACCATAAGCTTTATCTCTCCTCTGTCAAAAGCCCACCTCCACCACACTTCACTTGTAGAGTGTGTTTCAGATACACCCCATCTGTGTGTGTACGTGCATGTGTGTGTGTGTGTTTGTGTGTGTGCGCACGTGCGTACATGTGTACAGTTTTTCTGTCAGTTTGTGGGTGTGTGTATGTGTTCCTGCATGCGTGTGTATGTACTCCTCAAGGGCAGGATGGTGGTGGGAAGAGAAGGGGCCAGAGGGGGTGTCGCTGGGTGATTTACGAGAGGGGGTGTGACGCAATCAGTCACTGGGGAAGTGGTTCATCATAGTGCGTGCTATCAGATGGGTTTATCAAGTGTATAGATCTCATGGCACACTTCGTCTATGTCAACAACCGGGCACTGGTGATTTATGGGTGTGGAGGGTGTGTGTGTGTGGTGTGTGTGTGTGTTTTTGGTTTTACAATCCTTGTGGAGACCAGAAGTCCTCACAAGGATAGTACAGATGTCTGCTCTTAATGTGACCCATTTTGTTGCAGGAGGAAAATAATCCTGCAGCATTTGTGTCAAATTGGCTGGATGTCCTTTTGGTGGTAGAACATTCTTGATATACACGGAAAACTGTTGAGCGTGAAAGATTCAGCAGCATTGCAGTTCTTGACACACTTGTGTCTGGCACCTACTACCATACCCCGTTCAAGGAAACCTAAATATTTTGTCTTGCTCATACACCATCTGAATGGCACACATAACAAATCTATGTCTCAATTGTCTCAAGGCTTAAAAACCCTTCTTTGACCTGTCTCCTCCCCTTCAGCTACACTGATTAAAGTGGATTTAACAAGTGACATCAATAAGTGATCATAGATTTCACCTGGATTCACCTGATCAGTCTATGTCATGGAAAGAGCAGGTGTTCCTAATGTTTTGTACAGTCTGAGTATATATGACTCACCAACTGGATTCGGTCTTATGTAGAAAAATATTAAATGGTGTTTTTTACAAATGGTATATCATACACTGCATTTGAGGAACAATTGGAAAGTATTTCTGATTTGAAAGTTGACCAACATGTGAACTCACTTTTGAGATAATTGCCCTGTGAATGATTTGGTATCTAGTGAAAAGCTCCTCTTTGTCTACACCCACTCATCATCGTTCACAACCTCCTAGCTTTAGCCCCACCCATCTTGGAGTGCTCTTGGAGCGCACACCTGACGCTCCGGCCGATGATTTATTTACCTATGGATAACATGAAAACAGCCTAACCGGCTCTGCTGGCAACAACTTCATTACGCTTTTTTGCAGAAGTATACTGACATTGGCCATATTCAACGGGTGTTGTACACACGTCATGTAACATTAGCTAATGAGCCAGCCAGCTAACGTTAGCTAGTTAACCTCTCTAGGGTATGTGGGACGCTAACGTCCCACCTGACCAACATCCAGTGAAAGTGCAGGGCGCCAGATTCAAACAAACAACAAAAATCTCATAATTAAAATTCCTCAAACATACATGTATTATACACCATTTTAAAGATATACTTGATGTTAATCCCACCATAGTGTCCGATTTCAAAAAGGCTTTACAACAAAAGTATACCATGCAATTATGTTAGGTCTGCACCTAGTCACAAAAAACACAGCAATTTTTCCAGCCAAAGAGAGGAGTCACAAAAAGCAGAAATAGAGATAAAATGAATCACTAACCTTTAATGATCTTTATCAGATGGCACTCCTAGGACTTCATGTTACACAATACATGTATGTTTTGTTCGATAAAGTTCATATTTATATCCAAAAATCTCTGTTTACATTGGCGCATTGTTATGTTTTGCCTCGAAAACATCCGGCGAGTTTTCAGAGAGCCACATCAATTCACAGAAATGCTCATAATAAACTTTGATAAAAGATACAAGTATTATGCACAGAATTATAGATATACTTCTCCTTAATGCAACCGCTGTGTCAGATTTCAAAAAAGCTTCACGGAAAAAGCAAACCATGTAATAATCTGAGTACTCACGAGACGCGGGCAAGTCCAGGCGAAAGTTCAGATGAAAAGTTCAAAAAATAATATTACAGTTCGTAGAAACATGTCAAACGATGTATAGAATCAATCTTTAGGATGTTTTTAACATAAGTCTTCAATATTGTTCCAACCGGAGAATTCCTTTGTCTTTTAGAAATGCAATGGAACTTAGGTCGCTCTGCCAGACCTCTTACTCAATCAGCTCTCATTCAGCCCCTACTTCACAATAGAAGCCTCAAACAACGTTCTAAACGTTCTGTTGACATCTAGTGGAAACCTTAGGAAGTGTAATATGACACTGTATATTCGACAAGCAATGAGTTGAAAAACTACAAACGATTTCCCACTTCCTGGTTGGATTTTTCTCAGGTTTTCGCCTGCCATATGAATTCTGTTATACCGACATCATTCAAACAGTTTTAGAAACTTCAGAGTGTTTTCTATCCAATACTACTAATAATATGCATATATTAGCTTCTGGGCCTGAGTAGCAGGAAGTTTACTCTGGGCACACTTTTCATCCGAACGTGAAAATGCTGCCCCCTATCCCAAACAGGTTTTAACTGACTTGCCTAGTTAAATGAAGGTAAAATGTTTTTATCTACAATAGACCAACACAGCTACCGTTTTAAGAAAAAAACTGTGTGCTAGAAAACTTTGGTATAGGATGGGTGGCGTACAGTACCAGTCAACAGACTGGACACACCTACTCATTCAAGGGTTTTTCTTTATTTTTACTATTTTCTACATTGTAGAATAATAGTCAAGACATCAACACTGTGAAATAACACATATGGAATCATGTAGTAACCAAAAAAGTGTTTAACAAATCAAACTATTTTATATTTCATATTCTTCAAAGTAGCCACCCTTTGCCTTGATGACAGCTTTGTACACTCTCTGCATTCTCTCAACAAGCTTCTCCTTGAATGCTTTTCCAACAGCCATGAAGCAGCACTCCATCACTCTCCCTTACACAGCCCGGATGTCTCCCTTACACAGCTTGGATGTGTGTTGGGTCATTGTCCTGTTGAAAAACAAATGACAGTCCCACTAAGCACAAACCAGATGGGATGGCGTATCACTGCAAAATGCAGAATTAGCAAGTATCTTCTTGTTTTTGATGTCTAGTAGTGGTTTCTTTGCAGATTCACGCAGTCTGCTCTGAATTGTTGTTGAGATGTGTCTGTTACTTGAACTCTGTGAAGCATTTATTTGGGCTACAATGTGATGTGCAGTTAACTCTTTTGAATTAATCTTCTGCAGCAGAGGTAACTCTGGGCCTTCCTTTCCTGCAGCGGTCCACACGAGAGCCAGTTTCATCATAGCGCTTGATGATTTTTGCGACTGCACTTGAAGAAACTTTCAAAGTTCTTGAAATTTTCTGGATTGACTGACTTTCATGTCTTAATGATGGACTGTCATTTCTCTTTGCTTATTTGAGCTGTTCTTGCCATAATATGGACTTGGTCTTTTACAAAATAGGGCTATCTTCTGTATACCATCCCTTCCTTGTCACAACACAACTGATTGGTTCAAATGCATTATGAAGGACAGAAATACCACAAATGAACTTTTAACAAGGCACACCTATTAATTGAAATGCATTCCAGATGACTACCTCATGAAACTGGTTGAGAGAATGCCAACAGTGTGCAAAGCTGTCATCAAAGCAAGGGTGGCTACTTTGAAGAATCTCAAATATGAAATATATTTAGAATTGTTTAACACTTTGTTGGTTACTACCTGATTCCATATATGTTATTTCATAGTTTTAATGTCTTCAATATTATTCTACAATGTAGAAAATAGTAAAAAAATTAAGAAAAACACTTGAATGAGTAAGTGTGTGTCACGCGGGACTAGGTGGGTGCAGGAATCAGACGCAGAGAGAGAGAGTAACTGAGTTGAAGTGCTTTACTCTTGCACACCAAAATAATAAGCCCAACAAAATACAGGGCGCAGGACACTATACAAGACAACCCAAAAACAACAGTGCCAAGGAAAGAAAATAAGATACCTCACTACCTAACATGCACACACGTAACATTAAGACAATCCCGCACAAAACTAGGGCGGGTCAAACTACTACATATAGGGAAGCCAATTAAACCAAAATAAACACAGGTGAAACTAATAAGACAAAACCAACAGACAAACGAAAAAGGGATCGGTAGCGGCTAGTAGGACGGCGACGACGACCGCCGAGCACCGCCCGAACAGGCAGGGGAGCCATCTTCGGCGGAAGTCATGACAGTGTGTCCAAACTTATGACTGGTACTGTAGGCATTGTGGAGCGTTTGAAAATCCTTTCCTTTTCGGCTTCAATTCTTACTTATCACTTAAATATTCCCTAACCCGCATGCGGTAGCGTAATCATCGCTTGACAATAATTAGCATAACGCAACGTAAATAAATAAATAATAAATAAATAAATAAATATCCCTAGAAAATATTCCTATTCATGAAAATCACAAATTAAATGTATTGAGACACAGCTTAGCCTTTTGTTAATCACCCTGTCATCTTAGATTTTCAAAATATGCTTTACAGCCAAAGCTAGACTAGCATTTGTGTAAGTTTATCATAGCCTAGTATAGCATAATGCCTTGCTAGCAGCAGGCAACCTTGTCACAGAAATCAGAAAAGCAATCAAATTAAATCGTTTACCTTTGATGAACTTCGGATGTTTTCACTCACGAGACTCCCAGGTAGATAGCCAAAGTTCATTTTTTCCCAAAATATTATTTTTGTAGGCGAAACAGCTCCGTTTGTTCTTCACGTTTGGCTGAGAAATCGCCCGGAAATATATCCGTCGGGACAATTCGTTTTTCTCTAGGACCGATTGGAGTAATGGCTACCTCTGTACTTTACGCGAGAATCTCTCTCGGAGCCACCATGTGACCACCTACGCAATGTGCCCGCCTACGGTAAAACTACGTCACAATGCTGTAGACACCTTGGGGTATACGTAGAAAGTGTAAGCTCGTTGATGGTACATTCAAAGCCAAATAGGGAGTCATTGGAACGCAGCGCTTTCAAAACCTGGGGCACTTCCGGATTGGATTTTTCTCAGGATTTCGCTTGCAACATCAGTTCTGTTATACTCACAGACAATATCTTTACAGTTTTGGAAACGTTAGAGTGTTTTATATCAAAAGCTGTCAATTATATGCATATTCTAGCATCTTTTCCTGACAAAATATTATGTTTTTTCCAAAAATGAAAAGACTGCCCCCAGCACCAAGAGGTTTTAAAATAGATGTATATTTTTTTCATGGTTTTTACATTGGAATGTGATTATACAACATTGTTATGCAACATTATAATACAGCATAACACAGCAATAAAAGTAACAATACACGATAATGACAAATGGCAACAGAAATCATGTAGTTATGAGTATTTATTTAATATTATCAGCTGATTTTCCAGAGGGATGCGAAAAACCAGATACCCATTTAAGCAAATATGGAGTAAACTGGAAAAATTCCCTAATTTCTTTTAACAAGACAATCGAGCAAGCTCCTAGAAAATATACAAATTATCAACATGTAGTCTACTCATTAACTATCACTTTAGGTGGCTCGGAGAGCAAGGCATGAAGTGGCACAAACTGCTTAGTATTCTGCACAAGCAGAGGCCCTGTGCTTCTTCTCCCACTGACAGCCTAGTCATCCACTTCTGTGGAAACGACTTGCGATACACAAAGGGGGCAGCACTGGTGCAGCAGATGCGTAGATTTAGATGTGGTCATCTGAATGTTTCCTGGGACAACAATGGTCTTCTATGATATCGCACAGCGTAGGAGCTGGATGTTCCAGTGTGACCAGAAGATAAACAAGTGCATGGAAAGGGCCCTGTGCTACATGAATCAGCTAGTGTCTGCATTTCAGGGAACACAATCCGCCACCCTGCCACTAAGCAGTGTGTCCCTGGGATATACCGTAGGGGTGGAGTGCATCTGACAGATGAGGGCAATGAGTTGAGAGTTGGTCTCTAGAGTCTCCCCCGTTCTCTCCTCCATAGTAGCAAAACGGAGAAGGGTGCAATTGTGGCCCGCAATTCTGGGCGTTCCTGCATGTGGGTATTCCTGCAACGGCTGGAACCCCTCTTTATACTTATTTAAGCTTGGATTCCGGTACACAGGTGAGAGTGGTAATGCACCATAACGTTGGACCCCCTAGTAGCTAGCTATCTAGGACAATGGTAGACAGTGTCCTTCGCCCCTCCCCTGCCTGTCGGGCATTGTTTTCCGGCTATTCTGTTAATGACGGAGAGGGCAGGTGTTTGGCAGGCGTTAGGACTCTGGTACACAGCAGGCAGGATAGTAGCTAAAAACTCAGATAAGACATGTATTTATCGTTTCTTTTGACAATTTAATCGCATAGACAATCACACCTCTCTTCCAGTTCCACAGTCCTGAAAGTTTTGGCCTAGGTCTCTCTCTCTCTACCCCCTCCCCTGTCTCTCATCTATTTATAGTGAAATAGATAATAAACAAAAGTTTAAAAAATAAAAAATTAAAAAACATTACACTCACAAAAGTTCCAAAAGAATAAAACATCTCAAATGTCATAGGTCTATATACAGTGTTGTAATGATATGCAAATAGTTCAAGTAAAAAAGGGAAAATAACTAAACATAAATATAGGTTGTATTTACAATGGTTTTTGCTCTTCACTGGTTGCCTTTTTCTTGCATCAACAGATCAAAAAAATCCTGTGATTGCACACTGTGGTATTTCACCCAATAGATATGTGTTTATCAAAACTGGATTTGTTTTCAAATGCTTTGTGAGTAATCTGAGGGAAATATGTGTCTCTAATATTGCCATACATTTGGCAGGAGGTTAAGAAGTGCAGCTCAGTTTCCACCTCATTTTGTGGGCAGTGTGCCTATAGCCTGTCTTCTCTTGAGAGCCAGATCTGCCTACAGTGACCTTTCTCAATAGCAAGGCTATGCTCACTGAGTCTGTAGATAGTCAAAGCTTTCCTTATTTTTGGGTCAGTCACAGTGGTCAGGTATTCTTCTACTGTGTCTGTTTAGGACTAAATAGCATTCTAGTTTGCTCAGTTTTTAAAATGTAATTATTTCCATTGTGTCAAGTAATTCTCTTTTTTGTTTTCTCATGATTTGGTTGGGTCTAATTGTGTTGTTGTCCTGGGGCACGATGGGGTCTGATTGTGTTTATATACAGAGCCTCAGGACCAGCTTGCTTAGGGAACTCTTCTCCAGGTTTATCTCTCTGTAGGTAATGGCTTTGTTACGAAACGTTTGGGAATCACTTCCTTTTAGGTGGTTGTAGAATTTAACAGCTCTTTTCTGGATTTTAATCATTAGCGGGTATTGGCCTAATTCTGCTCTGCATGCATTATTTGGTGTTGTCACGCCCTGGTCGAAGTATATTGTGTTTGTCTTGGGGTGTGTTTTGTCTTGGGGTTTTGTTAGGTATTGGGTGTGTGGCTTAGTGGGGGTATCTAGCAAAGTCTATGGCTGTCTGGAGTGGTTCTCAATCAGAGGCAGGTGTTTATAGTTGTCTCTGATTGGGAACCATATTTAGGCAGCCATATTCTTTGAGTGTTTTGTGGGTGATTGTTCCTGTCTTTGTGTTTGCACCAGATAGGGCTGTTTCGGTTTTTACATTTCATTATTTTGTAGTTTCTTCATGTATAGTTTTTTCCTTCATTAAAATAACATGAATCATCATCACGCTGCATTTTGGTCCGACTCTCCTTCACCACAAGAGAACCGTTACAGAATCACCCACCACAACAGGACCAAGCAGTGTGTCAACAGGCAGGAGCCGCAGGAGCAGCAACAAAGGCAGCAACAGCAGAGAAAAGAAGAATGGACATGGGAGTACGGTTTGGACTACAAGAGTATGGACTATACTTCTTGGGAGGAGATAGACAGGTGGGCGGTCGACCCAGGGAGAGTGCCGGAGCCCGCCTGGGATTCGATGGAGCAGTGCGCGGAAGGTTATCGGATAATGGAGTTGGCGAAGCAAGCACGGCGGCGCGGACGGAAGTCCGAGAGTCAGCCCCAAAAATGTATTGGGGAAGGGGGCTCACAGGGAGTATGGCTACGCCAGGTAGGAGACCTGCGCAAACTCCCTGTGCTTACCGGGGGGCTAGTGAGACCGGGCAGGCACCGTGTTATGCAGTGGGGCGCACGGTGTCCCCAGTGCGGGTGCATAGCCCGGTGCGGTATATTCCAGCTCCTCGTATCGGCCGGGCTAGAGTGGGCATCGAGCCAGGTAAGGTTGGGCTCAAGAGCTCCAGTGCGCCTGCACGGTCCGGTCTATCCAGTACCACCTTCACACACCAGCCCTCCGGTGGCAGCTCCCCGCACCAGGCTTCCTGTGCACGTTCTCGGCCCAGTACCACCAGTGCCAGCACCACCCATCAGGCCTACAGTGCGCCTCGCCTCTCCAGCGCTGCCGGAGTCTCCCGCCTATCTAGCGCTGCCAGAGCCTTCCTCATCTCCAGCGCTGCCGGAGTCTCCCGCCTGTTCAGCGCAGCCAGAGCCTTCCTCTACAGCGCTGCTGGAGTCTCCCGCCTGTTCAGGGCTGCCAGAGCCTTCCTCTACAGCGCTGCTGGAGTCTCCTGCCTGTTCAGCGCAGCCAGAGCTGCCAGCCTGCACGGAGCAGCCAGAGCTGCCAGCCTGCACGGAGCAGCCAGAGCTGCCAGCCTGCACGGAGCAGCCAGAGCTGCCAGCCTGCACGGAGCAGCCAGAGCTGCCAGTCTGCACGGAGCAGCCAGAGCTGCCAGTCTGCATGGAGCAGCCAGAGCTGCCAGTCTGCACGGAGCTGCCAGTCTGCACGGAGCTGCCAGTCTGCACGGAGCCACCAGAGCTGCCAGTCTGTAAGAAGCCGCCAGAGCTGTCAGCCTACATGGAGCAGCCAGAGCCGCCAGTCAGCATGGAGCAGGCAGATCCGTCAGTCTGCCAGGATCCGCCAGTCAGCCAGACTCTTCCAGATCCGCCAGTTAGCCAGGATCCGCCAGTCAGCCAGACTCTTCCAGATCCGCCAGTCAGCCAGACTCTTCCAGATCCGCCAGACTCTTCCAGATCCGCCAGACTCTTCCAGATCCGCCAGTCAGCCAGATCCGCCAGTCAGCCAGACTATTCCAGATCCGCCAGTTAGCCAGGATTTGCCAGAACCGCCAGCCAGCCAGGATCTTCCAGATCCAACTACCTGCCTGAGCTTCTTCTCAGTGCTGAGCTTCCCCTCAGTCCCGAGCTTCCCCTCAGTCCCGAGCTTCCCCTCAGTCCCGAGCTTCCCCTCAGTCCCGAGCTTCCCCTCTGTCCCGAGCTGCCCCTCAGTCCCGAGCTGCCCCTCAGTCCAGTGGGGTTCTGGGTGAGGACTACTAGGCCATGGTCGGCGGCAAGGGTGGACTATCCTAGGACGCGAGGAGGAGGGACTAAGACATTGATAGAGTGGGGTCCACGTCCCGCGCCGGAGCCGCCACCATGGACAGACGCCCACCAGGACCCTCCCTATTGTTTTGATGTGCGTCCGGGAGTCCGCACCTTAGGGGGGGGGGTTCTGTCACGCCCTGGTCGAAGTATATTGTGTTTGTCTTTATTTATTTGGTCAGGCCAGGGTGTGACATGGGTTTATTGTGGTGTGTTTTGTCTTGGGGTTTTGTTAGGTATTGGGTGTGTGGCTTAGTGGGGGTATCTAGCAAAGTCTATGGCTGTCTGGAGTGGTTCTCAATCAGAGGCAGGTGTTTATCGTTCTCTGATTGGGAACCATATTTAGGCAGCCATATTCTTTGAGTGTTTTGTGGGTGATTGTTCCTGTCTTTGTGTTTGTACCAGATAGGGCTGTTTCGGTTTTTACATTTCATTATTTTGTAGTTTCTTCATGTATAGTTTTTTCCTTCATTAAAATAACATGAATCATCATCACGCTGCATTTTGGTCCGACTCTCCTTCACCACAAGAGAACCGTTACAGGTGTTTTACATTGTACACAGGATATTTTTGCAGAATTCATGTCACTTCTACACCCCCTTCCCCTCTCCAACATCACCGGTTTACTAACCACCGGTCCTGGCAACCATCATTACGCGTACCTGGCATTAATCATTACGGACACCTGCACTTCATCATGAGGCACACCTGGACTCCATTACCTCACTCATTAAACCCCCTTTATCTGACACTCCCTTAGGTTCATTCCCCAGGCAGTATTGCTTCTGTTTCATGTTAAAATGCTACGCCGATGTTGTATTGGTCTTTGTTGTGTTAAACTTACCACCTGCTTCTCGACTCCCAGTGTCTACGTTACAATTCTGCATGCAGTTTCAATTTGGTGTTTGTCCCATTTAGTGAATTCTTGGTTGGTGAGAGGACCCCAGACCTCACAACCATTAAGAGCAATGGGCAATATAACTGATTCAAGTATTCTTAGCCAGATCCTAATTGGTGTGCCAGATTATATATTCCTTTTGATAGCAATAGAAGGCCAATCTTTCCTTGTTCACATCTTTGTGGAAGTTTCCTGTGGCGCTGATTAGGCCGAGGTGTGTATCATTTTGTATGCTTCAGGGCAGGTATTCCCAAACTGGGGTACGCATACCCCTGGGGGTATGCCAAGGGAATGCCTGGTAGCTTGAAAGATGTTTTGGACACTACAGTGAAAATTGTTAACTTTGTTAAAGCAAGGCCCCTGAACTTTCGTGTATTTTCTGCATTATGCAATCAAATGGGCAGCGACCATGTAACAGTTTTACAACATACAGAAGTGTGCTGGTTATCAAGGAGCAAAGTATAGTTAGCAAATTATTTTATTCTTCAATAACAAACTCCAAAGCAAATCGGATGGAGGAAAATGGGTTTATTCAGAGAGGACAAATCAAGATTTTATGCTGGAAGGTAAATGTTCAGTCTCCCCTGTCCTCAGCTTTTCCCCATCGAAAAAAAGGAACAGGATTCCATTCATAACCCCCCACCCCCGCCTGGGGTTGACCAATCAGAAGTCCTTGCAGTACAACATGGTCAAATAAGTATCTTACTCTCGACTCATTGTACAGAACAATGAAAATGTGGCACACGTAGCACACGTCGCTCTGAAATCAGGAGTGATATTCCACAGATTCTGAACAGATGTTGAACTGAAACCCAACTCCTATTTACATTGACAATTCCCTAGTGATCATTAATTCTAGTACTCTCGTCCTCTCGAACTCTGCATTGTGTATTTATCTTCAAAATATTCTTACAGTATTGACAGGTTTTTTAAAATTGAGAGACGAGCTTAAAGTTTTTTTTACTGACCCTAATTTGCACTTGTCTGACCGCTTGCATGATGACGTTTCTCACACGACTGGCCTATCTGGGTGATGTTTTTTCTCGCCTGAATGATCTGAATCTAGGATTACAGGGACTATCCGCAACTACACTATCGTTCCAAAGTTTGGGGTCACTTAGAAATGTCTTTGTTTTTGAAAGAACATTTTAAAAATTGTCCATTAAAATAACATCAAATTGATCAGAAATACAGTGTAGACATTGTTAATGTTGTAAATGGCAGATTTGTATGGAATATCTACATAGGCATAGAGGCCCATTATCAACAACCATCAGTCCTGTGTTCCAATGGCAGTTTGTGCTAGCTAATCCAAGTTTTAAAAGACCAATTGATCATTAGAAAACACTTTTGTAATTATGTCAGCACAGCTGAAAACTGTTGTGCTCATTAAAAAAGCAATACAACTGGTCTTCTTTAGACTAGTTGAGTATCTGGAGTGTCAGCGGGTTCGAATACAGGCTCAAAATGACCAGAAACAAAGACATTCTTCTGAAACTCGTCATTCTATTTTTGTTCTGAGAAATGAAGGCTATTCCATGCGAGAAATTGCCAAGAAACTGAAGATCTCGTACAACGCTGTGCACTACTCCCTTCACAGAACAGCGCAAACTGTCTCTAACCAGAATAGAAAGAGGAGTGGGAGGCCCCGGTGCACAACTGAGCAAGAGGACAAGTACATTAGAGTGTGTAGTTTGAGAAACAGACACCTCACAAGTCCTCAAATGGCAGCTTCATTGGATAGTACCCGCAAAACACCAGTCTCAATGTCAACAGTGAAAAGGCGTCTCCGGGATACTGGCCTTCGAGGCAGAGTTCCTCTGTCCAGTGTGTGTGTTATTTTGCCCATCTTAATCTTTTAAGATGGCCAGTCTGAGATATGGCGTTTTCTTTGCAACTCTGCCTAGAATGCCAGCATCCGGGAGTTACCTCTTCACTGTTGATGTTGAGAATTTGGTTTTGCGGGTACTATTTAATGAAGCTGCCAGTTGAGGTCTTGTGAGACATCTTTTTCTCAAACTAGACACTCTAATGTGCTTGTCCTCTTGCTCAGTTGTGCACCAGCAACTCCCACTCTTTTTGTTCTGGTTAGAGTCAGTTTACGCTGCCAGAGTCTCCCATCTATTCGGGACCAGCTGCAAGAGTCCCCAGTCTGAGGTCGGCGGCGAGGGTCGCCGCGCTAAGGGCGCCACTGAAGCTGGCAAAAACTATGGTGGAGTGGGGTCTACGCCAGAGCCGCCACCACGGACAGACGCCCACCCAGACCATCCCCTATAGATTCAGGTTTTTCGGCCAGAGTCCGCACCTTTGTGGTGGGGTACTGTCACATTCTGACCTTAGTTTATTTTTTATGTCTTTGTGTTAGGTTGGTCAGGGCGTGAGTTGGGATGGGTTGTCTGTTCTTTTTTCTATGTTATATTTTCTACGTGTTTGGCCTAGTATGGTTCTCAATCAGAGGCATGTGTCGTTCGTTGTCTCTGATTGAGAATCATACTTAGGTAGCCTTTTCCCACCTGTGTATTGTGGGTGATTATTTTCTGTTTAGTGTGTCTGCACCAGACAGAGCTGTTTCGGTTTCATGTTTCGTTCTCTTGTTGTTTTTTGTCATTAAGTGTTCTGTTCGATTAAATATCATGAACACTTACCACGCTGCGTATTGGTCCGACCTCTCATACTCCACGTCAGAGGAAGACGAATGCCGTTACAGTGCATCCATTCAAGCACACCCTTCTCATTAACCTGTGGTGTTATTCACAATTTTTGATGAACAATTAATGTTCTATATGTAAGATGGCTAAATAAAGAGCAAAATTATTGATTATATCATATTCTTTTTTGTGCACTGGTCCTATAAGAGCTCTTTGTCACTTCCCAGGAGCCTGGTTATGACAAAAACGTAATTGTGTAGTGTGCGTGTGCGGCAGCCTTACAATGATTGCAAAAAACATTTGAGAGTGCGCTGACCTTGGTACGCAGTTGGAAGTTGAATGTTTGAAGGGGTACAGGACTATAAAAAGTTTGGTAACCACTGCTTTAGGGCAACAGTGTCTAAATGGAATTTGTATTTGTGGTTCTGGTTCTGGCAACTAGACCTTTTTTGGAACACCATTATTTTAGTCTTATTGAGATTTACTGTCAGGGCCCAGGTCTGACAGAATCTATGCAGAAGATCTAGGTGCTGCTGTAGGTACTCCTTGGTTGGGGACAGTAGCACCAGATCATCAGCAAACAGACATCAGACTTCCGGTTTTAGTAGGGTGAGACCGGGTGCTGCAGACTGTTCGAGTGCCCTCGCCAATTCGTTGATATTTATGTGGGGCTTAATCTACATCCCTGTCTTACCCCATGGCCATGTTTTTTTTGCCAATTTTAACGGATCACTTGTTGTTTGTGTACATTGATTTTATAATGTCGTATATTTTTCCCCCACACAACTTTCCATCAATTTGTATAGCAGACCCTCATGCCAGATTGAGTTAAAAGCTTTTTTTAAATCAACAAAGCATGAAAATACTTTGCCTTTGTTTTAGTTTGTTTGTCAATTAGGGTGTGCAGGGTGAATATGTGATCTGTCGTACGGTAATTTGGTAAAGATACAATTTGACATTTGCTCAATACATTATTTTCACTGAGGAAATGTACAAGTCTAATGTAAATGATAATGCAGATAATTTTCCCAAGGTTGCTGTGGACGCATATCCCACAGTCGTTATTGGGGTCAAATGTGTCTCTACTTTTGTGGATTGGGGTGATCAGTACTTGGTTCCAAAAATGTGTGAAGATGCCAGAGGATGGTGTTAGATAGTTTAAGTATAGCCTATTGGAATTTGTGGTCTGTATATTTTATCATTTCATTTAGGATATCATCAACAGCAAAGGCCTTTTGGAGAATCCAGTGGGTTCTGGTAGCCTTTAATAGTTGATTTTAAGATTTATATTTGATCATGTATACGTTTTTGCTGTTTGTTCTTTGTAATAGGGCCAAAAAGATTGGAGAAGAAGTTTATCCATTTTGGATAGATAATTCTTCATGGTGTTTGTTTAGTGTGTTCCAATTTTCCCAGAAGTGAGAATTATATTGAGCTGATTTCTGATGTGCTCTTCCTTCTTTTTCCATAGTGTATTTATGTATTGTTTTAGTGATTCACCATAGTGAAGGCGTAGACTCAGGTTTTTGGGTCTCTATGTTTTTGGTTGGATAGGTTTCTCAATTTCTTTCTTAGGTTTTTGCATTCTTCATCAAACCATTGTTCATTGTTTTTATTTTCTTAGGTTGTAGGCTGGAATCTGGGCTTAATGGCCATGTACTCTTATAATCTCCACCCGGGACAACCAGAAGAGAACTTGCCATCTGCTGTAAAAAGGGCTTTATAAATACATTTGATTGATTGACATTTTTTTAGATTTGATAGGGAAGCTGAAAGGTCCAATATACTATTTAGGCTTTCTACTGCCAAGTTTACACCTTCACTACTACAGTGAAATGTTTTGTCCAGGAAGTTGTCTAAAAGCGATTGAATTTGTTGTTGCCTAATAGTTTTTTGTTAGGTTTCTAAACGACTTTCCTTCCATCTATAGCATTTCTTAATATTGTGCATTTCCTTTGACTTTGATGCCTCATGATTGCATATTGCTCTGTTCGGGAAGACTGTGATTTTGCTGATAGGGGTGTTAGTGGGCTGACTGAACACTCTGAGAGAGTCTGGGTTGAGGTCAGTGATAAAGTAATACAGTCGTGGCCAAAAGTTTTGAGAATGCCACAAATATACATTTTCACAAAGTCTGCTGCCTTAGTTTGTATGATGGCATTTTATACAGTGCCTTGCAAAAATATTTGGCCTCCTTGAACTTTGCGACCTTTTGCCACATTTCAGGCTTCAAACATAAAGATATAAAACTATTTTTTTGTGAAGAATCAACAACAAGTGGAACACAATCATGAAGTGGAATGACATTTATTGGATATTTCAAACCTTTTTAACAAATCAAAAACTGAAAAATTGGGCGTGCAAAATTATTCAGCCCCTTTACTTTCAGTGCAGCAAACTCTCTCCAGAAGTTCAGTGAGGATCTCTGAATGATCCAATTTTGACCTAAATGACTAATGATAATAAATACAATCCACCTGCGTGTAATCAAGTCTCCGTATAAATGCACCTGCACTGTGACAGTCTCAGAGGTCCGTTAAAAGCGCAGAGAGCATCATGAAGAACAAGGAACACACCAGGCAGGTCCGAGATACTGTTGTGAAGAAGTTTAAAGCCGGATTTGGATACAAAAAGATTTCCCAAGCTTTAAACATCCCAAGGAGCACTGTGCAAGCGATAATATTGAAATGGTAGGAGTATAAGACCACTGCAAATCTACCAAGACCTGGCCGTCCCTCTAAACTTTCAGCTCATACAAGGAGAAGACTGATCAGAGATGCAGCCAAGAGACCCATGATCACTCTGGATGAACTGCAGAGATCTACAGCTGAGGTGGGAGACTCTGTCCATAGGACAACAATCAGTCGTATATTGCACAAATCTGGCCTTTATGGAAGAGTGGCAAGAAGAAAGCCATTTCTTAAAGATATCCATAAAAAGTATTGTTTAAAGTTTGCCACAAGCCACCTGGGAGACACACCAAACATGTGGAAGAAGGTGCTCTGGTCAGATGAAACCAAAATGGAACTTTTTGGCAACAATGCAAAACGTTATGTTTGGCGTAAAAGCAACACAGCTCATCACCCTGAACACATCATCCCCACTGTCAAACATGGTGGTGGCAGCATCATGGTTTGGGCCTGCTTTTCTTCAGCAGGGACAGGGAAGATGGTTAAAATTGATGGGAAGATGGATGGAGCCAAATACAGGACCATTCTGGAAGAAAACCTGATGGAGTCTGCAAAAGACCTGAGACTGGGACGGAGATTTGTCTTCCAACAAGACAATGATCCAAAACATAAAGCAAAATCTACAATGGAATGGTTCAAAAATAAACATATCCAGGTGTTAGAATGGCCAAGTCAAAGTCCAGACCTGAATCCAATCGAGAATCTGTGGAAAGAACTGAAAACTGCTGTTCACAAATGCTCTCCATCCAACCTCACTGAGCTCAAACTGTTTTGCAAGGAGGAATGGGAAAAAATGTCAGTCTCTCGATGTGAAAAACTGATAGACCATACCCCAAGCGACTTACAGCTGTAATCGCAGCAAAAGGTGGCGCTACAAAGTATTAACTTAAGGGGGCTGAATAATTTTGCACGCCCAATTTTTCAGTTTTTGATTTGTTAAAAAAGTTTGAAATATCAAATAAATGTCGTTCCACTTCATGATTGTGTCCCACTTGTTGTTGATTCTTCACAAAAAATACAGTTTTATATCTTTATGTTTGAAGCCTGAAATGTGGCAAAAGGTCGCAAAGTTCAAGGGGGGCGAATACTTTCGCAAGGCACTGTATATACTCCAGAATGTTATGAAGCGTGATCAGATGAATTGAAATTAATGGAAAAGTCCCACTTTGCCATGCAAATGAACTGAATCCCCAAAAAACAAGTCCACTGCATTTCAGCCCTGCCACAAAAGGACCAGCTGACATCATGTCAGTGATTCTCTCGATTACACAGGTGTGAGTGTTACACAGGTGTGAGTGACGAGGACAAGGCTGGAGATCGCTCTGCCATGCTGATTGAGTTCTAATAACAGACTGGAAGCTTTAAGGAGGGTGGTGCTTGGAATCATTGTTCTTCCTCTGTCAGCCATGGTTACCTGCAAGGAAACATGTGCCGTCATCATTGCTTTCCACAAAAAGGGCTTCACAGGCAATGACATTGCTGCCAGTAAGATTGCACCTAAATCAACCATTTATCGGATCATCCAGTTCTTCAAGGAGAGCGGTTCAATTGTTTGAAGAAGGCTTCAGGGTGCCCAAGAAAGTCCAGCAAATGCCAGGTCCATCTCCTAAAGTTGATTCAGCTGCGGGATCGGGGCACCACCAGTACCGAGCTTGCTCAGGAATGGCAGCAGGCAGGTATGAGTGCATCTGAATGCACAGTGAGGCGAAGACTTTTGGAGGATGGCCTGGTGTGAAGAAGGGCAGCAAAGAAGCCACTTCTCTCCAGGAAAAACATCAGGGACAGATTATTATTCTGCAAAAGGTTTGGACTGCTGAGGACTGGGGTAAAGTCATTTTCTCTGATGAATCCCCTTTCCGATTGTTTGGGGCATCCGGAAAAAAGCTTGTCCGGAGAAGACAAGGTGAGCGCTACCATCAGTCCTGTGTCATGCCAACAGTAAAGCACCCTGAGACCATTCATGTGTGGGGTTGTTTCTCAGCCAAGGGAGTGGGCTCACTTACAATTTTGCCTAAGAACACAGCCATGAATAAAGAATGGTACCAACACATCCTCAGAGAACAACCTCTCCCAACCATCCAGGAACAGTTTGGTGATGAACAAGGTCTTTTCCAGCATGATGGAGCACCTTGCCATAAGGCAAAAGTGATAACTAAGTGGCTCGGGGAACAAAACATCGATATTTTGGGTCCATGGCCAAGAAACTCCCCAGACCTTAATCCTTTTGAGAACTTGTGGTCAATCCTCAAGAGGTGGGTGGACAAACAAAAACTGACAAAGTCTGACAAACTCCAAGCATTGATTAAGCAAGAATCGGCTGCCATCAGGATGTGGCCCAGAAGTTAATTGACAGCATGCCAGGGCAGATTGCAGAGGTCTTGAAAAAGAAGGGTCAACACTGCAAATATTGACTCTTTGCATCAACTTCATGTAATTGTCAATAAAAGCCTTTGACACTTATGAAATGCTTGTAATTATACTTCAGTATTCCATGGTAACATTTGCAAAAACATCTAAAGACACTGAAGCGGCAAACTTTGTGGAATTTAATATTTGTGTCATTCTCAAAACCTTTGGCCATGACTGTATACAGTACTACTGCCAAGGGATGAGCTGTAGGAGTACCTACCATAGGAGTCTCCTCAAAGCCTATCATTGACTATGTACAGACCCAGCGTGCCACAGAGCTGCTGGAGTTGTGACCCATTTTTGTTGGTTATTTTGTCATAGTTGTGTCTAGGGGGGCATATTTCGGAGGGAATAGTGTCATCTCCAGATAGATGTTTGTACTTCCATCTCTCCCTCCCTCCCTCCCTCCCTCCCTCCCTCCCTCCCTCCCTCCCTCCCTCCCTCCCTCCCACTCCCTCTTTCTTTCATTCTCTCTGCCTCCCACTCCCTCTATCTCTTTCTGCTGGATGCCAGACCAGACACCAGACACACTACAGAAAGATCCTCCCTCCAATCCGAGGCATTAGCGACTCACTTCTTAAAGCTCTACCTTATTTAAAGTAATTCTTTATTAATAAGGGCTGACTCTTTAAGTCGGGCTGCCTCGACCCTAGAAGCCAAGGAAGATCAGGTGGTGAAAATGAAAGTGGAGAGACAATAGTCCATTAATCTGGGTCTTTAATTTGAAGGGGATTCCCCTAGAGGGAAAGGAATTTTCATTGGGTTCTGATGGACCAAAGGAGGGTGTCTGGCTTTTTTTGTGGTTGGCGGTTGGAGTCCGTGCCTGTCTTAAAATCAAGAAGTGTGACTTTGCACATTAATAACATATACATTTGTCAACCTTGACCTATCATGACATGACGGTCGGATAAATGTTCGATTGACAGTTCCATTAGAATTGAGCCACGCCATCTCAGTAATTCTTGCGGTAAAATATAGTGGTTACATTACGATTCTCTACATCTCTCTCCCAAAGTGTACACTCGTACACTCCCCCTCATGGATTTAAAAGGAATGGACAAATCCAAGGACCAGTAAGAACTATTCCAATGCTTTTAAATGCATGAGGGGGAGTGAGCGAGTGCACAGTTCTGGAGAAGGGTGGAGAATTGGAATGTAGCCAGTGAGTTCCCTGCAGTTCTCTTCAGCACTCACTCACTAATTCACTCACACTCTCTCTCTGTCTTTCCCTCCCTCCCTCTCCCTCTTTCTCATAATTACCCATAAGCCCTGTTTCAGTGTCTTTAGGCTCTGGCGGCAGCATTAAACAACATTTAATGAGCTTTGGTTTACATTAAACAATATTTTGAAGTGTCCCGGTTTGCCATGAGAGAGAGCTGCAGGGCTGCCGAGGAATCATCACTTTGTTTATCACCTTCTATTAATCACCCCTTCTAACACAGATGGAGGGAGAAGGAGGGAGAGAAAGAGAAAGAGAGCAGAGAGGGGGATAGAGGGAAGGAGAGAAATAGGAAAAGAGAAAGAAAGAGGGGGGTAGAAAGAAGAGAGAAGGAGGGAGAGGGAGAGAGAAGTGAAAGACAAACTGGAAAAGGAATTGGAGAGAGAATCATGAGAATGAGGCAAAGAAAAGGGAGAAGGAGCAACAAACAGGAGAGTGAATTGTGGAGAGAAGAAACAGAGAGGAAGGGAGTAAGTGAGAGAGAAGGGCTTCTGCATGCTTCCCAGACAAAACAGTTCAGAACAGTTCATGTATATATTATGATGACATTTGGACTTTTTGTTAGTTTTGGACTTCGACAAGGTGTTTTTCAGCTGTCCGTGACAGCTTTTTTTTCCTGAGTCATGTCTACGCCCCCTCATCAGTGATTGGTCACAAGTCACTGTCAATTATAGATTTTTAAGAGGAAGTGTATATTGGCTCCCGCGTTTCAAAAAGTACAAACAGTACTATTGCCACTTTTTTCTCATTTTTCAAGTGAATGTCTTTTAAGGGACTACAGTGCCTTGCGAAAGTATTCGGCCCCCTTGACCTTTGCGACCTTTTGCCACATTTCAGGCTTCAAACATAAAGATATAAAACTGTATTTTTTTGTGAAGAATCAACAACAAGTGGGACACAATCATGAAGTGGAACGACATTTATTGGATATTTCAAACTTTTTTAACAAAACAAAAACTGAAAAATTGGGCGTGCAGAATTATTCAGCCCCTTTACTTTCAGTGCAGCAAACTCTCTCCAGAAGTTCAGTGAGGATCTCTGAATGATCCAATGTTGACCTAAATGACTAATGATGATAAATACAATCCACCTGTGTGTAATCAAGTCTCCGTATAAATGAACCTGCACTATGATAGTCTCAGAGGTCCGTTAATAGTGCAGAGAGCATCATGAAGAACAAGGAACACACCAGGCAGGTCCGAGATACTGTTGTGAAGCCGGATTTGGATACAAAAAGATTTCCCAAGCTTTAAACATCCCAAGGAGCACTGTGCAAGCGATAATATTGAAATGGAAGGAGTATCAGACCACTGCAAATCTACCAAGACCTGGCCGTCCCTCTAAACTTTCAGCTCATACAAGGAGAAGACTGATCAGAGATGCAGCCAAGAGACCCATGATCACTCTGGATGAACTGCAGAGATCTACAGCTGAGGTGGGAGACTCTGTCCATAGGACAACAATCAGTCGTATATTGCACAAATCTGGCCTTTATGGAAGAGTGGCAAGAAGAAAGCCATTTCTTAAAGATATCCATAAAAAGTATTGTTTAAAGTTTGCCACAAGCCACCTGGGAGACACACCAAACATGTGGAAGAAGGTGCTCTGGTCAGATGAAACCAAAATGGAACTTTTTGGCAACAATGCAAAACGTTATGTTTGGCGTAAAAGCAACACAGCCCATCACCCTGAACACACCATCCCCACTGTCAAACATGGTGGTGGCAGAATCATGGTTTGGGCCTGCTTTTCTTCAGCAGGGACAGGGAAGATGGTTAAAATTGATGGGAAGATGGATGGAGCCAAATACAGGACCATTCTGGAAGAAAACCTGATGGAGTCTGCAAAAGACCTGAGACTGGGACGGAGATTTGTCTTCCAACAAGACAATGATCCAAAACATAAAGCAAAATCTACAATGGAATGGTTCAAAAATAAACATATCCAGGTGTTAGAATGGCCAAGTCAAAGTCCAGACCTGAATCCAATCGAAAATCTGTGGAAAGAACTGAAAACTGCTGTTCACAAATGCTCTCCATCCAACCTCACTGAGCTCGAGCTGTTTTGCAAGGAGGAATGGGAAAAAAATGCAGTCTCTCGATGTGCAAAACTGATAGAGACATACCCCAAGCGACTTACAGCTGTAATCGCAGCAAAAGGTGTTGCTACAAAGTATTAACTTAAGGGGGCTGAATAATTTTGCACGCCCAATTTTTCAGTTTTTGATTTGTTAAAAAAGTTTGAAATATCCAATAAATGTCGTTCCACTTCATGATTGTTGATTCTGTTTGATTCTTCACAAAAAAATACAGTTTTATATCTTTATGTTTGAAGCCTGAAATGTGGCAAAATGTCGCAAAGGTCAAGGGGGCCGAATACTTTCGCAAGGCACTGTATGCGAGCACAGTAGCCAAACTGTGACACCACCACTGACACCCACTCTTCCTCCTCCTCCCCTCCATCCTCCTCTGGAGCAGAATGTTGCGTTCCTCCAAGAGTTGTCAACAGAACACTAATAAGAGCCATACAATTTGTTATCTAGCACTTCAGTCCCTTAGAAATGAGTTTTCTACGGATCAAATGCAGCATCGTTGCTTTTATCAATTAGGGCGTTGTACGCAGCTCGACAAACAGCCCTCGTGTGATGTCATATTCCCGCTACTTGAAGGACACAGTGGATATTAATAGAATAGAGTAGCGATAATGATGATAATGTATGTGGTCATCTCTTATGCTGTCATATATTATGGAGGTACCGTGACAAAGGTTGAATAAGAGTGGGAGATTGGCAGAGTGTGTGTGGCACAGCACTTGCAATTTTAACCTCTCTTGCCATGCTTTCAGAGTGAATGGGAGAATGGGGGTCTGGCAACGCAAGACTATTAGTCCATTGGCAACTTGCCTTTTGGGAACTGTCCTCGCTTGTTATAATACTATCTTTCGACCTGCAGCCTTTGAACTTATTAACAAGGCCAGTGAAAAATAAGTCTCCAAAATTTTTCAGATGTACAGATGTATGATCTTAATTTGATCACTCAAATTTTCTTGCACTGCAGGAAATGCAAACTTGTAGTGTATTTAAGGTTAAAAAGTTTTCTAAAACTTGTCATTTCCACTTTAAATTGGAAATCCAGTTTTCTTTTCACCCCATTTAACACCTGATTTACTTAACACATGCACATCTCAATAAGTGCTCCAGATATGTCAAGTGGGGGGTGGGCCTTTCCTCTTTTATTCTCTATTTCTCCTTAAGCAAGGGGGGATTCCAATGACATCACTGACAGAAGTTGAAGTTTACAGGTGTGTCTAAAATAAACACATTTTTTTTTTTTTTACCTTTAGTGTGTGTACTTTACTGTATTTATACTTGGGATATCACTTTTCAACAGTAAAAGCTCAAAATCGCTGGATGGCATCTTTAACATTTCAGACAGATTTGCCCTAACTTTAAATGTATCAAGCTCTACAGAAAAATGCCCATTTAATTATAATCCACATAATAATTCCCATTTCCTCTTGTTCCATGATTGTTTTCTTGTTGTAACAAACTGTCTCAAATTAAGATCCTACATCTGCAGTACAGAGCGCTCAGACTTGGAGCAGTAATTAGCAATCAAGGCAGGAATTCAATCCGGACCCTGGACGGTCTACGTTGTAGCACAGTGAACGTTTAAAGGTCATTTCCGATTGAGCCGACATCTGCAGTGTTTACTTTGAATGCGATCTCCGCGACCGCTATAACATTGCCTTTCAATGATGCATAGCAGAAATGTTATCCGGTCCCAAGTTGTTGAAATCACCCCCGGTGGGCGTATCCTTTAAACGGCTTGCATGATGGCAGTTTTGTGGTTAGCCAATGTCAAAGCCTACTAGTAAGACCTGCCCTCCCCCAATCAGCTGTCGATTGATTCCGTAGCTGAAATTTGCATAACATTGGGACATTTTCAATGATGGTCGCTAGCTCACTTGCTGCTGACAGTTAAGTTGGTGTGTGTCTCCTTGTGTCTCCTTTCATTGAAAATCACTGGTCGCTGGTAGCGAGGTTACTTACTATTGCTCCAAGTCTAAGCCAATTGTTCCACGCCGTCTGTTGTGAACATCAGCTAGTCCTAAATTAACATGAAAGATGAGCACTGCTAAATGGCTTCAGCTAGCCGACTTAAGCCGCTTCCTATGGAACACATGAAGAGTTTCGTTCCAAAACGCTTACTGTTCTCAGATTTTTTATGAATATATTTTAGATTTGTATTAATATGGGTTTTGTTGCAAAGCACTATATATCCATTGTTTGGCTGAAATGGAATGTTCGTATTCTGTATATTTGACTGTCATGTGTGGTTGTCTCACTTAGCTAGCTATGTTAAGATGAATGCACTAACTGTAAGTCCCTCTGCAAAATGACTCAAATGTGAAATGTAAATATTTTACATACAGATCTCATATTACTGTATTGATTTATAAAACATGTATCTTTATTAAACATGTATTTATTTCATTTGACTGTGTGAAACCTAGCAGTAATCCTGAGAGTGAGGCTGATTTTATTGCATTAGGATCCCTATTAGCCGACACCAATGGCTACAGCTCGTCTCACTGGGTTCCGACACGTAACGGAAAAAAAACACTACAGACAAAATACTCTCCGATTGACATACATTTAAACATGAACGTGTAGTGTGTCTGTGTGTATGGATCAGTTACACATGCATGTCAGTGCATACACACAACAAGTAGGTGACATGGGGAGAGGCATTGTGCTGCGAGGTGTTGTTTTATTTGTTTTTTAAAGCCAAGTTTGCTGTTCACTTGCGCTATGTGAAATGGAAGGGAATTCCATGCCATCATGGCTCTGTATAATACTGTATGTTTCCTTGAATTTGTTCTGGACCTGGGAAGAGACCCCTGACGGCATGTCTGGTGGTGTAAGTGTGTGTGCCAGTGTTGTGTGTAAGTTGACTTTGAAATCAATTTGACATTTCCAACACATTGCATTGCTTCTGACTGTTTTTATAAGAAACAGTCAGTCATTCCTAAACTCTTTGCCAAGAGAGACTGGCATGCGTCGTATTAGCCCTCTGATTACAATGAAGAGCAAAACATGGCACTCTGTTCTGGACCAGCTGCAGTTTAACTAGGTCCTTCATTGCAGCACTTGACCATATGACTCGACAAAAGTCAAGATAAGATGACACTAGAGCCTGCAGGACTTGCTTTGTGTGTGGTGTCAAAAAAGCAGAGTACTTCTTTATCACGGATGTTCCTCCCCCCATTTTCATAAACATGAATAAAACAGAGCACCCCTTTATTACGGACAGACCTCTCCCCATCTTTTCAAACATTGAATCGATATGTTTTGACCATGACAGTTTACAATCTAAGGTAACACCAAGTAATTTAGTCTCCTCAATTTGCTCGACAGCCACACCATTCATTATCAGATTCAGCTGAGGTCTAGAACTTATGGAATGATTTGTATCTAATACAATGCTCTTAGTTGTAGAGATGTTCAGGACCAGTTTATTACTGCAACCCCTATTCTAAAACTGACTGCCACTTTTTGTTTAGGGTGGAAGTGATTTCACTAGCTGTGGTTGCTGCTGTGTATAGAGTTGAATCATCAGCATACATGGACACACAGGCTTTGTTTAATGCCAGCGGCAGGTCATTGGTAAAAAAAATCGAAAAAAGTAGAGGGCAAAGAGAGCCCTGTGGTACACCGCACTTTACATGTTTAACATTTAGAGAAGCTTCCATTAAATAAAACTCTGTTTTCTATTAGATTTTGTGTATTCAGACATTTCTGAGTTTGAAAAGCCATAACGCATTCATTTTTTAAACAACAGGTTATGGTCAATGATATCAAATGCTGCACTGAAATCTAATAGTACATCTCCAACAATGTTCTTATTATCAATTTCTTTCAACCAATAATCAGTCATTTGTGTCAGTGCATTACATTACAACTATGTTGGAAATAAATAGTTTTTCAACAAAACATTATTTTTTGTCTCTCTAAATTGAAACAAATACATGTATGTCATTGAACAACCCCATGCAATGACCTTGACAAACTTAACAAGTTGACAAACCTTGACAAACCGCGCCAATATATCGTCCAAACACCGGCTTCTCAGGCAGTATCACTTAAATGTTCACATGCAACTTCAAATGCAGCTCATTAAAATGGGTTACCAACCTATTCAAATAATGATTGACATATTTTCATTGAAAATTATATTTTGATTCATTTACTAATACTATTTCATTCTTCCACAAGATATAGTCCCGATACAAATCTAGGGTTGCTACCCAAGCCGGCTGGTCATTTGTTCTATCGGTTTGGTCGTTCTATCGGTTTGGTTGTCTTTTTGATCTGTATCTATGGACGCAACCCAGTCGTTTCTTCTGAATGTGCCATTGCCATACTGGCTGGCAACGTTTTTATCCCTTGCTTTCTAGCTAGCCAACTATGGCTAACTTCCAGTCACGTCAAAAAGTGCAGCCAGAATAACAGAAAAGTAGCTGCATTTGCATTTGTTTTACCTGTTCTCTAGTGACATTTATTTGGTTACATCCATAACAATGAGCTAACGAGGCATGATTTCACCTGGCATAGAAAATGTGGTCTCTCGTCAGGACATTGTTGTTCAGAGCCGCTAGCCAACATCACAGCACATTTTCCATTTTTTCCTTTTTATTTTTTTTTGTATACATCCCCAAAATTATGCTAGCTCATTCAAGATTTGGACTGGCTGAGAAACGCTGCCTGCCTGTCTTGTCCCGACACTTACTATGGGACAGCTGGAGATTTAATTTGAAGCTTGAGACAATGTTGCAAATGTTGTAGAGACAGACAGCAAGGTTTATACAAATCTCCGCTGTTGGAAACTAAATGTTAGTCTAAAAGAAATGTGAGATAATGTCTAGATGCTTTTCATAGTGGAGATCAAGTTTATAAATGCCTGGCTGGGCTGTTGAGACAGATGGAAAAGAGTAAATCGACGTTTAAGCGTCATAGATTTAGCCGGTGGTCATTTGTAGAATAGACACCGGCTGGAAAGCAGTTTTAACCAATCAGCATTTAGGATTAGACCGACCCCGGTGTATAAATACTGTATATCCACTGCTAGGTAAACAAAGAGTTTAGGTAAACAATCCAGTCCACTGCTATTTCAGCATAATCTCGCTTCCTTTCTTTCCAATCTGTCTTTATCCTATCTAATATAAATCAAATGACTGCCCCACTCCCTTAAAAAAGGTGAGGTAAAGCGGAATTTCAAAAGCATAAAAAGTTTATACAATATATGTTAATTAGATGTTATCGGTAAAGGTACTTTGTCCATTTGTTGTCCATTTTAGTACATCCAGGTACGGTACACATAGCAAAATAGCTTAGAAAACCCTCCCCTCAAACTGCCATATTGGAGGAAGAAGGATGCACCTCCATGTACTAATACATGTAGGCCCTCCCACGACTCTATCGTCATACCTCCTCCTTCTCATTCTCTCCTCACTCCCCAGGACAGCTAGCCTGATAGAGCTGTGCCTAGCCCTTCTCCCTCTCTCCCCACCTGACTATCTCAGAGACAAGCTTTATTGCATTACTTCAACCGATCGATAAATATTTTACAGGGCTCCACTTTCTTTTCCTTAAGAGAAGGAGAGGGAAAGAAAAACAAAGAGAAAGAAATCCCCTCAGCTACCCTGTCATGGCAGATGGGGGGATGAGAGGAGGATGGGAGGAGGAGTGAAGTGAGCTTTGATAAATGCCCTCCGAGTGGGAGGCTCGCCAAATAAAGAAATAAAGAAAAGGCCAGCGCGCTTCGCATTAAACCATTAACAGGGTCGGGATGGAACTGAGGAGGAGACAGGGTGTTTGATGAAAGGAGTGTGTCAGCGTGTGTGTGGGAAGGAGCTTGTGTGTGTGTGTGTGTGTGTGTGTGTGTGTGTGTGTGTGTGTGGGAAGGGGCTTGTGCGTGTTTGTGTTTTTGCTCTAAGTTTTTCTCATGTTCAGACTATCAGGGAGGTCAATAGCGAATGAACCATCTCTATTTACAGCGCAATACTCAGGCTCACTTATGGTGTTGGATGCTTTGTTTGTGATAGACACAGCCAGCTGTTACATAGAAGTAGCTAAACAACAGCTGCATGTTGTGAGTTGAGACATGGCCACATGTCTGCCTGCGTTTTTTTGTGCTGTGTATCTATGACTGAGGAAGCCTTTCTTTCTTTCTTCTCCATAGCAGTGGACAGATATCCCCAGTTAAGATTTCAAAACGTTGTGCAATCGAAAACAGAAACAGGAGCTTGTTATTGGACCTGCTTGTTTTGGACAGTTTCTTCCATTTTGTGCCTATTGAACACGACCCAGCTACTACCTGTTATAACATCACTGCCCACACACTATTCACAGCTCACACTGGTCCCCATTAAAGTTGGAGGACTTGCCCCTTGACACTAACGTTAGCACTTTTTAAATGTTTCCACATTTTACGTTTTGCTTGGTCCCCACACTCTTTGATCGTAAACAAATCTAACAGAGTGTGAGTTTCAAGGTTACTATTTTAGATCTAGCTGATTCTAGACGTGTCTAAGGGCATCTTTTACCTCCCTGCCCGCATTCAACCTCATCACACAATCGAGGATCACCTAAAGAGGCTTGCTCTGTATCGACAAAGCAGGGCTGTTGCTTATAGCCTCCTAGCAAATTTCCTGTTTGGTCAACATTGAGGCTTTTCAATTCAATGTACCTTGATTCCTAGCATCCTCTCTCCTTGCCTCCTTCTTAAAAACCATCAGAGAAGAATGTCAGAGGGGCGGGACCATGGACCTTCTCCAATATTGTTCGGAAGGGGTCGAGGAGATAGGACACAGAAAGACAAATTGCACACACGCACTTGCACCCCCCCCCCCCCTCACTGTGCACAAGGACCCCGTCACACACTCACACACACTCCGCCAGTGTATTTGTTTAAGAGACTGGTGCTTGTTAGTGCTCCAATTAAAAGCTCGGAAACACTGCCATTAAGAAGATGAATGGCTGTTTGGGATGAGTCAGATGCCTTTGAAAACGTTACACAGATTTTTCTATCACTTCAACAGGATGTTTGTTTTCTTTTACAGTTCTTACTTCTTCAGGATGATGGATTTATTTGTTGATACAAAATCTTCAAGGAACTAGTGCAATGCCTATTTGTTTCCATTGCCCTTGAGCTACCTGCTACAGTGGGGCAAAAAAGTATTTAGTCAGCCACCAATTGTGCAAGTTCTCCCACTTGAAAAGATGAGAGAGGCCTGTAATTTTCATCATAGGTACACTTCAACTATGACAGACAAAATGAGAAAAAAAATCCAGAAAATCACATTGTAGGATTTTTAATGAATTTATTTGCAAATTATGGTGGAAAATAAGTATTTGGTCATAACAAAAGTTTATCTCAATACTTTGTTATATACCCTATGTTGGCAATGACAGAGGTCAAACATGTTCTGTAAGTCTTCACAAGGTTTTCACACACTGTTGCTGGTATTTTGGCCCATTCCTCCATGCAGATCTCCTCTAGAGCATTGATGTTTTGGGGATGTTGCTGGGCAACACGGACTTTAAACTCTCTCCAAAGATTTTCTATGGGGTTGAGATCTGGAGACTGGCTAGGCCACTCCTGGACCTTGAAATGCTTCTTATGAAATCACTCCTTCATTGCCCGGGTGGTGTGTTTGGGATCATTGTCATGCTGAAAGACCCAGCCACGTTTCATCTTCAATGCCCTTGCTGATGGAAGGACGTTTTCACTCAAAATCTCACGATACATGGCCCCATGCATTCTTTCCTTTACACGGATCAGTCGTCCTGGTCCCTTTGCAGAAAAACAGCCCCAAAGCATGATGTTTCCACCCCTATGCTTCACAGTAGGTATGGTGTTCTTTGGATGCTACTCAGCATTCTTTGTCCTCCAAACACGACGAGTTGAGTTTTTACCAAAAAGTTATATTTTGGTTTCATCTGACCATATGACATTGGGAGAATCTTCTTCTGGATCATCCAAATGCTCTCTAGCAAACTTCAGACGGGCCTGGACATGTACTGGCTTAAGCAGGGGGACACGTCTGGCACTGCAAGATTTGAGTCCCTGGCGGCGTAGTGTGTTACTGATGGTAGGCTTTGTTTGTTACTTTGGTCCCAGCTGCAGGTCATTCACTAGGTCCCCCCGTGTGGTTCTGGGATTTTTGCTCACCGTTCTTGTGATCAATTTGACCCCACGGGGTGAGATCTTGCGTGGAGCCCCAGATCGAGGGAGATTATCAGTCGTCTTGTATGTCTTCCATTTCCTAATAATTGCTCCCACAGTTGATTTCTTCAAACCAAGCTGCTTACCTATTGCAGATTCAGTCTTCCCAGCCTGGTGCAGGTCTACAATTTTGTTTCTGGTGTCCTTTGACAGCTCTTTGGTCTTGGCCATAGTGGAGTTTGGAGTGTGACTGTTTGAGGTTGTGGACAGGTGTCTTTTATACTGATAACAAGTTCAAACAGGTGCCATTAATACAGGTAACGAGTGGAGGACAGAGGAGCCTCTTAAAGAAGAAGTTACGGGTCTGTGAGAGCCAGAAATCTTGCTTTTTTTGTAGGTGACCAAATACTTATTTTCCACCATAATTTGCAAATAAATTCATTAAAAATCCTACAATGTGATTTTCTGGATTTTTTTTCTCATTTTGTCTGTCATAGCTGAAGTGTACCTATGATGAATATTACAGGCCTCTCTCATCTTTTTAAGTGGCAGAACTTGCACAATTGGTGGCTGACTAAATACTTTTTTGCCCCCCTGTATCTATTGTATATTGAAATTGCTACAGAAAAGTACTTAATAGTCCTTTGTGGAACTGACTGTCTGTTTATTCCAAGACACCACAGACATGACAGACATTTACAGATAAGAGAGGCTGGAAGATGCAAAACCTTCATAGGCATTGCCCGTCACGTCAATACAACCCTTACAGTATATTCTTCAGCCGTGCTATTCAACCCTCTTTATATGCAGTAGCTTGCTCCCCTGACCTCCCCTTGTGGTTCATTGTCACTAACATGTCAACCTGTTATACGGTCACAATGCTAGTGACTTATCGCTCTCAGGTCAAGTAGCTGATCGCCACACTGTCACTCCCACCCCACTCTATTTCTTCCCTCCCCCCTCCATCCCTCACTGCATGCTCTCACCTGCTCTCCCGTGAGTGAATGGGGTCACTATATTAACGGCACCTCAGGGCAGTCACAATGGAAGAGTTGCATATTTCCTCCACCGCATACAGGTGTGTGTGTGTGTGTGTGTGTGTGTGTGTGTGTGTGTGTGTGTGTGTGTGTGTGTGTGTGTGTGTGTGTGTGTGTGTGTGCGCGTGTGTGTGTCATAGTTGTGCTAATACTGTTCTGGGTTCAGATGAGGATAGCAGGCCAACGCAGTCTGACTCCATCCCTCTCCAGAGATGAGATCTCAGTCAGTGAATAAAAGAACAGGAGATTAGGATGGTCGTCATAGCAGCATAGGGGTGGTAGGGGGTGGATTGTGACAGCGCAGCTTGACAGTCGGGGACCTCGTATGCGGGAGAAGTGTTGATGGTACATACAGGCTGTGTGTCTGATGCCCGCATGTGGGCATCAGGTAGGTAATGTGCCCCCACATTCCCAAGTTTCTGAAACGTCCATGTGGGAGCTGAATGTCTGGTAGAGCAGTGTTTCCCAAACCTGGGCCTCGAGTACCCCCAACTGTACACATTTTTTGTTGTAACCCTGGACAAGCACACCTGATTCAACTTGTCAACTAATCATCAAGCTCTCAATGAGCTGAATGAATGTTTTGCCAACACTGTGGTAGAGAATTTTATTGGAATTTTATTTAATTTTATTGTATTGGTCACACACACGTGTTTAGCAGATGTTATTGCAGGTGTAGCGAAATGTTTTTGCTTCTAGCTCCAACAGTACAGTATTATCTAACAAGTAATATCTAACATTTTCACAACATATTCCCAAAATACACGTAAAGTAAGGAATGGATTAAGAATATATATATGGGCCTCCCGAGTGGTGCAGTGGTCTAAAGGCACTACATTGCAGTGGTAGCTGTGCCACCAGAGATTCTGGGTTTGAGTCCAGGCTCTGTCGCAGCTGGCCACGAACGGGAGACCCATGGGGCGGCGCACAATTGACATCATCCCGGTTAGGAGAGGGTTTGGCCAGCAGGGATGTCCTTGTCCCATCACGCACTAGCGAGTCCTGTGGCGGGCCAGGCTCAGTGCACACTGACACGGTTGTCAGGTGTACGGTGTTTCCTCCGACACATTGGTGTAGCTGGTTCCCGGGTTAAGTGAGCATTGTGTCAAGAAGCAGTACGGCTTGGTTGGGTTGTGTTTCAGAGGATGCACGGCTCTCGACCTTCGCCTCTCCCGAGTCCGTACGGGAGTTGCAGCGATGAGACAAGACTGTAAATACCAATTGGACACGAAATTGGGGAGAAAATAGGTAATTTTTGTGTTGAAATAATAATAAAAAATGAATATATATATGTAAATATATATATGTTTGTGTAACAAACTTCTTCTTCGTCTGATGATGAGAAGGAAGGATTAGACCAAAATGCAGCGCTGTAAGTGTCCATGATAATTTATTATATCAGAACACGAAAAATACAAAATAACAAAGTGAAGGAAAGAAATTAAAATCGAAACAGTTCTGTATGGTGAAAACACAGACACAGAAAACAACTACCCACAAACACCAGGTGGGAACAGGCTATCTAAGTATGGTTCTCAATCAGAGACAACGATTGACAGCTGCCTCTGATTGGGAACCATACCAGGCCAAACACATAGAACTATAGCACACAGAACAAACATAGAATGCCCACCCCAACTCACGCCCTGACCAAACTAAAATAGAGACATAAAAAAGGAACTAAGATCAGCACGTGACAGTACCTCCCCCACAAAGGTGTGGACTCTGGCCGCAAAACCTAAACCCATTGGGGAGGGTCTGGGTGGGCATCTGTCCGCGGTGGCGGCTCTGGAGCGGGATGTGGACCCCACTCCACCTTAGTCTTGGCCCACTTAGGTGGCGCCTTTGGAGCAGCGACCCTTGCCGCCGACCCCGGACTGGGGACAGGCGGGAGACTCTGGCAGCTCCGGGGGGAAGGGCGACTCTGGCCGCTCCGGAGTGAAGGGCGACTCTGGCAGCTCCTGACTGACGGGCGGCTGTGGCTGCTCCGGAGTGAAGGGCAACTCTGGCAGCTCCCGACTGACGGGCAGCTCTGGCAGCTCCTGACTGATGGGCGGCTCTGGCAGCTCCAGACAGGAGGGAGACTCTGGAAGCGCCGGACAGGCGGGAGAACCTGGAGGGAGGAGATGGAGAGAGCCTGGTGCGTGGGGCTGCCACCGGACCCACCAGGCTGGGGAGACCTACAGGAGGCCTGGTGCGTGGAGGAGGCACCGGATGGACCGGGCTGTGGAGGAGCACTGGAGCTCTGGTGCGCAGCCTTGGCACCACTCCTCCAGGCTGGATGACCACTTTAGCCCGGACCCTCCAGAGTGCAGGCACAGGTTGAACCGGGCTGTGCGGGAGCACTGGAGATCTGGTGCATACCACTCGCACCTCTCCCTTAGGCTCAACACCCACATTCGCCCGGCATGGGCGGTGCGCAGGCATAGGGCGAACTGCAACCTCCCAGCACCCCAGAGACACAGCACGCAGAGCCGGCGCAGGATACCCTGGGCCAAAACGGCATACCGGAGACCAAACACGCTGGCACAACACGCCCTAGCTGGATGCCCACTCTCGCATGGCACTTGCGGGGGGCTGGCCTTAAGCGCTCCGGGCTATGAGCTCGCACTGGCGACACTGTGCGCCTCACCGCATAACACGGTGCCTGACCAGTACTACGCTTCTTCCGGTAAGCACAGGGAGTTGGCTGAGGTCTATCGCCTGACTCCGCCAATCCCCCAAAATGTTTGGGGGGGGGACACAAACACAGAACTATAACACACAGAACAAGCATAGAATGCCCACCCCAACTCTCACCCTGACCAAACTAAAATAGAGACAAACTAAGGAACTAAGGTCTGGACGTGACAGTTGGAGGGGCATTGGACTAAGATACAGTGGCGTATTATAGAGTACAGTATATACATATGAGATGGGTGATGTAATATTTACAAACAATTAAAGTGACTAAGATATCTTAGAATAGTATAGAGTACAGTTTACACATATGAGATGAGTAATGCAAGATACTGAGACATTATTAAAGTGGCTAATGTTTAATTTCCTGAAAGTGGCCAGTGATTCCTAATCTATGTCTATAGGCAGCAGCCTCTGATGTGCTGGAGATGGCTGTTTAACAGTCTGAAGTGTAGTGTAGAATACATTACAGTGTATACATACAGTTGAAGTCGGAAGTTTACATACACTTAGGTTGGAGTCATTAAAACTCGTTTTTCAACCACTCCACACATTTCTTGTTAACAAACTATAGTTTCGGCAAGTTGGTTAGGACATCTACTTTCTGCATGACACAAGTAATTTTTCCAACAATTATTACAGACAAATTATTTCACTTATAATTCACTGTATCACAATTCCAGTGGGTCAGAAGTTGACATACACTAAGTTGACTGTGCCTTTAAAAAACTATGTCATGGCTTTAGAAGTTTCTGATAGGCTAATTGACAATATTTGAGTAAATTGGACGTGCACCTGTGGATGTATTTCAAGGCCTACTTTCAAACTCATACCTCTTTGCTTGACATCATGGGAAAATCAAAAGAAATCAGCTAAGACCTCAGAAAAAAATTGTAGACCTCCACAAGTCTAGTTCATCCTTGGGAGCTATGTCCAAACTCCTGAAGGTACCACGTTCGTCTGTACAAGCAACAGTATAAACACCATGGGACCACGCAGCCATTATACCACTCAGGAAGGAGACGTATTCTGTCTCCTAGAGGTGAACGTACTTTGGTAAGAAAAGTGCAAATCAACCCCAGAACAATAGCAAAGGACCTTGTGAAGATGCTGGAGGAAACGGGTACAAAAGTAGCTATATCCAAAGTAAAACAAGTCCTATATCGACATAACCTGAAAGGCCGCTCAGCAAGGAAGAAGCCACTGCTCCAAAACCGCCATAAAAAAGCCAGACTACGATTTGCAACTGCACATTAGGCAAAGATAGTACTTTTTGGAGAAATGTCCTCTGATCTGATGGAACAAAAATAGAACTGTTTGGCCATAATGACCATCAATATGTTTGGAGGAAAAGGGGAGGCTTGCAAGCTGTTTTTCATTTAAACGTATTTGGCTAAGGTGTATGTAAATTTCTGACTTCGACTGTATGAAATGGGTGATGCAATATGTTAACACAATTTAAAAGTGATTAAGATACTGTATAATAGTATAGAGTGCAGTTTATGCGTATGAGATAAATAATGCTAGATACGGAACATTATTGAAGTGTCTAGTGATCCATTTCTAAAAGTGGCCAGTGATTCCTAATCTATTTCTACAGGCAGCCGCCTCTGATGTGCTAGTGATGGCTGTTTAACAGTCTGATGGCAGTAAGATAGAAGCTGTTTTTCAGTTTCTCTGTCCCAGCTTTGATGCACCAGTACTGACCTCGCCTTCTGGATGATGGCGTGGTGAACAGGCACAGGCATCTTTCTGGCCTTCCTATGACATCGGGTGCTGTAGGTGTCCAGGAGGGCGGGAAGTTTGCCCCCGGTAGTTTTGGGCAGACCGCACCACCCTCTGAAGAGCTTTACAGTTGTGGGCGGTGCAGTTGCTGTACCAGGCGGTGAAACAGCCCGACAGGATGTTCTCAATTATGCATCCCTAAACGTTTGTGACGGTTTTAGGTGTTAAGCCACATTTATTTAGCCCCCTGAGGTTGAAGAGGCGCTGTTGTAACTTCTTTACCACACTGTCTGTGTGGGTGGGCCATTTCAGTTTGTCAGTGGTGTGTACGCTGAGGAACCTGAAGCTTTCCACCTTCTCCCCTGCGGTCCCATCGATGTGGATAGGGGGGTGCTCCCTCTGCTGTTTCCTGAAGTTCACGATAATCTTGTTAGTTTTGTTGACGTTGAGTGAGAGGTTGTTTTTCTGGCACCACACTCCCAGGGCCCTCACCTCCTCCCCGCCTACTACTGTTGTGTCGTCTGCAAACTTGATGATTGAGTTGGAGGCCACGCAGTCATGGGTGAACATCAACCTTATTGGGTCCCAGTGTTGAGGATCAGCAAAGAGGTGTTGTTTCCTACTTCCACCAACTGGGAGCAACCTGTCAGGAAGTCCAGGACCCATTTGCACAGGGCGGGGTTCAGAGTAGTATTATGGTGTTGAATGCTGAGCTATAGTCAATGAATGCTTCTTGTCCAGATGGGATAGGGCAGTGTGGTGGCGATTGCATTGTCTGTGGATCTATTGAGGCTGTAAGCAAATCGAAGTGCGTCCTAGGGGGCAGGTAAGGTGGAGGTCATATGATCCTTGACTAGTCTCTCAAAGCACTTCATGATGACAGAGGTGAGTGCTACAGTCATTTCTTAGGTACAGGAACAATGGTGGCCATCTTGAAGCATGTGGGGACAACCGACTGGAATAGAGAGAGATTGAATATTTACTTTACTTCAGGTAGAGACTTCACAGACTAGCTATGTACACAAGGTTTAAGAGGACATCTAGCATTTTAGATAACCCTTCCACTAACCTTAACCCCTAACCCATAGCTTAGCTAAAGTTAGCCACCTACCCACCTAGCTAAGGTTCGCTACAACAAATTGGAATTCATAACATTATCATACATATTGCTAATTCATAACATATTTTATGGCGAGGGGGACAGGGGGAGCAGGTAGATGACTCCTGGTGGCTATTCATTATCCTGATGGTCTGTGGTAGAAGCTATTGGCCAGTCTGTTAGTTTTAGCCATGATGCTCCTGTACTGCCCATGTCTGAGTGGAGGAAGCAGGGAGAACAGGCTGTGGCTCAGGTGTCTGAAGTCCCTGAGGATGTTATTGGCCTTCCTGTGACACCTTGTGTTGTAGGTGTCCTGGAGGGAAGGCAGTGTGCACCCAATGGTGCATTCTGCTGAGCGTACCATCCTTTGTAGTGCCTTGCGGTCAGCGTCGATAGAGTTGCCGTACCAATACAGTATGCTCTCATGGTGCTCCTGTAGAAGACTGTGAAGGCCCTTGGGGACAGGCCAAATATCTTCAGCCTCCTGAGGTTAAAGAGTAGCTATCATGCCTTCTTCACCAACGTGTCTGGGTGATTTGACTATTTCTGCTCTTCAGAGAAGTGTATATCGAGGAACTTTACATTTTTGATCGTCTCCACGACAGCCCTGTTGATGAGGATGGGGGCATGCCTGGTTCCACAATCAACTCCTTTGTTTTGCGACATTGAGGGAGAGGTTGTTTATCTGGCACCACACTGTCAGAGTGCCTACATCTTCCCTGTAGTCCATCTTGTGAGGTTGGGATAATGGGTTGTCAAGGGTTGATGAATCTGGTGCCACACTAGACAAGAAAAAACAACAGAAACAAAATGACAGTTAAGTACTAAAGTCTGTGTGTGTCTCTGTGCTGGTCTGTATGCACACGTACAACGCATGCATATTTGTGTGCATGAGGAAGATTGTGAAAGAATGTGAAATAGCAACAAAAAGAAAGAGCAAATGTTTATACTCTTGTCTGTGTTCACAAGGTGCATGTGTGTTTCAATGTTGTGTTTTTTTTATTCCCAAACTCAGGGTACATTCTTAGAAATAAGGGTATGGTATTGTTCCCTGGGGTACCAAAAAAGGTACACAATGATCTCACATGGTGTAATTCGCTATCTGTGTGGATAAAGAGTATAACGGTACATTTGCGTACTCTATATTTTCAATGTGAATGTACATATTTACCCTCAATACGGTACAATGAGGATTTTTTAAGGAACTTAAGTCTTTGTCACTGGGGTAGTACCCTAAAAAGGCACATTTGTACCATTATTAGCATTAACATATTCCCCAGCATGCACTACCGCAGGTAAAAAGAAAAATGGCATTGTTTTTAATATCTGTGTTTTTGTATATACATTGATTGATTAATCTTATGCTACACAAAGATAAATAATATACTAAACTAATTTAATCAGTTAGTTAGATTTTTTGGCTGAAATGGTTGTTCTAGTTGAATTGGCTTAGGTAGTCTCCTCAATATGTTCTTAACCCTACAGTCATTATGAATGCAGGTTGCAGGTGAAAAAAAACGGTTGGATATCCTAACTGTGGCTGGATTCCAATAGGAATAAAAAATCAATTAATGTAACTTTCAGGTAGGGTTGCAAAATTCTGGTAGCTTTCCCAAATTTCCCAGCGTTCCAGAAATCCCAGTTGGAAGATTCCTGGAAACGGGAGGGAATATGCAGGAAATCATTCAACCAGGATATTTAATCTGGGAGCCTATTTGCAGACCTGATGTGGCCTGTAAACCATGAGTTCTAGGCCACTGTATCAAAATAAGGTCTTGTGAGATATGCAATCATAAAGTGTAATTATAATGATAACATACGCCTAGGAACTCACTTGGTAAAGGCCACAGGACTGAAAATTAACAATTTCAACAACAATGTCTCTGTCACTAACATACACAATCATGGTTGGTAACTCTACAATTCACTCAGCAAGACATGCATACTGTGGAATTATATTGTAGGCGTGGTTTGTGGGGCGTGGCTTTCAGATAGTTATTTTTGGCCACCAATGAGTGGAAATGTTGTACAAGTTTAAGTGGTCTATGGTGGAGGTGCATTTTTACAAGGGGAAAATGGCTTTGTTACTGTGTTGGTACTATACAGTATAATGGCACAAAGCCTGTTTTTTTTACCTGTGGAGAAAGGTACTTTCTAAGGTATGAACTGGGGTACAACTATGTATGTACCTATAACTAAAAGAACAAAGGAGGACCTTCCAGGGTGCCACAAGCGCTTGTAGCCCTTTATTTCTGAGAGTATATACGTTTATTTTCCCTTTCACCTGAGGACACTTTCCTTTGTTTCTGTACCCAGCTGAGATTTGTGAATAATATATTGGTTTCTCCTAAACACAAGCAGTAGTGGTATTTCAATGCATAACTTAGGTTGGTGGCTTTCTCCCTAGATCTCGGCTCCCCACCTTGAGATTATATTATCCTAACACCAGGGTGTGATGAAAATAATATACAGTACTTAATATGTATATTGTATGCATGTAAAGTCAAAGTATACGCCTCAAATACAAATAAATCACAAGGTACCGACATTAACGTAAAGAGACAGATACACACACTTACAAACACTTACACCCCCTCCAAAACCCCTGAACTTATCCCTGGCCCTCCTTTCTGCCTCCACATCTAGGTTCCCTGAATGTGTGGCTGAGGGTGAAGAGCATCGCCTCTGTGGGCGATCGGGTCTGGACTCTGGATGGGAACCAGGGTCCTGACTGGATTCAGGCCAACATCAACGTCAACCCCAGCGGACCCTTCCAGGTACAGCTTTCTCCGAGCATGCCGAGACAAAAATGTACCCTATTGACAAAATATCCACATCCTTGAAAAACTTTGTTGTAAAATAAACTTTCACAGCACATTGAAGGGGATAACTACTTTCAATTCATGTAAAAAATGTAATGAACAAAGACTCTGATACAAGGTTTTTATAGGACACCAGAAAATTGGTAATCCACAGAATGTCCAGTGCTTTAATGTACAAACTTTAATGAAGTTCTGGAAATATATATAATATAATAATCTAAATATTTCTGGTGGGCACGCTATGGAGGTCCACTTGTCTCCACAAGGGCCTACGTTGCACCTTACTCCCACTATGGTGTCTGGCGGGCTGAAGTGATGACTCAGTGTTCTGTGTGTGTAGTGTGCAGTGATTACCACTCAGGGCTCCGTCTCATCTCCCCAGGTTGCCCGTTTATGCTGAGTCAAGTGTGTGTGTGCATATTCTTGAGTGTGTGTTCGTGCGCATGCATGTGTGAATGTCTTTGCGTTCTTGAGTGTGTGTGTGTGCATGTATCTGGGTCAGTAAGAGTGTGGATATCAGGCTCTTCTTTGTGTGTACATGTGTGTGTTTGCACGTGTGTATTTACAGTAGATGAACGTGTAGATATGGATTTGCCTGTCAGCAACCTTGCTTGTAGGCTGTCACTTCCCTCTAAGACTGCTTGTGTGTGTGTTGGTGGGTGTGTCTTTGTGTGTGCGTGTTTAAATGCGTGGGATGTCCACCTCGGAAAACATCACACAGCATACGCAGTCACCTCGCCCTACCAGAGAGAGTGAAAGAGCGACACCCAGAAACAACCCAGTCCAGAGTAAATATAAACCAGTCCAGCGGTCCAATCTCAACCAGTTGTTTGCCACCCATTAAGCAACCTTGTCTTCTTCTCTCCCTCGGCCACAGCCCTGAGAGCAAATTAAACGTGATCGTTCCACATTGGTCTGGTTTGTAGGCCCCATAGTCTCAAGACCAAAGAATGGTAGGTTTAGCAGCAAGGCGCGCGCTCATCCACACACACACACAAAAACACACGCATGCCAAGACACACACACACAGACACACACACATGCTTGGACATACACACATGCATAGACATTCACATGCACAAACACACACACACACACACAACACCACACACAACACCACACACACACACACACACACATACTCCCAGTCTCCTGCCCCCTTCAGCAATTAGTTATGACAGGTCAATTACCAGGAATATTTATGCGGTAGACAGGACCTCCTCGTTGTTTTTGTAATGATTCCAGATACTGTGTGTGTGTGTGTGTGTGAGGAAAAATGGAATCAATGATGAATGCACTGAGAAGAAAAGGAAGAGGGCTGGAGGGGGGGGTCAGATTGCTTGCTTGGGTGTGTAATTTGTTATGCCTGCGCGACAACATGTTGTTCCATTCAGTTTCCTGTTTGCAAACAGTTTTAAATTAATTTAACCATGCAAAGTCAGGGTCAAGTTCCTCAGCATGATCCGACAAACGAATTAAGATAAATCTTCAGCTTACATTCAGCATTAAAAACAGACATTTATAAACGCAATGCAACCATTTCAAAGATTTCATATTCATTCAGTTCATATTGTGGTCAACTGTGGGGTATTGGGTTGAGCACACATAGATGGACACAGAGAGGTTCTAGTCAGAAAACATGACTTCACTAGGCAACAAAAAATATTCATATTCGGAGTTTCGTTCCCCTCTATCGGCTCACTCCTTGCCTCTCACGTTTTCTCTCCCGCGGTGTGCCACGGTGCTCCATTTATGTGGCCTGCACGGCTGGTTGGCACTCTCCCCTAATTACCCCTAATTGGTGCCATCAGGGTCAGGGTGCCCAGCCCGGGTACTCCCAGCAGAGACTCCCTTACGTTGCCCCTACCTCCCCTCTATCACCAACCCCCGGGGTGGAGAATGCCGTCTTCTTCCGGGAGGCTGCTGTTAGTGACACCTGCCAGCACCTCTTCATCAGGTCTAGAGTGCTGTCATAGCTTGCCTTCCCCAAGCAGTTCATCCGCCTGGGCATGGGATTGGCATAGAATTTACTGACCTCATTCAGGCCCCAGAAGTAGCTGCAGAAGCGGACGGTTCTGCCCGGTTTTGGTACCAGCACTACAGGGATAGACCACTCATTGTGGAACTCTCCCAGTACCCCACCAGCATTATCGTCATTTCCCGCTGTACCGCCGCCCTCTGGGATTCTGGTGTCCAGTATGGCTGTTTACTCACTTTTTCTCCCGGACGTGTTGATGTGATCCGTGCAACCCGGTGCCTCGGAGAACACGGACGTATTCTACTGGACCAACTCTCGGAGCGCTTGTTGTTGGGTCGGACTGAGGTCTATCCCCATGGAACTTAGACGGAGGGCAGGTTCTACTGTGGCCGGGCCCACGTTGCGCACAGCTCCTCTCGTGCGTGCCATCTCTTCAGTAGGTTCACATGGTAAAGCTGGAGGGGTTTTCCCCGCCTCGGTTGGTGGACCTTATAATTGATGTTGCCTACCCGCTCAACGATGTCTTAGGGACGATGCCACGTAGATAGTAATTTGTTCTCTGTTGTTGAGATCAGCACCTTCTCACCCGGGTGGAACTCTCTTGGTTGGGCTTCCCGGTTGTATACAGGTGTCACGCCCTGGCCTTAGTTATCTTTGTTTTCTTTATTATTTTGGTTAGGCCAGGGTGTGACATGGGTGATTTATATATTTTGGCCTTGTCTAGGGGTTTTTGTAGATTTATGGGGTTGTGTTCTTTTAGGTGTCTAGGTAAGTCTATGGTTGCCTGGATTGGTTCTCAATCAGAGACAGGTGTTTATCGTTGTCTCTGATTGGGAGCCATATTTAGGCAGCCATATTCTTTGGGTATTTTGTGGGTGATTGTTTCCTGTCTTTGTGTTTTATGCACCAGTTAGGACTGTTTCGGTTTTCACGTTTATTGTTTTGTAGTTTTTTCATGTTAAGTGTTTCTTATTAAAGAACCATGAACTTCAACCATGCTGCGTTTTGGTCCGCCTCTCCTTCCCAGGAAGAAAGCCGTGACATCACGCTCCTGGGTGAGTTGTGCCTGCGCCATGTGCTCCCTCACCACTGGCCGTATTGTCCTCATCTTCTCCCTTATCTCCTCAACGTATTCCACCAAGCTGTCAAGGAGGGTTGGTTGGTCCTCCCAGATCTCCTTGGTTAGGTCCAGCAGTTCATGGGGCCGGCAGCCATACAGGAGCTCAAAGGGGGAAAACACAGTGGACGCTTGGGGTACCTCGTACACCGAGAACATCTGGTGGGCCAGAAGCTGGTCCCAGTTCCTCCTGTCTCTCTCGATGACCTTCTTCATCATCTGCTTTAGGGTCTTATTGATGCATTCTACTAGCCCATCTGTTTGAGGATGGTAAAAGCTGTCAGGATTTCCGACCGGATAACCACCCAGCTAGATAAATGGAAGAACTCCAGTGTGATACCTTTCACATCCTTCTTCCTATCTCACACACGCACCTCCCCAGGTCCCTCCTCCATAGTGCCTGGAAGAGAGTGCCATCTCTACCGAGGAGAATGGTCATGGGCACATTAGAAACTGCCCCATGCGCTTCTGGCACACCCCCTCAGGGTGGTTATCTGCACTGGCATGGTTGGGTACCTCTTCATGTCCCTGTGTACACAGGAAACCATTATCTCCGTGTCCCCCAGTTCGTCTTTCCCCTCTCATGTGAGCCACTGTGGTTGGGCCAAGGTCACCATGCTACAGCAGAGCACTGGTGTCAATTCCATCAATTCGTACTGGAATCATTGGAGGGGCCGTCTTGGTGTGTACCCAACAGGAGGTGACCCCTGATCTGGTGTCCAGGATTGTCGTACTCACAGCAGCGCCTCTGATCTGGGTCTAGCAGCGGACGTCATCGTCAGTTCGAGTCTCCCTCCCGCTCCACGGCCTCAGCTGGTTTCGTCCAGGCACCCATCAGCTCCTAGCCTCTCTCTATGCTTTCCATCCCCCACCCTGCGTCCGCTCTCTCCGCCCGGGCCCCTTTCAGCATGTCTTGGGTGTTCTAGTGGGTTTCCACCACAGTCAACAAATCCTACAGGCTTTGGTGGTTCTGTATTCTCACTGCCTTCTTCATCTCGTAGGGGAGGGCTCGACGGTACCTATCCAGGAAATCCTTATCGATTATCGGGTGGGAGGGTACATCGGTCAGTAGCCAGCCCTTGGTAAGATGCACCAGGTTGCTCATCTGAGCACAGGGAGTGTTTCTAGAATTAAAGGCCCAGTCATGGACCAGATGTGCAAGGCTGAATCCATAACAGCTCAGGATCTTGCATTTGAGTCCCTCATAATTCACTGCCTGGTTGGCATTCAAGTCCAAATAGGCCTTCTGGGCCTTCCCGGAGAGGTAGGCTGCCAAAAGGCTGGCCCACTTGAGTTTGGGCCACCCTTCCTGGAGCTTCATCCCCCTCTCTCGGCTCACTCCCTGCCTTTCTTTTTTTTCTCTCCTGCGGTGTGCCACAGTGCTCCATTTATGTGGTTTGCACTGCTGGTTGGCACTCCCCCCTAATTACCTGGTACTCCCAGCAGAGGGAGCCAACATTGCCAAACGTACTTCCCCTCTATCACCAACCTCCGGGGTAGACCTCCTGGGATACCACAATATGAGGAAGTCAGTCAATTGAAATTAATTCATTAAGCCCTATGACCGGGAATACAGATTTTCATCTGTTTGTCACAAATACCTTTTAAAAAAGGTAGGGTGTGGATCAGAAAACTAGTCAGTATCTGGTGTGACCACTATTTGACCCATGCTTGAGCGATACATCTCCTTCACGTAGAGTGGATGAGGCTGTTGATTGTGGCCTGTGCAATGTTGTCCCACTCCTCTTTAGTTGCTGTAGGAAGTTGCTAGATATTGGCAGGAACTGGAACCGGCTGTCGTACACGTTGATCCAGAGCATCCCAAACATTTTTAATGTCTGGTGAGTATGCCATGAAAGACCTATGAAATATTCAGCTTCCAGGAACTGTGTACAGATATGGGGTTGTGCATTTTCATGTTGAAACATGAGGTGAAAGTGTGTGTGCCCACACACACATAACATAGCATGCACACAAATGCATACTGACGCCCCCCACACACACAAACACACTCACTAACTAACTCACACACACTTTCATCCCCCTGCCATCATGAGGTGATGGCAGGGGGATGAATAGCATGACAATCTCATCACAGTATCTCTGTGCATTCAAATTGTCTTTGAAAAAAGGCAATCATGTTTATTGTCTGTAGTTTATACCTGGCCATACAATACTCCCACCGCCACCACGGGGCACTCTGACAACATTGACATTAGCAAACCACTCGCCCACTCGCCTACCTGTCTGACATCTGCCCAGTACAGTTGAAACCAGGATTCATCCTTGAAGAGCATACTTTCCTAGCATGCCAGTGGCCATCGAAGGTGTGTATTTGCCCACTGATGTCGGTTACGATGCTGAACTGCAGTCAGGTCAAGACCTTAGTGAGGAAGACAAGCACACAGATGAGCTTCCCTGAGACGGTTTCTGACAGCTTGTGCAGATATTCGTCAGTTGTGCAAACCCACAGTTTCATCAGCTGTCCAGGTGGCTGGTCTCAGATGATCATGCAGGTGAAGAAGCCGGATGTGGAGGTCCTGGGCTGACATGGTTACACATGGTTTACGTATGTGGACATACTGCCAAATTGGAATTGTGTTTTGTGACAAGATTGCACATTTTAGAATGGCCTTTTATTGTCATCAGCACAAGGTGCACCTGTGTAATGATCATGCTGTTTTATAAGCTTATTGATATGCCACACCTGTCAGGTGAATGGATTATCTTGGCAAATGAGAAATGCTCACTAACAGGGATGTAAACTCATTTGTGCACAAAATCTGAGAGAAATAAGCTTTTTGTGTATGAAACATTTCTGGGATCTGTCATTTTACATGTTGCTTTTATGTTTATATTTTCCCACGTCACCTACCTCACACAACACCACACCTCAAGGACTCGACTTCACACAGACACATTTGTTTATTACAGGGGCACCTTTGGTGTCTTTAGCGTTTGTGGGGGGAGAAAAGTGCTGTGTCCCAAATGGCACCCTCTTCCCTTTATAGTGCACAACTTTTGACCAGAGCCCTATGGGTCCTAGTCATAAGTACTGGACTACATAGGGAAGAGGGTGCCATTTGGGACACAGTGTTCTTTCTTCTTCCAACTGTTTCATATGGGTTTCAAGTGTGGGTTTAAACTGCAAATTGGGCCCGACACTGTCTTGGCCGATAATGAATAGAAGTATAAGTCATTAATAAAGCACTGCTTCCTTCTTTCAAAACTTGTTTAAAGATTAATATTCATCCCCCTCCCCCCTCCCCACTCCTACACCATTTGTTTTTGACAGAGGAGAGGAGGGGTGTCGGAAAGGGGGTGGGTTGGCGAATAGTGTGGATATGAGAGATTAGAGGTGTTGTCTACATAGCAAATTAGGGATTTTGTTTTTGTGTGTTCTTGTTTTCTGATCGCTGTCTCAATCACTAGTACATACTTTAGCCTCTCCTCGCCTTACTATCGGCCACAATCATATAACATTAGGTTCGTTGATGTTAGTTGTGCTTCCTCTTTGGTGTAGCTGTTCAATAGTGGGACTGAATCAAAAGTTGTTTATTAGTAAGACGTTTACATTAACTAGTTAGACATTTACATGAATGTGAGTTTTCAATAATAATTGCTGTTTCCGCTATCACAAACACTATCACTTATATTATACTTCAGTGCCTCCACACCAAACTGCCACTATCCTTGTGTTTGGGCAGTAGGGAGGGCAAGGGACATTGAGTCCAGACTGAAGCCAAATTACAATTCTCCCCCATCTCATTGAAGTGATCACTCATTTACTTTCATTCAAGGATTTACAAGCATTGGATCGTATGAGACATGCGGTAAATCAAATCAAATCAAATTGTATGACACAAGGTTAGCAGATGTTAATGCGAGTGTCGCGAAATGCTTGTGCTTCTCGTTCCGACCATGCAGTAATAACTGCAAGTAATCGAACCTAACAATTTCTCAACAACTACCTTATACACACGAGTGTAAAGGAATGAAGAATATGTACGTAAAAATATATGCATGAGGGATGGTACAGAACGGCATAGGCAAGATACAGTAGATGGCATTGAGTACAGTATATACAGTGGGGCAAAAAAGTATTTAGTCAGCCACCAATTGTGCAAGTTCTCCCACTTAAAAATATGAGAGAGGCCTGTAATTTTCATCATAGGTACACTTCAACTATGACAGACAAGATGAGGGAAAAAAATCCAGCAAATCACAATGTAGGATTTTTTTATGAATTTATTTGCAAATTATGGTGGAAAATAAGTATTTGGTCACCTACAAACAAGCAAGACTTCTGGCTCTCACAGACCTGTAACTTCTTCTTTAAGAGGCTCCTCTGTTCTCCACTCATTACCTGTATTAACCTCTAGCGTCGAGCAATCCCGTATCCGGAAGCGTAATTATAGCCTCAAGCTCATTACCATAACGCAACGTTAACTATTCATGAAAATCGCAAATGAAATGAAAGAAATATATTCACTCACAAACCTTAGCCTTTTGTTAACAACACTGTCATCTCAGATTTTCAAAATATGCTTTTCAACCATAGCTACACAAGCATTTGTGTAAGAGTATTGATAGCTAGCATAGCATTAAGCCTAGCATTCAGCAGGCAACATTTTCACAAAAACAAGAAAAGCATTCAAATAAAATAATTTACCTTTGAAGAACTTCGGATGTTTTCAATGAGGAGACTCTCAGTTAGATAGCAAATGTTCATTTTTTCCCAAAATATTATTTGTGTAGGAGAAATCGCTCCATTTTGTTCATCATGTTTGGCTAAGAAAAAAATCTGAAAATGTAGTCTCTACAACGCTGAACTTTTTACCAAATTAACTCCATAATATCGACAGAAACATGGCAAACGTTGTTTAGAATCAATCCTCAAGGTGTTTTTCACATATCTATTCGATGATAAATCATTCGTGGCTGCTGTGTTTCTCCTCGAAGCAAACAAAAAATACACGCAGCTGGAGATTACGCAATAATTGCAACAGAGGACACCAAGCGGCCACCTGGTAGATGTAGTCTCTTAAAATGTTCTTATGGACTAGGTCCCTGTGGCGGGATCAAATCAGCGGAAATTTTAGAGCGCCACCGAAAGTTTTCGATAAAACTCGAACTTTCATTAAAACACACATACAAGGTACTGAATTAAAGCTACACTCGTTGTGAATCTAGCCACCAAGTCAGATTTGTAAAATGCTTTTCGGCGAAAGCATGAGAAGCTATTATCTGATAGCATGCAACACCCCGAATACAAGACCGTCAACAAAACAACAGATTTTGCGGTAGCCGGCGCTACCCAAAACGCAGAAATAAAATATAAAACATTCATTACCTTTGACGAGCTTCTTTCTTGGCACTCCTATATGTCACATAAACATCACAATTGGGTCTTTTTCCCGATTAAATCCGTCATTGTATACCCAAAATGTGAATGCCCCTTTACAAGACGCAACGTCACTTTTTAAAATTACAAAAGTTGCCTATATACTTTTACAAATCACTTCAAACTACTTTTCTAAACCAACTTTAGGTATTAATAAACGTTAATAATCTATCAAATTGATCACGGGGCGATCTGTATTCGATAGCAGCAAGTCTTGAAATCATACTCCATGTTTTCACTTTCATAACATCCTGTGGTGAGCCCCAAGAAAGGAAGTGCCTATACGTCACCAAACCAAGGATAAAGCAGCCCAAAAATGCCAGCACTGGCGACATCGTGTGGAAGCTGTAGGCGTTTACAGGGGATCCCCATGTATTTTCTTCAGCCTTAGACAATACATTGACTGGCGGATGAATATTTTTTGTGTGTTTTTGGTGAACAGTTTTTCGAAGGATTTTTACTCCTAAACACGTTATGTTATAGCCACAGACACGATTTAACCAGTTTTAGAGACTTCAGAGTGTTTTCTATACACACACACTTATCATATGCATATACTATATTCCTGGCATGAGTAGCAGGACGCTGAAAAGTTGCGCGATTTTTAACAAAAAGCTGCGAAGATTCGCAGCCTCCTTAACAGGTTGGTCAATCTTCCAATGATTTGCCTACAAATACGTCACAATGCTGTCGACCCCTGGGGGAAACGACAGAAAGTCTAAGCTCATTCGTGACCCATACACAGCCATATAAGGAGACATTGGAACACAGCGCATTCAAAATCTGGGGCACTTCCTGTATGAAATTTCATCTTGGTTTCGCCTGTAGCATTAGTTCTGTGGCACTCACAGACAATATCTTTGCAGTTTTGGAAACGTCAGAGTGTTTTATTTCCAAAGCTGTCAATTATATGCATAGTCGAGCATCTTTTCGTGACAGAATATCTTGTTTAAAACGGGAACGTTTTTTTATTCATAAATTAAAAGAGCGCCCCCTATATCCAAGAAGTTAATGGCACCTGTTTGAACTTGTTATCAGTATAAAAGACACCTGTCCACAACCTCAAACAGTAGCACTCCAAACTCCACTATGATCAAGACCAAAGAGCTCCTCTGCTGCTAAAGTGGGCCTACAGTGCCTTCAAACAAGTATTCCCACCCCTTAACCTTTTCAAAATGTTGTTGTTTTACACAGCAGGATCAATTGGATTTAATGTAATGAAATGTTCTTGGGGTCAACGATCTACACAAAATACTCGCTAATGTCAAAGAGGAAGAAAACATGTAAAACATTTATGAAAAAAATAAAACACTTATATCTTGATAAGATAAGTATTCAGAACCCTTGACTTTTTTCACATTTCAGCCTTATTCTAAAATGTATTAAGAAAACATTTTCCTCAGCAATCTACACACAATACCCCGTAACAAAAAAACTAAATGTTTAAGAAATGTTTGAATGTGTGTGTGTGTGTATGTATGTATATATATATATATATATATATAAAAACTTGCTTGCAAAAGTACTCGAAATTGAGCTCAGGTGCATCCTGTTTCCATTGATTATCAATAGAAACAGAGTTGTTTCTACAACTTGATTGCAGACCACCTGTGGTAAATTGAATTGATTGGACATGATTTAGAAAGGCACACACCTGTCTATATAAGATCCCACAGTTGACAGTGTCAAAGCACAAACCAAGCCATGAGGTCAAAGGAATTGTTTGTAGAGCTCCGAAACAGGATTGTGTTGAGGCACAGATCTGGGGAAGGGTACCAACAAATTTCTGCAGCATTGAAGGTCCCCAAGAAACGAGTGGCCACAAGCATTCTTAAATGGAAGAAGTTTAGAACCACCAAGACTGTTCCTAGAGCTGGCTGCCCGGCCAAACGGAGTAATCGGGGGAGAAGGGCCTTGGTCAGGTAGGTGACCAAGAACCCGATGGTCACTCTGACAGAGCTCTAGAGTTCCTCTGTGGAGATGGAAGAATCTTCCAGAATGACAACCATCTCTGCAGCACTCCACCAATCAGGCCTTTATGGTAGAGTGGCCAGACGGAAACCACTCCTCAGTAAAAGACACATGACCGCCCACTTGGAGTTTGCCAAAAGGCGCCTAAAGACTCTCAGACCATGAGAGACAAGATTCTCTGGTCTGATGAAACCAAGATTGAATTCTTTGGCCTGAATGCCAAGCGTCAAGTCTGGATGAAACCTGGAACCATCCTTACAGTGAAGCATGGTGGTGGCAGCATCACGGTGGGGATGTTTTTCAGTGGCGGGGACTGGGAGACTAGTAAGGATCGAGGCAAAGTTGAACAGAGCAAAGTTCAGAGAGAACCTTTCCTACTGGAAATCAGACTACACAAACAAAAACAGCCACGTCACGGACACTGACGTCACGCTTCCTGACAAACTAAACACCTTCTTTGCCTGCCAACAAAGACTGCGTCCCAACCTGCTACTTCTCTGTGGCTGATGTGAGTAAAACATTTAAACTTGTTTACCCTCTCAAGGCTGCTGGCCAGACGGCATCCCTAGCCGCGTCCTCAGGGCATATGTGCAGAACAGCTGGCTGGTGTGTTTGCGGACATATTTAATCGCTCCCTATCCCAGTCTGTTGTCCCCACATGCTACAAGATGGCTACCATTTTTCCTGTACCCAAAAAGTCAAAGATAACTGAAATGAATGACTTCCGCCCCTTAGAACTCATGTCTGTCATCATGAAATGCTTTGAGAGGCTAGTCAATGATCATATCACCGCCACCTTGGCAGCCACCGTAGACCCACTTCAGTTTGCATACCGCCCCAACAGGTCCACAGATGACGCAATCATCATAGCACAGCACACTGCCCTATCCCATCTGGACAAAAAGGAATACATATGTAAGAATGCTGTTCATTGACTACAGCTCAGCATTCAACACCATAGTACCCTCCAAGCTCATCATCAAGCTGGAGGCCTTGGGTCTCAACCCTGCCCTGTGCAATTGGGTCCTGGACTTTCTGACAGGCCACCACTAGGTGGTGAATGTAGGAAACAACATTTCCACTTCGCCGACCCTCAACACTGGGGCACCACAAGGGTGTGTCCTCAGCCCTCTCCTGTACTCCCTGTTCACCATGACTGCGTGGCCATGCACGCCTCCAACTCAATCATCAAGTTTGCAGACGACACAACATTGACTTGGCTTGATCACCAACAACGACAAGATAGCCTACAGGGAGGAGGTGAGGGCACTCAGAGTGTGGTGTCAGGAAAACAACCTCTCAGTCAACGTCTACCAAAAAAGAGATGATCGTGGACTTCAGGAAACAGCAGAGGGAGCACCCCCCTATCCACATCGAAGGGACAGAAGTGGAGAAGGTGGAAAGTTTTAAGCTCCTGGGCATACACATCACAGACAAACTGAAATGGTTCACCCACACAGTGTGGTGAAGAAGGCGCAACAGCGCCTCCTCTACCTCAGGAGGCTGAAGAAATTTGTCTTGCCACCCAAAACCCTCAACTTTTGCAGATGCACAATCGAGAGCATCCTGTCGGGCTATATCACAGCCTGGTACAGCAACTGCACCGCCCTCAACCGCAAGGCTCTCCAGAGGGTGGTGCGGTCTGCACAACGCTTCACCGCGGGCAAACTACCTGTACAGGTGCATCAAAGCTGGGACCAAGAGAGAGAGATTGAAAAACAGCTTCTATCTCAAGGCCATCAGACTACTAAACAGCAATCACTGACTCAGAGAGGCTGCTGCCTACATTGAGACCCAATCACTGGACACTTTAATAAATGGATCACTAGTTGATTTAAACAATGTCACTTTGAATAATGCCACTACATTGCTCATATCACATGTACTGTATATACTGTATTTTATACAATCTACTGCACCTTGCTTATGCCGCTCGGAAATTGCTCATCCATATACTTATATGTACATTTTCTTATTCACCACTTTAGAGTTGTGTGTATTAGATAGTTGTTGGGGAATTGTTAGATTACTTGTTAGATTTGTGTGTATTAGGTAGTTGTTGGGGAATTGTTAGATTACTTGTTAGATTTGTGTGTATTAGGTAGTTGTTGGGGAATTGTTAGATTACTTGTTAGATTTGTGTGCATTAGGTAGTTGTTGGGGAATTGTTATATTACTTGTTAGATATTACTGCATAGTCGGAACTAGAAGCACAAGCATTTCGCTACACTCGCATTAACATCTGTTAACCATGTGTATGTGACCAATAAAATTTGATTTGACAACGAACGGGTTGAATACTTGTTGACTTAACACATTTCAGCTTTACATTTGTTTTATTAATTTGTAAAAATTCATTAAAACATAATTCCGCTTTGGCATTATGAGGTATTGTGTGTAGGCCAGTGACCCAAAAAACTGAAATCAATCAATTTTAAATTCAGGCTGTAATACAAGTGTGGAAAAAGTTAAGGGATGTGAATACTTCGAATGCACTCTACATTACGTAACATTACAAATAGAGATTTTAAACAAAACAGACTTGATCTGAGCACTGGCAAGTGGAGGGATGCTTATACGAAGGCTTTGTAATAGTCTCTCTCTCTCTCTCTTCCACTTTCTCGCTTGTATCAGACAGACTTCCCATACTCTAGGTTGGAGCTGAGGCAAAACACCTCCCTTTCCTCCCTCCCTTGTACTTTCTTTCTTTTCTGTTCTGTCAGACACCTGTTTTCTCACCAATCAATGATAATGACTGAGAAGGGCTCATTCCGACAGTGGGAATTTACCCAAGTCGGTGTTGTTTTTGTTTTTTACTGTTTGGGCTCTCTGGTTTTATTTGGCTATATCTGTCTCCTTCGATCCTCGACTGCAGCGTATATTAAGTGGACATTTACTAAGTTAATGGGGCAAACTGTGATTGCAACATTCATTTTTGCACTTCATTTATTGCGAAATATAATATATAGCCATTGATACTTGAAGGATATAACTTAAATTCCTAATGAGCTTAGTTCAACTGTCTCAAAAAGTTCCAACCAATGGGACATTAAAAACTGTAATATCTTATGTTTCACCGAGTAGTGGCTGAATGACGACGCTTCCGCCTGGTATGGCTAATGCTTGGCTTCCGACTATAAGGCGCTACAGTGCGTGCAACCCTGCACATCACTTGGACCAAGCTTCCTGTCATCCAGGACCTATTTACTAGGCGGTGTCAGAGGAAGGCCCAAAAAATTGTCAAAGACTCCAGTCACCAGTCATCAAGTCATAGACTGTTTTCTCTGCTACCACACTGCAAGCGGTTCCGGAGTGTCAAGTCTAGACCTAAAGGCTCCTTAACAGCTTCTACACCCAAGCCATAAGACTGCTGTGTTATGTGTGGCGGAGCAGGTGAACCCAAGTGCAGACTCAGACAATGAGACTGGGACATGGTAAATAAGATATTTATTTAAAAGTGTGTGGGGGGGTGCAGGCCAGGAGAAGCTTGGACGGGTAGCTGGGATCCAGGAATTGAGGCAGGGGGGGTAGGGGCAGGGTAAGCAGGTCTGGAGCGGATTCCAAGGAAGCAGTAAAGCGGGGGTCCAGGGCAGGGAAGCAGGACTGACGAGACGAGGGACTGGAGACAGGAACCAGTCAGAGCAGACGGAACTGTAGAGAGGAGAGAAGTGCAGCGTCAGGCTAAGGAGGAACATGCACAGGATAACAAGATCTATGCCAGAACAGGTGGCTTGAAACGCAGACTGACTGTGCAGAGGCTACGGACTGGCAGCATGGAAGTGGCAGGTCTGAGTATTCGTAGGGGTCTTGATTATGGAACAGGTTACAGCTGGTGGCTATCTGCTCTGCCTCCAACACACCTGTCTCAACTCACACAATCACATACACCCACAGAGAGAGAGGGAGAGAGCACTGGGGGTGTGGTGGCAGGTTAGGGTGACACAGGATGAGAAGTAGAGGGCGTGGCAGGAGCAGATGTAGGCATGCTGAACCACTAAACTAATCAAATGGCCACCCAGACTATTTACATTGAACGTCCCCATTTTGTTTTTACACTGCTGCTACTCGCTGTTTATTATCTATGTATAGTCACTTCACAAATTACCTCAATTAACCTGTACGCCCGCACATTGACTCGGTACTGGTACCCCCTGTATATAGCATCCACATTGACTCTGTACAGGCACCCCCTGTATATAGCCTCGTTATTGTTATGTACATATCTTGTGTTACTTTTTGATTTATTCAATTTTTTATTTTTATTTTATTTAGTCAATATTTTATTAACTCTATTTCTTGAACTGCATTGTTGGTTAAGGGCTTGTAAGTAAGGTAAGGTTGTTGTATTCAGCGCATGTGAAAAATACAATTTCATTTGATTTGAAATGCTACCCCATCAGAACCCAACATTATAAGCTTGTTTTACTGTAAACAACGTAATCATAATCAAACACTGTATAGATTCAAAATATGGGTAAAACTACACGTTTTATCTTATGGATGGTCTGTCCTTGCATTCATAGCTCTGTCTATGAATTTGAGAGTGGTTGCATTTCTATAGCCCTATCCCTCAGCTGTTTACCAAAAAAAGGTTGGTAGATGACCGCGTTGTTGTTTTTTGAATCCTGAATTGCCCCTTTAAGGGTTTGTTCCCTTAATGCTAGATGTAAGAAAAAATTCAATTATATCCACTTTGAGGCTAGCCTCACATATTGCAGTATCAGCCGGTATTGAGTGGAGCGGAGGTGGCACCGCAAGTTGTTAGGAAGCAAAGTGTATGTCTTTGTCTGAAGAGACTACATGTATCTCAGATTCGATCTAATGGAAACAGTTAGTATAAATAAACCTTCACAGATAGTAGAGGAGTTAATCTGAGAGAGAAAGAGTTTGAGCAGGAGAGAGAAGTCAATGAGTTGCAGTAGGGTCTGGCACACAAATTCCACTTTTTCCTCATAAATGAGTCACGCTAGAAAGACTTTGTGCAAGCATTGTTTTGTTCTTCAATGTTAGACCAAGTCTGACACTTTCATTCATGTGTTTCGGACACATACAAAGAGTTTTTTTCGTCAGGATTTTCTACAGTACCTGTGTTTCCCTTTCCTCCTCTCCATTGCAACTCTTCCCCAGGTTGTTGCTGTAGAAAAAAATGACTTTTCCCTGATGCACTATCCTTTTCCAGAAGTGTGCACTTGCACAATCCCCGTCATGGATAAAAGCACAGGATTAGAGTAAAGCATTGTTTGGAGGGAATTTCCACCATGCAAGTGGTGCAAGTCGGGAGAAGGTTGGAGAATGTGTATATCTTGTAAAATAAGGGTTAATAAATCCTTCCAGCCTCATTTCAGTCTGACACGTTGTGTCGTTAGTATTTTCATTAATACAATATAGCAACATTCTTTGTTGATTAGCATGGATAACCCAATCACAGACTCGACAATTTAGGGATCTCGTACTGACAGCTCACCCGCTGAGACTGGCAGTGCCATGCAGGAAGATTAGATAAACGTTGGCAGCCATCTTTATTCATGACACCAATTATGAATTATGTAGTATCAGACTAATAACGTTATGCTAATTATGTTATGTAAAATTGGAAGCTGTTTCATGGCATGGAAATAATGATTCAAGACAGAAAATTATTTAATAGAGTTGGTCAATAGTTGTCCCGTATAATAAAGAGAGAGATGGCTTTTACAGTGCATTTGGAAAGTATTCAGATATTCATATTTCGTTACGTTATAGTCTTATTCTAAAATTGATTAAACAGTTTTTTTACACAATACCCCATAATGACAAAGCAAAAACAGGTTTTTAGAAATGTGTGCAAATGTATAAAATGTTTAAAAAACTGCCTAGAGTGTTCTTAAGTATGACGCTAGAAGCTCCCCTGTATTTGGGGAGTTTCTCCCATTCTTCTGAGCAGGTCCTCTCAAGCTATGTCAGGTTGGATGGGGAGCGTCACTGCATAGCTATTTTCAGGTCTCTCCAGAGATGTTCGATCGGGCTCAAGTCCGGCCTCTGGCTGGGCCACTCAAGACATTCAGAGACTTGTCCCAATGCCACTCCTGCGTTGTCTTGGCTGTGTGCTTATGGTTGTGGTCCTGTTGGAAGGTGAACCTTAGACTGGGGTAAGGTGCTTAGCGTGCTGGAGCAGGTTTTCATCAAGGATCTCTCAGTACTCTTTGCCCCGTTCATCTTTCCCTCGATCCAGATGAGTATCCCTGCCGGGATGGTACCAGGTTACCTCCAGATTTGACAATTGGCATTCAGGCCAAAGAGTTCAATCAGACCAGAGAATCTTGTTTCTCACGGTCAGTGTCCTTTACGTGCCTTTTGGAATACTCCAAGCGGGCTGTCATGTGCCTTTTACTGAGGAGTGTCTTCCGTCTGGCCACTCTACCATAAAGGCCTGATTGGTGGAGTGCTGCAGAGATGGTCATTCTTCTGGAAGGTTCTCCTATCTCCACAGAGGAACGCTGGCGCTCTGTCAGAGTGACCATGGTGTTCTTGGTCACCTCCCTGACCAAGGCGCTTCTCCCCCAATTTCTCAGTTTGGCCGGGCGGCAAACTCTAGGGAGAGTGTTGGTGGTTCCAAACTACTTCCATTTAAGAGTGATGGAGGCCACTGTGTTCTTGGGGACCTTCAATGATGCAGAAATGTTTTGGTACCCTTCCCTCAGGTGGACTCCAGTAAAGTTTTAGAAACATCTCATGGATGACCAATGGAAACAGGATACACCTGTTTTGTTGAAAAGTGAAGCATACTGTACTGCCAACCCAAACTCGAGATTAAATGACTGTAAGCCTACTGGTCATTACTACTGGAAAGACATTATGACCTAGCTGGCATGTACTGTCGTCAACTACTGCTCATCTCTGTCATGGCTATGGTTGCCTACTTATGCACAGAAATAAAGAACAATTGGCATCACACTAGGCTGATCAATTCACCTTCGGCACATCTTTTGATGTTGTGTTAAATCGCAACCTGCTTGTCAATATACATTCAATAAACAGTCTACAACAGCCATGATGTTAGCGAGGATTCACCAAAAAGACTATTGCTAAACATACAAGTTACTCCCCAAAGCAACTTGCAAGCAGAAAAAAATGTCTTAAAACGACCGCAATCAAAAATAAAAACATTTAAGAAGGAAGATGTGAAGAGAAAAGTTGTTGAAACATCTTGGCCGGTTGAGACGACGATTACCCAGAGGCCATCTTTGTTCCTTCCTTACTGCAGCCCAATGATGTGCCTCTGGGTTTATTGGAAAACAGGGCAACCCACATTTCTCCCATGCTGCACTGCGCTGTCCTGGGTAGCTTATGTTCTCTCCCTCCTCTTCCTCTTTCTGTGTCTCTCTTACTCTCTTACTTTCTCTGTCTTCATTTCACTCTCTCTCTTGCTTGCTCTCTATTGCCTCTCGCTTTCTCACTCGCTTTCTCTTCTGCATGTTTACCCCCTCTCTCTCTTGCTTCCCTTTCTCTCTTACTAGCTTACTCTCTCTTGTGCATGCCTCCCCCTCCTCTCTGTCTCTTTCGTTCTTTCACACACACACACACACACACACACACACACACACACACACACACACACACACACACACACACACACACACACACACACACACACACACACACACACACACACACACACACACACACAGCACTTCAAAGCGGGGCTCCCTACAGGCTGTTTCCCCCCCTGGCGTATTCTGTGCAGGGCCACAGATCAATGCACCACATTAAAGGTTACAAGTGGAGGCAAAACACCACGTTCACGCCGCCCACTGTACTTCCTGTCAAAGGAAGTGGTACGGCCAGGAACAGGTTGGCACGGTGATGTGAGAGAGGCACTATGGGAATTATAGGGACGGATCCCTCAGGGGGAGGCAGGACGAGAGTAGGAGAGAATGGGGACTGTTTGAAGTGAGTGGATGGCAGCGATTTTGTAATTAGCTCATTGTTAATTGGTGTTGTAAAACAGAAAGTGGGCCACATTGAAATACTTTTAAAATGCATCTTTCCTTCCTTCCTTCCTCGCTTCCTTTCTTCCTTACTCCCTTGAGGTTTAACATGTTCTATTGCTACAAATGTATCACCTCCAGCAGGAAAATACAAAATGAGGAGAACATAATAATTAAGACACTTACACACACGCACACAGCTTGCAAAATCACACACACACCCCAAACTTTACAAAGACTAACCACACACATCAATAACGACTAACACACACACACACACACACATCCAGCTTTTTAACTGTGTAATTCATGAGGGTTTGGCAGCGTTCTTTCTATCTCTCTTCCCACTCCCCTTTCTCTCTCTCTCTCTCTCTCTCTCTCTCTCTCTTTCTCTTTCCCTTTCTCTTTTACTCATGTCTCCCTTCATTCTTCTCCTTTCTACCCCTCACTCTCTCTCTCGTGGCCATAGTGCATGTGTATTTGAGTGTGTTCGTGCATGTGTGTGTGTGTGTGTCTGTGTATTCAGAGCCCCAGGTGAGGCTCTTCTGCCCTACAATAAATCAGGCTTGCACTTTCGGCAAACGCTGGCCTCTGCCTTTTAGACAAGGAGATTTACAAGAAAGAGTCATGGAAGTGAATACATAAATACAAATAATAACTAATAGCAGGAGCTGGCCTGCTGCAGACACAAACACACATGCACACAAGAATACAGAATACATTTAGGAGGTGTGTGTTTGTGTGTGCGCACCTTCGGTGTGTGTCTGCATATATAACAGTGTGAGTCTAATATTGTTGAGTATAATCGAACATCGTGACCAGGCTCTTACGCCTGACAGTGCCCGTCTGCCACGGCCCTTTGGCCAATTAGCCTAGCCACCCCTCATACCTTGTTCCCCCGTGTTCCCCCTAGCAAGCAAATCAAATCAACCTTCCTCACAAATGAGAAGACTGGCCAAATCTATCAGTCTCACTCCTCCACCCCTCCACTCCCTCCATCCCTTTCAAAGCCTCCTTTCCAGGCTTTCTTTATTTATTCAATGGAGTCCTTCGTTCAAAGGAGTGTATTCAAGGATTAAATTAGAGAATAGCAGAGAGAGATGCACCCAGAGCTTTGGCTCTTTGCTTTGGCTCCTTCCCTTTGTGTGTAATTGGAGAAGCTCTCTCTTTCTTTCTCTTTCAGTAATAGAGAGCTTCGATTACCTACTCAGCTCTCTGACCACTCTCTCTCCCTCTCCTTCTCCCATCTTCCTCCTCTCTCGCTTCAGGCCGATACCCACTAATTATCAAAATCCAGAAAAGAGCCGTTAAATTCTACAACCACCTAAAAGGAAGCGATTCCCAAACCTTCCATAACAAAGCCATCACCTACAGAGAGATGAACCTGGAGAAGAGTCCCCTAAGCAAGCTGGTCCTGGTGCTCTGTTCACAATCACACCCCACAGAGCCCCAGGACAGACGCACAATTAAGACCCAAGCAAATCAATAGAAAACAAAAAGATAATTACTTGACACATTGGAAAGAATAAACAAAAAAACAGAGCAAACTAGAATGCTATTTAGTCCTAAACAGATAGTACACAGTGGCAGAATACCTGTCCACTGTGAGTGACCCAAACTTAAGGAAAGCTTTGACTATGTACAGACTCAGTGAGCATAGCGTTGCTATTGAGAAAGGCCACCATAGGCAGACCTTGCTCTCAAGAGAAGACAGGCTAAGTGCTCACTGCCCACAAAACGAGGTGGAAACTGAGCTGCACTTCCTAACCTCCTGCCCAATGTATGACCATATTAGAGACACATATTTCCCTCAGATTACACAGATCCACAAAGAATTCGAAAACAAACCCAATTTTGATAAACTCCCATATCTACTGGGTGAAATTCCACAGTGTGCCATCACAACAGCAAGATTTGTGACCTGTTGCCACAAGAAAAGGGCAACCAGTGAAGAACAAACACCATTGTAAATACAACCCATATTTATTTTCCCTTGTGTACTTTAACCATTTGTACATTGTTACAACACTGTATATATACATAATATGACATTTGTAATGTCTTTATTGTTTTGAAACTGTTGTATGTGTAATGTTTACTGTTAATTTTTATTGTTTATTTCACTTTTGTATATTATCTACCTCACTTGCTTTGGCAATGTTATCACATGTTTCCCATGCCAATAAAGCCCCTTGAATTGAATTAGAGAGAGAGAGCGAGAGAGCGAGAGAGAGGTTGGGAGAAGGAGGGAGAGAGAGAGGTTGGGAGAAGGAGGGAGAGAGAGAGAGGTTGGGAGAAGGAGGGAGAGAGAGAGGTTGGGAGAAGGAGGGAGAGAGAGTGGTCAGAGAGCTGAGTGGGTAATCAATGAGTCCCTGGTCAACCACGGGTCAAGAGGCTTATACACTAACATGAATGAGCGCACACACACACAACTTGACTTTCATCATTGAACATGGTTTACAAGGACAGCAACTGTTCTATCATGGTATGAAAACACCATGTGGAAACTGCCTGGTAGAAAATAATAACAGAATTTGTTGCACTTGAACATAAACAACAAGCACTTTCTTAATTGAAACGAGAAAACAAAAAATGGATACTGTATATCCATGGCGAATGATTGCGGAAGATTACAAATGAATTAGCCTCCAGTCTGAGTTGAATGCCATTACGGATGAAAGTGTGCTCATTGTTGTTGTGGTGTTTTTTTCCTTTTTTTCACCAAATGGAATACACTCCATCTTTGATTAGCTCGGTGGGATGGGGTTTGGGGACGCAGCTTTCCACAGTAATTAAGCTGTCAATCCAAAGCAAGGCCTTCTGGGTAAAAACGGTGAGCCGAACGTAAACGTTTCCGAACAGGTGGCCAGGAGATACAGTATGAGCAAACTGCTTGTTTCTTCCGCCACAATATCTGGCCTAGTTTTATTTTAGGACGTTTGTTCTTTCCCCTCCCTTTTTTCAAATGACCTCATAACATGGCCTTAGAGAAACTCTGTCACTCTTTTACAATTCTTCATTACTAATTCCAGTACTACAGACTGGAATTACAAACAGACTATACTAAACAAGTTCAGCGTCTTACCACACACATAGCTATGTGTATTCGGATACCGGATACCGCAATTTCACACTCTCACACCAAATAGCCTGAAGTCACAGGGCTCTCGTCGCAGGCTCTATTTCCCTATGTGGGAGCGTTGCAAACTAGAGATAGGGATTTTTTACCTGGTTAGATGTACATTGTACAAATTAGCAGATTTTCAGCACAGTTTTTTATTTCTGTATAATAAAAAATCAACAAAGAAGTTGGCTATTTTTCAGTGAGGGCCAATGGTGGCGTAATCTAGGGGAATTCCTTCTTATGATGTGAATATCGACTGGGAGTATAGCATAAAGGAGGAAAGTGAGGAAAGTGTTTTGGGAAGTGTTGAAATGTAAAACATATTCGGTATTCTGAGTGTGATAAATCACTTGTAGGTCTCCATATTCTTGGAAGCAATTTGTAACAACACTTTGGTGCTATTCACAAACCGAAGCATTCAAGTACGTCTCCTGAGTAGCAAGTGGAAGTTTATTTTCTATGGAAATACAAGTTTTTTCTTTTTCCCTGTTCAGGTGATGTTTGAGGCTATTCGGGGATCGGGCTATGAAGGGGACATTGCCATCGATGATGTCTCAGTCACCAAAGGGAAATGCAAGCAGGAGAACTCTGTCTCCAACACAGGTACTGTCTGTATGTCACAATGTTACTGTAGGGTGAAGTTTATCCAAGACGCTGGTCTTGGGTAAGTTTGCATTTAATTTACATTTTAGTAATTTTGCAGACGCTCTTATCCAGAGCAACTTACAGAAGAATGCATACGTGCATAAGTGGATTTGACGCGTTGCTGACATTGAGCACACAGCCATGCAATTTCCATTGACAAACATTGGCAATATAATGGCCGTACTGAAGAGCTCAGTGACTTTCAAAGTGGGACCGTCATAGGATGCCACCTTTCCAACAAGTCAGTTCATCAAATTTCTGCCCTGCTATAGCTGCCCCCATCAACTGTAAGTGTTGTTATTGTGAAGTGGAAAAGTCTAGGAGCAACAACAGCTCAGCCATGAAGTGGAAGGCCACACAGAACGGGACCCCCGAGTGCATAAAAATTGTCTGTCCATGGTTGCAATCAGGACAATACTTTTTCGTCGGGAGCTTCGTGAAATGGGTTTCCTTGGCCGAGCAGCCTAAGATCACCATATGCAATGCCAAGCGTTGGCTGGAGTGGTGTAAAGCTAGCCGCCATTGGGAATCTGGAACAGTGGCAATGCGTTCTCTGGAGTCATGAATCACACTTCACCATCTTGGAGTCCGACGGACAAATCTGGGTTTGGTGGATGCCTGGAGAATGCTACCTTTACAGTACGGCATACAATGACATTCTAGACTATTCTTTGCTTCCAAATTAGTGGCAAAAGTTTTGGGAAGGCCCTTTTCTGTTTCAGCATGACAATACCCCCGTGCACAAAGCGAGGTCCACACAGAAATGGTTTGTCGAGATCTTTGTGGATTAATTTGACTGGCCTGCACAAAGCCCTGACCTCAATCCCGTCGAACACATTTGAGATGAATTGGAATGCCGACTGCGAGCCTGCCTAATTTCCCACATCAGTGCCCGACCTCATTAATGCTCTTGTGGCTGAATGGAATCAAGTCCCCACAGCAATGTTCCAAAATCTAGTGGAAAGCCTTCCCAGAAGAGTGGAACCTGTTATAGTAGCAAAGGGGGGACCAACTCCATATTTTTGCCCACGACTTTGGAATGAGATGTGTCCACATACTTTTGGCCATGTAGTGTATGAGACCATAATCAAAGATCTACAAGTGAGTAGTAAGGAGTGGGTTCTATGCCATTCAATCAGAATCTGTTTGTCAATCTTTCCAATTCACTGTAGGCAGACCCAGTCTCACTATAATACAAACCAGACAAGGTATAGGAATAAACTGTTCTGTGTCACCCAGACATTGAAGAGAGCTTGCCTGTTTGCCAAAGCTATAGCTTTCAACCCTCTACACTCTGCTGTATGGTTACTTTAAATATTTAATATGCAATACATGAAACGCTTGCTGCAACAGGTGGATCATTTTCATACTTTTCAAATGATTTGGGGAAACCAGAGACAGCAGAGAGAGAGAGATAGAAGGGGCAACAATCGCAGTGCATAAAGCAGAGAAGAATAGTTGAACTAGAGAGCGGAAACCCTAATTATGAAAACGGGTGGCAGAATGATAGTAATGAGGAGAGAGAGAGAGATTTAGGAAGAGAGAGCAAAAGATTAAGGAAAAGGAAGTGAGGAGAAAGAGGGGAAGAAAACAGGTGACACATTGATAGTAATGAGAGAGATAATTGAGAGAGAGAGAGAAAGATAAACAGTGACAAGGAGAGAGAACAGCACAGAGAACATGAAGAGAGATAGAAAGACAGAGAGGAGAGGAGAGAAAGAGAGCAGTGAGAGCTGTTGCCAGTGCAGGGGCAGTGGAGGCAGCTGGACTCCCTTCCTCTCCCTGCCATGTGGGCTATAGCCTGTGGAGGGCTTGAACCCCACCTTCCCCAGCCTCCCTTCCTCTTCTCCCCCGTTGTCACTCCCTATCGCCCAACATGGCAGAGGGCACCAGGACGCATTGGCGTTATGAGGTGGAAGGGTTGGCACCGTATTTTCATTGTAAACCGTGGGCAATGGGCACAGATACAGCCATGCAGGGCTGGGTGCCAGGATCTATGATAGGATCACTTCCCGGGCATCTGTCCAGGTCGAGGCCTCCTGTCCTGGAATCCTGACCCACAGGCCACCGTGATAAAGTAACCAGACTCCACATTTCTCTGTCCCGGCAAATTGTACAGTGACATCAGGCTGGAGGCTGCAGTATGCACCCTAAATACACAGTGACACTGAGCAGAGCCTGTAATCCAATTATTCCTTGTGGCTTTTTCACAGCATCAGCTAATTTGCCCCGGACAAACGGAATGCGCTTTGACACCTTACACGGACCATGGTTTAAAATGCCATCATGTTACTGTGTGAATTGTAAATGAAACACTGGCATTTTTCAAGTGTGCCTTGTCGCCTAGCATGGTCTGTAGTGTTATAGTGTACACTCAATCCACTGTAACTTTAAATACTGAAGAAGACCAAAAAAGAAGAAATAGTAAATCCCCACAATGGTATGATCCTCCTGAAGTGTTTAATAAGACCCCAAACTGGGAGGGAGAGAGAGACCCCAAACTGGGATTTCATCAAGACAAAATACTGACCACTCACAAAAATTCACTACTACATCACAAGGCTGAAAGCTCTTGACCTTCATTCACTCATACTGACACTGCTATAGGTTTCCTCCAAGTTACCCACACCAGTCTCCATGCAGTGGCTCCATAGATCACTGACCATAGCACTGCCCATAATTGAAAGAGCTCTTGATCGTCAATATATGGACAGCCACAATTGAACAACTCCACACGATGGCTTCTATTGACAATTACTTACCTCTAAGTGAGAAAGCTTCACTGTCAATGTATAATTGTGGCCGTTGACCACCACTGACAACAGTGATTGCTCGGCCTCCGTCCGCTAGGCACTTCAGAGGGTAGTGCATCACTGGTGCAAAGCTGCCTGCCATCCAGGACCTCTACACCAATGGTTACCGGGCATATTTGCATTGTGTACCCGCCCCCCCCCAATCCCTCTTTTACACTGCTGCTACTCTCTGTTTATCTTATATGCATAGTCACTTTAACTATACATTCATGTACATACTACCTAAATTGGCCCGACCAACCAGTGCTTCCGCACATTGGCTAACCGGGATATCTGCATTGTGTCCCACCACCCGCCAACCCCTCTTTTTACGCTTCTGCTACTCTGTGTTCATCATATATGCATAGTCACTTTAACGATACCTACATGTACATACTACCTCAATAAGCCTGACTAACAGGTGTCTGTGTATAGCCTTGCTACTCTTATTTTCAAATGTCTTTTTACTCTTGTTTTATTTCTTTACTTACCTACACATACACACACACACCATTTTTTTCCCCCATACCATTGGTTAGAGCCTGTAAGTAAGCATTTCACGGTAAGGTTTACACCTGTTGTATTCGGCGCACATGACAAATAAACTTTGATTCGATTTGATTGAATCAAGCCGTCACTAATCTGTTTTGTAGCTCCCCCTGACTTCAAGTGCATTCTGGGATACATTGCAGCCGATAGTCAGTTTGTAGAGCCACATTCCTCAATATTTCTTTCCACCCACTGATAGAAAACCATAAACATTGTGTTTGTAAATGAATGGGGGATCTTAGGAAATGGTAAATGATTCAAGATAAAGCTACTGTACTATCTTAATGTACTTGCTGTATCGCGAGATCAAGGTAAACAGACTACAATTGGGGGGTGTTCCCAAGAAAATTATCTGGTACAGTGTTGGTATTTGTGTATTTTTACCACTCATGAGGGTGCCTACATCATTTTCAACAGTTATGGGAGTGACCTACTTTGTTGTGGGAGTGTACCCCTGTCATTCCAACCTAACTGAAGGCACCTGCACTCCTTCACAGATCAAATTGGGAGGTACTATAACTTAGGCAAGTCAAGAGGCCTCCAAAAGCAACAGGCCAAGACAATCAACTCCCCCCGAGACATCATCCCTTTCTGCTCACTTTCCCCCCGAAAATGGCCGCAAAAACAAAACAAGGCTAAACAAATCAGGAGACGTTGGTGGGTCGGTAAATAATTAACGAGAAAAACCCTCTGCCTCCCCCCAAAAACCCCTCATCTGAGAAAGCAGCAAAAGCAACGTAAGAGCCGAGAGCTAGCGGGGATCCTAATGTAATACAGTGAATTATTGATGGAGGGTGTAAACAGGAAGCCAGGCTACGCTAGCCTGTGGGGCCGATGCAGCGCTGCACAAGACAGCTAGCCGAGACAGATGGGTAATTATTGGTTAGAGGAGATTGGGTAGAGGAAAGACCCAGCCCACACACCTGGGTCACCTCTATGTATTAGCAGACACGACGATGAGGAATAATGTATGTGGGTAAAACAATATAGGCCTGTTTCCCAAACATAGATTAAGCGTAATCTATGAAACATGTTCAATTGAGATGCTCTATTTATATGGGGCCAGTTTTACCAAACACATAATTAGCCTAGTCCTGTACTAAAATACTTATTTTCCACAGAGAATCATTTTTAGTCCAGGCTAAATCTGTGACTGAGAATCTGGCCCATATTGTTTGCCCCACAAACATTAGTATTAACCTGTAATAACCAACTGGTTTCTGCAGTTGTAATTCTACATGATTTAATCACAATACTAGTGATGAGCCAGCCAGCGTGATAGTTGTGTTATAGCATAGAACATTTCAAAGCAGGCATAATCGATTACAGTACATCAAAGTCACTAATGGGTGGAATAAAGAGTCAGACACTTTGTTCATAAATGTATGATTGTATGTTTTCTCTGTGCGTGTGCGCGTGTGCTTGTATATGCAGGTCTAAATCTGTATGCTAGTGTGCCAGAGAGTGTGCATCATGTGAGCAGCCAACCCTCCCAGGAGTTTTTGCTAGCGAGTGTGCCCAGCTGTAATACCCAGCTGATGCAGCTCACGTCGGCCTTCTAAATAGTACCCTAATCCCTATAATAGTGCACTACGTTGACCAGGATCTTGTATTTGCTCCTGTCAAAAGTAGTGCACTATGTAGGGAATAGGGTGCCATTTGGGATGCAGGCCACCTGTCCCTCACACACCCCATCTCTCCCCATCACACACGCACACACAAACATGCGCACAAACACACACCCTGTTTCCCCCCAACACACATCACACGCACATATAAACACGCTCAGAAAAATACACATACACAGACACGCTCACACACACACATCTCAATGGGCTAGCTGTCTGATGGGGTGTAAGCACAGGGGACTGCGGAACCGTGTGGCTCTCCTAAAATTAATGATGATTGCCTCTGACATGTTGTGTTCAACTAACTCCACATTCATAAATCATAGGAATGACTGGAACCTGGCTCTGGGGCTGAAGTGTGTGTGTGTGTGTGTGTGTGTGTGTGTGTGTGTGTGTGTGTGTGTCTTTGAGAGACAGACAGAGAGAGAGAGTGTGTGTGTTTGCTTGTGTATAACAGAAAATGTGTGTGTGTGTGTAGGTGCCTGCCTGCCTGCCTGGCTATGTAAGTGTGTGTGTGTCTGCGTGTGCACATTTCCATGCATGTGTACGTGTCTTAGCTATGGGTGAGTTCGACAAGGGAATTGTTGCACTGCACACCGTTCACTGCCCTCCCTCCCTCCTTTCCTTCCTTCTTCCTTCTTTGTTCCACTCCCCTTCTTTTGATCCTGTTAAGGGGTGGCTTTCAATACTGTCTGGATTCCACGTCGGCGATGACTCAAGTCCCCGCGTTTTAGCCCCAGACCCCCTGGTCCTCTATCCCCTCGGTCACCCTGTGTGGCATGCAACACTCCCAGATCCCTGGTGGTCCCACACTGTTGTTGAAATTGCGAAAAGTATACATATGCATATGGTCATATGCACAAGATACAGTGTAGTGTACAGCACAGTACAATGACATGCTTACTTGCAAGCTCTCCTCACAAACTGTGCAGCAGCTACAAAAAGTATTCAATACAAAATATAGTTAGGAAACACAATATGAGAACAATAGAGCACAGAATCCATGCAGGGAAAAAGAAAGACAAATATAGTATTTAATTTTTCCCTATAAAGGGAACGCACCGGTTTATTGGAGTTGACATTGCAGTCATGGGTTCAAACACATGGTTATTAAGTATTTGTATTTTAACTACTTATTTTCTGTGTATTTGAGTGTTTTTAAATCATATGGCCAAATCAACTACTTCTATTTGAAAGTATTTTCAAATAATTTATTTTTAATACTATTTGAATCTATTTTAAAATACTTGTTTCCAAATACATTACACATGCCCCTTTACCAAACATACCTGTGTTCAAATGCATGGAGTATTTAAATATCTGTATTTGAAAATGTTACGGTTTTCTTCTATATCCTCCTCTGACGAAGAGGTAGAACAAGGATCGGACCAAAACGCAGCGTGTTGATTGAGATTCATATTTAATGAAACAAAGAAACACGAACTTACACGAACACTACAAAAACAATAAACGAAACCGAAACAGCCTATCTGGTGCAAACTAACCGAGAGTACACATAGGACACTAAGGACAATCACCCACGACAAACTCAAAGAATATGGCTGCCTAAATATGGTTCCCAATCAGAGACAACGATAAGCACCTGCCTCTGATTGAGAACCACTCCAGACAGCCATAGACTTTGCTAGATAACCCACTAAGCAACAATCCCAATACCACCACCAAAACCCCAAGACAAACACACCACAATTACAAAAACCCCATGCCACACCCTGGCCTGACCAAATACATAAAGATAAACACAAAATACTTTGACCAGGGCGTGACAATTTAAGTATTTTCAAATACATTCCAATACTTTCCAAATACATTCCAATATATAACTACTTGTATTTTAATCAAATAAAAACATTCTAAATACTTACTTCTAAATGTATTTGAAAGTAATTGAAACACAATAAATAGCATTTGAACCGAGGTCTGGTCTTGAGCCAACTCCCATATCTTTGGTAGTCCATTTAGTGTGGGTTGGATGTTCTTGGATGTGCAAGTTGAAGTTGAAGCCCAGACACTGGAACATGGAGGACAGTTTCAAGCTGTTGCATTTATCAGGATTCAGCTGAACTGTGTTAGCCCCCTCTCATACACACCATAAGAAAACAACAAAGCACATTCACAAAGCTTTCAGAGTTGGAGTGCTGATCTAGGCTCAGGTCCTCCGACTCCTTATTTCCACATGATATAAAAGGCTAAACTGATCCTAGAATAAGCACTCCTATTCAAAGACCTTTGATACATACAGCCACAGATATGTTATCCATCGCCAAACCCAACCAAACTTTCTGTGCTTCACCCCCTTCAAAGATCCTTGAGAGAGAAATCAGGGCTGGCCCCTGTGCCAGGCACTTAACTTGTTCTCTATGGGAGAGGACGGGAGGAATAAAAAGCTTGATTATGATTACATAGATTTTCTGCCAGCGAGAGAAGCCCCCTAATATAAATGTATATTGATTTCTTAAATACAATACCTGCCTTACTCTTTATTTATGAAACTCATTCCACGGCTTACATGCGTAATGCGCTGTTGACTTTGTGTAAGTGCAGTGTCTGTGGGTGGGCGGGGGGGTGTTGTGTATGCAATTAGTGTGTGTGTGCGTGCATCTGTGTTTGCATGCACTTCGACAAAAGGAGAGGGAGGGTCGCAGATGTCTCATGTACAGGTACTTTGTGATGCTGTTTCATATGAGTACAAGAAAACACAATGGCCGTTTCCGAATACCCATGCTAGCGTATTGCATACATAAACTGCATACTATTTACTCATCGTCGCATACTATTTAGCACATACTGTTTAGTAAAAAGTATACAATATGCCATGGCTGCAACGCAGTAGCAGCTCCTGATTGGCTGAGTAGATGGGGCGGGCCGTTTTCCAAATTCAACACACATGCATCGCATTAAGCAGCTGATAACAGCTAATTTCCAATTTGATTCATTTTCTCTAAATTATGAATGGAATAGGAATGGAGTTATATGCCTACTCAGGGTGTACGCAGATATCACATTCAAGCTATACCGTAGTAGACAATCTTTCCTTTTTAAAAAGGATTGAAGACAGAACAGATCATTTGGTTCCATTTCAACATATTTCTTAGTGAAACCAAAGCGCTGTAGCATATATAAATTAAATCAAATGTTCAAATCAAAAGGCTATTGCACAGACAAACGTGGACAGACGGCTGCTTCACAAATTCAGAACCGCTGGACAGGAACATAAACTAAAGCACTGATCATTGGGAACGCGATCAGAATGAATGTTGAGGCTTGATACATCCATAAAAAAATGTAATATGTAGCCTACAAAACGAAAACATTCCATGTGTTCAAATCAAAAGGCCTGATTAACATGCCATCAGTAATGCAGCCACATACCGAGTCCCCGGTGCAGACACATTCACAAATTAAAAAATGGTTTAGTATTTAATATAAAAGCTCAGATGAAGGCCAAGAGAACAATAAACAGTTTTAGTGAGAAAACAGAAATCCACTTTAGAATTATTATTAGAATTATTTTTTCAAAGATGTAGCCTACGATGTAATACCCGTGATCATTATAATGAGAACAAAAACGACTTAGCCTATATTTTACACGACTGCAGAAGCTTCGTTTTTTTGTTAGGCCCTAGCTCTCTTCACGTAGCCAATCACTTGCAGTCTACCTCTTCCAATGCATTGTGGAAAAGTGTGCAACATATTCTACTAGATGAAGAGCCAATATGATTATAACATCCTGGCATTTAAACCATACTCAATTTTCTAAATGTTGCATACTATTAAATATTATATTTTCGCATACTGAGAATACGTCATGTGATTGTGCTGTTTCCCACTATTCGTTGATTTCGGTAGCGCATCCAGTAGAGTATGACATCTGGGCATTTAAAGTATACTAGATTTTCAAAATGTTGCATACTATTAAACAAATTATTTCTCATACTCAAACGGCCTACTATTTAGGACACAAGTATGGGTATTCGGAAACGGCCAGTGACATTACATACATTTAAATAAAAACACAGTACATCAACTGTACTATGAACTTCAAATTCCCTGTCGAACACAATCTATTCTTTGATTCGGCTCGGTTTAGAGATCTTCATGTCGAACAAGAGGCGAGAGGCGAGCAGTTTGATGATGACATCAATGAGCAACTCGTCTCTCATATGCTATCTCAAAGCACTTATGACACACATCCAATCTCCATTGTGAACCCTGCCTCTGAAGTGATAAAATACATTACTCCCTTATGCCAGTCTCAGGCTTTTAGTGCCATATCCCTCCACTCTTTCTCTCTTCATAAGATCTTGGGATTGAGTTACAGTATCTTACAAGGCTTTACTGTAAAGGTCTCCCATACAGTTTCTAAATATGGTTTACTAGACTAGATAAAAGTATTGTACATTTAACAAAATCTCAAGATGTTTCACATTTTCATCTCTTTTTATCAATGTGACTTGTGGGTTGTGGACAATAGCCTATTGAGCTCAGACCATTCAGTTTGTTCTGTTTGTGTTTTCCACAGTTCTGATTGGGGGAGCCCCAGGTCTGCGCTCGCTCCCATTGGTCGCCTCACTGACCTTCGCCCTCTGCTCATATCTACTGCTGCTCTACAGATGATGAGCACAACGCACAGCGTCCCCTGTCTGCCGAGACAGGCTACTGCCCAGACTTGCTCTCTCTTCTTCTCTCCCTGTGTCCCTCGCTACCGCTCCCCACTCCCCTCCCTTCTTCCTCTCACATTCTCCATCCACCTTTTAGTTTTCATCTCCAGCCCTGTTTTTGATGACAATCCATGCTTCACTTCTCCCATTACACCTTGGCTATGCTTGTAACTGACTGTCATTTGATTGACTCTCTCTCTCTATCATTCTCCTTTTCCCACTCACCCCTTTACAGTCGTATGTGGCTGTGTTTTTTCTTTCAACCAATCACACTATTTTTAACTGAGGCAAAGTCGCAAACTCAATGACCTGACCTTTGACACCCAATATCACTCAATCCAACCCCTCACAGCAGACACACTTCATTCTTCTATTCACTCTCACACACTCTTCCGCCACCCCCCTTTACTCTTTCCAACCCCCCCAGCGACCACCCGTATCCCTGACACACCAAAGTGTCGGACACTCTACCAAAGATGATGAAGAACCTGAGGAAAAAAGGGAAAGGATGGGTGGTGGGAGGGGTTGAGAATAATTGGATGACAAGGGTAGGGGGGTTCCCCCCCTCCTTATTGAACCCTCCCCTTCGCCTCCTTGGGTTGGGCGCCAGGGAGCTGCCGATCACAGCAGACTGAGTGACTGACAGACTAAGGAAGGAAGGAAGGAAGGAAGGAGTTCCCACTTGCCTCTCCTCAACCGGTCATAGCCGTAGATGACTTGTGTTGGATCGTACGTGTACATTTCTCTATATATGATATATTACAAAAGTTTAAATAAATAAAACATTAAACAAAAACACTCATGGACATGAGCAACGTTACAGGCTGCAACAAAGCAAATCTACAGAAGCACAAATTTATACAATCTACTCCCTTTTATTTGGGGTTTTCCTCCGTATGTTGTTGCTGTATCTTGTCCCAATCAAACTATTTGTGTTCTTATGTTTTTTTGGGGGGCGGATGTGAAAAAAAGAGAGTGGTAACATTTATGTGGAAGAGATGTGTGGATGTGTTGGTTGGTACCTATGACACCCTTCGCCTATAGCCCACTTGAGCACTCGTGGCAGGGATGGGCCAGTCACCTCCATTATGCCCACCACCCCACTCTCCACCCCAAAAAATTACTTGACAGAGACTACGACTAGCCTCCCCTACTCATTCACCCCAGCCAGCCACATCCCCTATCTTCAAAGTCCAGCCAGTAACAGCATCTCTCGGACTTCCTGCGGTCTACAGACAATGTACCTCCTGCTTCCTGTACAAGGAGAAAGTGGAGGTGGAGCATGATTGAAATCAATTACGCCAACCACGTCAATACGCATCATTTAAATGAGGCATGGATGTAGTATATTGGGGGCAGGGCATCAAAATCCAAGAAAATGACCAACAGGGTAAGGAGAGGGGGGGTGCAGATCCGATAGATGGATTCTATTTCACAGGTTTCCGATGATGAATGTCATGTATAGGATTCTAGAGAAATAACTGAATCAACAACATTTGGAAGGCAGCAGGTCCAATTTCCTACTACAACTGTATCAGCCGATCGAGGTTGAATGTCTTCGATGTAACCATAGTTTATTTAAGACGATTACTCATGTAACATTGTTACAGTATGATTGTGTTTCTCTGTGGAGCAATAATCATTCACTATCAGCTCACATAGTTAGCCCGAGCACATCGTGATTGATCAAAGTCTACATCCTGCAAATGCACCTGTTCGCCCAATTAAGGTAGGGATTCCAATGAGCCCCAAGCACATTGTTGCACAAAGGTACAGATTCAATCCGATCGTAGATTCTTGACAACACAGCTTTTAAAGGCAATGTTCACGTTCACAGTAAATGCTTCAGATGTCCGTTCAAACAGAAATCACCTTTAAAAGCTGCATTGTCGACCACGCGATCGGATTGAATCTCAGCTAAAGTAATTGGTCACAATCTAAGAACAAAACAACAGACTAACCTAACTGATGATGCAGAACACATGTAATCTTCCTCTCAAGATTAGTTTCCAAAAGTCCCCTGAATCGTAAACCACAACATACTACCCCTAGGCACTTGTAGATCTGAGAGGGTTGGATAGGTATAAGCACGATGGTGGGAGCTCCATCTTACCATCTGATACGCCAGGTGGAATTGTTGCTATATTGCTTATACCTGTCCAATCCTTTCATATCTACGCAAGTGCATGGGAGTAGGGATTAAGGGTTGATTTGGTATACAGGGATACTGTTACATCAGTCTTCTCCAAATAAGTGTTGTACTTTTACTGCATGAGGCTTTTTTTTATCGTATCGGTTGCCGATATTACTTAATTCAGCTCTCACCTTCAACTTAAAGTTCTCAACAAGGGAACCTTGTTCATATACATACACAGAACATGGACATCAAACTGTGTGCCTCTAAGACTTGCTTCCATAATCTTCCTAAATCAAAGCACTTGGTAAAAATCGGGTGTGGACACTCGATTTCAGATGTCAAGTGCATTTTGGCTGTCTTTTTGACATCCCTCATAGTCACATTGTAATAGCTACTTAGGTCCATACTGCATTGCAAGCTCATGAGAAGCTTTGTTTTATTAAATGTATGTCATTGTGATCTGGGAGCCATCTAAGACTTGCTTCCATAATCTTCCTAAATTAAAGCACTTGGTAAAAATCGGGTGTGGACACTCGATTTCAGATGTCAAGTGCATTTTGGCTGTCTTTTTGACATCCCTCATAGTCACATTGTAATAGCTACTTAGGTCCATACTGCATTGCAAGCTCATGAGAAGCATTGTTTTATTAAATGTATGTCATTGTGATCTGGGAGCCATCTTGTGTGGTCCTAACCTCATGCTTGCTTGTACACTTTGCTCGCTCACTTTAACTGTAACACCCATATGTATGTAACAGCAGCTCATGTCTTAGCGTAGATGCTCTCGAACGGTTGTTGGAGTTTTGGCATCTCAGGTCATGTCTTGAGCCAACATCGTGTCACAGGGGGTAAGGTGTCTTATCTCAGATCTGTGGTGTTCATGTGCTACTCACAACCAAGAAACTCTGAAATATCCAACTGGGAAACTCGGTAGAAGAGTGCTTGATTCATCACTTGGAAGCTTTGGACATCAGAAGCTCGGAGTTATGACGTGTGGGCAATTTAGGCAAATTTTTTGTTCCAATATTCTTTCAGAGTTTACGATAACTCTGGTACCACATGACAGCAGTTACTGTCTTGCCGACTACCCATTTCCCACCTCCTTTATCCAGTAAGCTGTGCATTTCGTAAGCATTTTTGGAAAGCGCTGACCATTTGCTAGCTACTATATTTAATGTATATTTACAACTATCTGTAAGTATAGGCAGGAGATATGCAGGGTGGCAATTCCTGAATTAGGACATGATATATCAGAATCAGATGCAACTGAAAGATAATTATCAAAGTACTTTATCACATGATTTTAAATGATAATGTTTCATTAGGAAATTTGAACTCGTTCTACATGACCCCAAAGAATTCAGAGGCTTGGTGCAATTGATGTTCACTTGTTGTTTTATTTCATTTGTGGTTTCTTCACACATCTAGAGTATTTGGCAATTATGAAGAAGGTAGCGGTTTTAAAACGAAGATCAATTGTTTTCCCTTTATTTTTTTTATTTTTGTAAATGTTATTTTTTTTTTTCAAACCAAGACTACAATATCAAGCTAAATCAATTTGAGACCACACACATTCCTGTCCATGGTCACATACTTTACTAGAAAACAAATGAACATCTTCTTTAAATGGAGTTCCACAATAATCATATATGTGTAGCTAAGCACCACCAGTATGTGTAACATTACAATTAGTCTCAACACACTGAGCGTTTGAAACACAACACGTGTAGATGTAACCGGATCCTACTATACCTGTACTCTGCTGCTGTGTTCAGGAGAGCGTGGGAGGGTCCACTTCAAAATATATTATACAGTACTGCAAATACATCGCTGACACTGATTACAATTATTACAGTTGAGTAACCTGCATAGAAATGCCCAGGGCCTAGACTGATCATGTTAAATACCCAATGGAAGAAAGGGTACAGCACAGAAATAGAGAACGATAAACCTTGGATTAAATTTAATGTAATAAGATTTTATCTTTGTGTCTTCCGTGTTCTTTATTATAGAATACTTCTCAACGTTAACACTGTTGTAAAGTCAGGTGAATTCCTTGTCAATGAAATATGTGGGCAGGAATACTATGAAATGTGGGCAAGAACATTATTTTGGGAGAAATAAGCATTAACCAATATTATATTTATTGTTGAGGGGAGAATTGTAAATGATGAATTTTGATCTTATGACATGATGGTTGAAGTGCCTCCATTGATCTGAACCTGACCTTCAGTATTGGTAGTAATATTTGGTAGTTTGAATTCATGGTCTTTCTTTCCAAAACTCCTATATGAATTGAGTTGTACATTTTTGATATTGACAAACGTTACACAGCCTACCCTTAGGTTGTCTTTACTGTCACCAGATCAACTGGAAATTAAACTAACCTGCATACTTCAAATGAAACCAAGAAATGCCTGAAAGTGAGGCAATTTTGTGTTGACAAATCAGATATATCCAATAGTTGGCCATTTGAAATCTATTCACTTGTGTCCAGAAAGGAGTATGCAGCTGTTCGGTCTGAGGTATAATTCATTGTGCTGCTTTTCATGCACTTTAATGTGAAATTAAATGTCTTGAAATGTATGCCATTTGATACCCATTGTGTACTAATGCTCGTTTTTTTAGTACTTCATGATTGTCACATCACTCCCTCATTAGCTGAGGTTGTCCTAAAATCTACACCGTACTCTATATTATTGCAGTCTGGTGTAGATTATCAATATATTCCTCTAGGATACAAGACCGAATGGGAGTTCAGTTCACTGGTATAGTCCCTTAGGTTTGCACATTTCTGGAACCTTTCTGACTCCCAGTTCCCTCCCTGCTTATTATCTTCTGATTTCAGGAATTCTACAACCAAGATTTCTGAAAAGAGTGGGAATTTGGTAAATAAATGTGGCATTGCCACACCTCCAGTTATCTGATGTTTTTACATGATCCAGGTTTTCCCTTGACCACCTAAAGGGTCCCCAGTTCATGCTGAACATTTTCAAACCTCCACTACAAGTGTATGTACTATCAACATGTTTTGTTGTAGATTATCAATCTATCATCTTTTGTCATATCATATCCTTGTAGTTATCTGTCTAAAACAAGAAGGTTAGAAAGGACCCCCGACATGCAGGTTAGAGATCAAATAAGCAAGTGCCTCACAACTGCTATTCCTCCATGAGGTGACTTTCCATCCATGAAAACCACTTCAGCCAGTTAGCGTAGTGTCCAAGCAATATCTGTGGCAATGTTCAGAAGGGGTGGCCAGTCACTCAGTCACTAAAAATGAACCCTCTTCCATTAGAGACATCCCGGCACACACCATTGATGCTCTACGTATTCAACAGCAGGACCGACTGACTGTTACTGTATAGGTTTTCACATCACTGCCTCACTGCCAGTGCAGACACTTTGTCCACTCACATAAAGGGTGCGTTCCAGATACAGTGATTTTGATCCGGGCTAAGTTTCCCAAAGACATCTTTAGCATTCATTAATCATTGTTTGTCCATTGCCCTACCTATGGATTTAGGATGATCTTAGTGCTAAAGATTATAGCCATGTTATTGGGAAAGTCACCCCAGATCTTTATAATGCCTGGAGAAGTCTTTTATGTCTGATCAACCACATCAACATGATGTAATCATCCTATAATCTACGCAGACCTGTGCAGGCTCTGTGTATCTGGAGCGCAACCAAATGACTGAACCCTCCCCAATGCAGTCAGATTGGTCAGAGTAACTTCACAGCTCCTGCCTGGCTGTGCAGACTTGTGCAATGTGTGCGGATCCGAGACAAAGACGGTGTGTGTGTGTATATGCACCTTAGTGAACGCGCGAAGAACGGTGTAGCAGTGCTGGGTGTTGTATATTCTCTGTCATGTACTGAAATATTTTAGAGGAAAAATATATTTGAAATATGACTCCAAAATGTATGAATAAATAATCATGAAAGAACAAAAAGAGATGATTTTTGTCTTCTTTTTGTCATCTTCTCCAATACACACAGTGGGTTCTCGCACATGTTGTCACATCACACGTACATAATGATTTCACCATAAAAACACCTCTTGGGGACTTGTTATGCAGTGTAAAATGCAGAATTCCAACTCCCACACTATCCTCTATCCACCAGTTTGTATTCAAGCCTTGCATATTACCAGCATCACAGTGAATTTAGTAATCAGAGCTCATTCACATCCTGTGGCTGTAAGTAGCATTACAGACACCTGCGTTCTCTCCTCCTGGCATATCAAATAAACTCCAAAATGAGATTCCCATAGCAATTAGCAAGCACAAATCATTATTCAAATGTCTTGTCGCATGTCATGCAGTTTCGGAAGTTATTCAGATCACTTGACTGTGTTTTCGCTGTATAGGCAAGGGAAGTTGGAAACAATGTTCATATAGGAGGCCCAGCACTTTTGAGCATTGTAGAATTTCCCACTACCTTTACACGACTGCAATTTGCAATTATCCTCTATTTATGCTCCGATACTGTCCATGTACTGTACGTTTTTTTATAGGAGATCCAGGGCTACAGACATGTAGGTTCAAGTATAGGCCTCGTGTCATTACACACATACAGGTTCACAGGAAACCGGGTCGGACTCTAGGATATACACCGAGTGTACAAAACATGAGTTGCAATTCCCTTTTTCCTTTCAGAACAGCCACTGTTGAGCGTGAAAAACTCAGAAGCGTTGCAGTTCTTGACACACTCAAACCAGTGCGCAATGGCACCTACTACCATACCCCGTTCAAAGGTACTTAAATATTTTGTCTCACCCATTCACCCATTGAATGGCACACATACACAATCCATGTCTCAATCGTCTCAATCTGTATTTAACCTGTCTCCTCCCGTTCATCTACACTGATTGAAATTGATTTAACAGTTGACATCAATAAGGGATCATAGCTTTCACCTGGATTCACCTGGTCAGTCTGTCTTGGATAGAGAAGGTGTTCCTAATGTTTTGTATGCTCAGTGTACATTTATTTAACTGCTACTTTATATTTAGAGCACCTACAGTTAACAATACCTGTCTTGGTAGGTCAATCAACTTTGACCTAGAACCACATACAATACTTTTGCCGAGTGACATAATCCTGTTCTGGTATGAACACTTCATTTGTAATGTTCTAAAACCTAATTTGTCATAAGTTTAAAATTAGTAGTAGTGACACTAAAGCACATTATTGTAACATGTCCTACACAGTCTCCTGGGCAACACATTTCATCATGTCTGGCATTGTAACATGTCTGACCACGGTCTGTACAATTTTTTTAGGTATATCTCTGCAAGCAACAGTTTAGTGTAATGCCCCAAGGCTCCAGCGTTACTAGATACTAGACAGGGTCTGTTATTCCGGACCCTTATCCATTGTTCTTGGGCAGCTTTGACCCCTGACCTCATCAGGGAGAGCCTTCTCACTTCAGGACAAGGAAACGATCTGACGGGTCCAGCTGAGTGTCGTGGAAGAATACAAAATGTGTCAAAGTCGGAGGGGATGGTAGGAAGGTGGTAGTGATGGTGGTAAAGGGAGCGACAGAGTCTCATTAAGATAATTCCCATGCAGCCTTGTTTACAAGTTCTAACACTGGAATGTGAGCTGTAACACTTTCTCATTCTGAACTTGTTGGCTCCCACCAGTTAACGCTTGATCTGATTGAATCTAGGACAAAGACCCAGCTGGGTGCACGGTCCAGCGCGCTTCACACATTCCACACACTCGGCAAGCTCCACGCTCTCTGTCATTTCCCCCCTCCTTCCCTTTCTCTCCACTCATCCGTCCACCCCTCCCCTTTCTTCCTTACTGTCTTCTCACAAGGCACAATGGCGGGGCCCGAAAGACGCCAACTCGTCTTCATTTTCGTGATCTGTGACGGAGATAGATATAGGGCTAATTAAGCTGCTCTTGTTCTAGACATGGCTTATTGGTGGGTTGGTATGATCCGGTTGATTCAGATGCTGACTCTCGTCGTTTTAGGCTCTCTTCTCAAGTCATAAAAAAAAAAATTACCTTTACTTAACTAAGTTAATTCCCGGGTTGTTTCTCTTGTCTTATTATGAAGGCAGTGAGAATAGCTGTTCTATGCTTTCTTTCATTATCCCCTGAGTACAGGCTACTTTTCATGATTGGTGTAGGCTAATTTAGTTTGATCATAAACCTGGGAATATGACTTCGATACTCTGTGACACCCAAATAAGTAGTTAGTGTGGTTGTTTTCTAAACAAGAAGTTAAGTATAATGATCATAATTAGAAATTAACTTCTGTTGTTTAATGTCCCTTAACTCCGTGACTTGTTGGAATATACATTTCCCATCTAGAGTGTTACTTTCCCTGTGAAGGACTTCATTCAGATTCTCAAGACTGTTAGAAATCTGGAATGCACTCTTTTTTTATCAACTCCCAGCCCTAGGCTGTGAGGTAAAATATAGTTCTTGTTTCATAAATGTTTCCACAATGAATTTTGAGACAACACTCAATATTGTATACATCTATTAATCCCCATCTACAGTGCCTTAAGAAAGTATTCAAACCCCTTGACTTTTTCCACATGTTGCCTGCATTTAAAATTGATTACATTTAGACTTTTTGTTACTGGCCTACACACAATACCCCATAATGTCTAATTGGAATTATGTTTTTAGAAATGTGTAAAAAAAAATAAAAATACAAATGAAAAGCTGAAATATATTGAGTCTAAGTATTCAACTCCTTTGTTATAGAAAGCCTAAATAAGTTCAGGAGTAAAAATGTACTTAATAAGTCACATAATAAGTTGCCTGGACTCACTCTGTGTGCAATAATAGTGTTTAACATGATTTTTGAATGACTACCTTATCTCTGTAACCCACACAACAATTCCTCAGTGAATCAGTGAATTTCAGGTAACACTTTACAATAAGTTTCCATTTGTAAAGGGTTTGGAATGACGCTATTGACATTCATTAATAATTTTCAGTGATTGCACAGTTAAACAATTGTTTTTTTTCTCACTTTTGGGTGTGATGCATCGTTGCTTTGTCCCAGGAAGTTCCTCGGTGTACATATCACTAACAAACTGAAATGATCCACCCACACAGACAGTGTGGTGAAGAAGGCGCAACAGCGCCTCTTCAACCTCAGGAGGCTGAAGAAATTTGGCTCGTCACCTTGTTGGGGAATAATCAGAATTAGTTGGTAACATAGGAAAGATGTTTTATATTCATCATATGTTTGTAAGTTACTTCTCATCAGAATGTTTATACTGTGGCCGGGGTTGCAGTTATCTGTTCTTTGTCAAGACTAAGGTACTTGGGCCGCAGAGAGGAGAGGTCAAGCGTGTATCTCTTGGCTCCACAATGTCTGTGTGCCAGTCAATGTGTCTCTGTGATCTTGTCAAGACAGGATGGATTTGATATATGCCTGTTGATATATAAGTTTAAACATTATTTAAAAATCATTTAAGTATAGTATATAGAAATGTTGTGGGACTATAGTAGATGAAGAATCAGTGTTTATTGGGTCATTATGCTAGTGTATTATGTATGTTTGTAATAGTGTGTTATATGTGTTTGTATTATAAATTGTATTTTAATGTTAAGGACTCTTGGAAGATTAGTCCAAATGGGGACTAAATGAGATCCTAATAAAATCAAAATCAAATATGGAGGATTTGTTTAGGTTCTGAGTTTGAGAAAAGAACATAGTTTAGGAGACAAAGCTGAACGATAAATTATGGCCAAGGCTGTCTGGCTATGTGTGTCTTCGCTATAAAGGATCTCATTTGCAATGTGTAAGGGACTCTCGGAGAATTCTTTGATAGACACTGAATTGATCTGAGAGTCACAGGGTTGTGACGGAGCTCATATAATTCAAGATGGACTTTGTGATAACTAACTCTGACTTGTGTGTGGTTTGCTCTCATGATTTGGTAAATACAGGAAATTTCCATGACAACCTAAAACCTTCACAAACTTTTACAAATGCGCAATTGAGAGAATCCTGTCGGGCTCATCACCGCCTGTTACAGAAACTGCACCGCCCACAACTGCAGGGCTCTCCAGAAGGTGGTGCGGTCTGCACCCAATGTCACCAGAAGGCCCCAAAAAATTATGAAGGACAACAACCACCCGAGCCAATGCCTGTTCACCTTGTTATCATCCGGAAGGTGGGGTCAGTACAGGTGCAGGCTGCTGCAGGTAGGCAGTACAGGCTGCTGCCTACCTACAGACTTGATATCATTGGCCACTTTAATAAATTGAACACTAGTCACTTTAATAATGTCACTTTAATAATGTTTACATATCTTGCATTATTCATTTCATATGTATATACTGTCATGACTATTATTAATGTGATTACTTATTTTATCAAATCAATTAACTACATTTAATTATTACGTGATTAAATTAATAATTTAACAATCAACTCATTAGTAACTTGGGGCATCATGGGAAAACTTATTTAATGAGTTACTATCTTCCGAATTAAACTCTTCTAAGATATATGAATCTATAGATAAGTCACTTATTTATGTGTTATTACTTCATCAGTCTCATTCTGAATGTCATTGACTTCGGAAATCTGCACGTGATGATTCAGTGATACACAAATTGGCTTAATTATTTATTTACCAACTAACTAAATAATCACACAGAAATACATAAAGACACACACAGTATAGATTATTGATTACCTACATAAGGCAATGAGAAGTCCCTAGTGGATTATCAAAAACATGACCGTTTGGTTATACAATGATGGGAGAGACAAATAGAGTGGATGTATCATACATACCTTTGGAAAATACGCTCATCGTAAATATGAATATTTAGCACCCTAACAACCGCTCATTCGGATTTAGAAATGCAACGTATATTTACGCTTCGATGTCTTTCTATGTCGTCGAAAGTAATAGTTGAAACTACTCATCCATCTATTGCGAGGAGTTTGAGGGATGTAAGACTCTGGTTTGTCCACCAGAGGTCACAATGTCCTTTGTAGTTGTATGCTTCTTTTGTTCTGGAGTGTTCGTTAGAATGGATTCATCAGAGGTGTATCACACTGTGATAAGGAACTGTTCTTCTTTCCTGTCTGCGTTGAGTTTCCTGTTGACGGGGTAGGGTTCCCTTTTGGGAACGACCCCTCCCACGTTCAGCTGGAACGGTGGCGCACGGAATGCAAAAATATTCGTAGAAATATTTAACCTCCACACATTAACAAGTCCAATAGCTCAAATGAAAGATAAACACCTTGTTCATCTAGCTAGCAAGTCAGATTTCTAAAATGTTTTACGGCGAAAACATAGCACATATTTATGTCAAACCACCACCAAAGACACAGCTAATTTGAATAGCCAAAAAATGCAATCAACAAACGCAGGATTAAAAGAAAAATAATTCACTAACCTTTTGAAAATCTTCATCAGGTGACAGTAATAGGACATGTTACACAGTACATTTATGTTTTTTTCAATAATATGCTATTTATATCCATAAATCTCTGTTTACAATGACGGCATGTTCACAAAATGCTACTCAAATGTCCGGAGAAATGATGATATCTGCCGGAGCTAACGTCAGATAACAAGCAATACACATCATAAACTTTGACTAAATATACATGTTCTACATATAGATGGAAAGATACACTTCTTCTTAATGCAACCGCTGTGTTACATTTATTTTTAACGTTACAGAATTCGTTCACTGGGCTATAATATGAGACGGCACTCAGAAATTAGCATTATGTCTCCTCTATCTCGGAGTCCACAGAAACCCATAATTAACACATAAATATTCCCTTACCTTTGATGTTCTTCGATCAGAAGACGTGGAAGGAGTTATACTTACCAAAAACTGCGTTTGGTTTTCAAGTCTGTGTCTTTAGGTTACCAAACGCGACAGATTCCGGTTGAAATGCAGCCAAAATTCTAGTGGATGCGCATCTAAACTTCAAAATTACATATTATATGTCGACTAAACTGGTCAAACTAAGTGCAGAATCAAGCTTTAGCATGTTCTAAACATGCAAAACAAAACTTAGCTCGAACAGACAAACCGAAATCGTTTGGTCAATCCTGGAAGAAAGAGAGCTCCGGACCAGACGAGCGCATGGAAGTACATGTATTTTCGCGTGACCCGGAGGTTTCAGCCCGCCAAAACTCGAGGGAGCACGCGATTCTCACAATGAGAGGCCCCACTGAAAGGGGACACCGCGCTGAAGAGATAGGAACTGTTCCCAGATCTGTAGCTGGTTGGGAAGGGTAGGGGCGATGACGTCAAAGTTGGCCCAACTTTCATGATGGCAAGAGAGAGTTTGGGAGAATGGCTGCCCTGAGAGTTCTGCTTTACATACAGACATAATTTGAACGGTTTTAGAAGCTTTAGAGTGTTTTCTTATATGCATATATTAGCAATTGTTGACAGATTTTATTTCTGTTTACTATGGGCACGCAATTCCTCCAAAGGGGGCAGTAGTCAGCCCTATCTTTAACAGCTTTTAACAGTACCTAAACAGTTGTAGACTGTGAATGTTCCTGTTTAATCTTTAGCTTCTTCACTCATTGACAGTTTCAGAGGGTCTTACCATTATCTGGTGTTGTAGTTTTAAACCATTTGTCTGTCGTGTAGCCACCGCTCCGCTCCACGCTGTTTGTTCTCACTTAAATTCCAACCACGTTCTCTGGTCTAATATGTTAATCTTTCAGCAAGTCCTTTTATGCACTCACCTTGAAGAGCAGTTCCATTATGTTGCCACAATGTCTGTGGTCACATGGGTGTGGTTACTGACTTGGCAAAAGTTTATATGAAAAACAGTTCTCATTTAGAAGTTTAAAATCACATTGCTATCTTTTCACAAATAGTTTCATATTTAATCATATACGTTTTACAACATTTAGATGTACATCTGATGTCTACATTGCGAAAGCTCTTAAAGATACAGTTATTTAGTTATACCATCCTTAATGATATCACAAAACACTAAATTACATGATTATTGTTTGGATCCCCACCGACCATTCCAAACATTTGGATTCCAAAACTGATGTTCCAATGTCCAATCCTTTGACATTAAAGTTTTTAGCAAGAGCCTCTCTTCCGTAACACTCAGACATTCCATTCTCAAAGAGAGAAAGTTTATGACTGGCGTTAAGTCATAAAACCGGCCTTCCCCCTTCCTCTCTGGTGGGAGAGAGGGGGAGCGGGGCTATCTTTGATCCTCACCCAGGAGTGAGAGTCATAACAATACTTTATTCTGTACTATCTACTGTACTATTTACTTAGATTTGTGTGTATTAGGTATTTGTTGTGAAATTGTTAGATATCACTTGTTAGATATTGCTGCACTGGAAGCACAAGCATTTCCCTACACCCACAATAACATCTGCTAAGCATGTGTATGTGACCAATAAAATGTGATTTGATTAAAAATAAAAATACATGTAAAAAGGAACAGAAATGGTTGGTTTTCAATGTGTCTTGCCCCACGTTTAAAACCCTGATGATACATTGTTACACTTATTCCAGGAATTAAAACCTCCTCTCTTGTCTAAAACCTGGTTCAGTCTGTTTTCCATCAGACACTGGAACATTATCCTAAAACACAAGGCCAAATCTACACTGGAGTTGCTTACCAAGAGGGCATTGATTGTTGGCCGAGTTACAGTTTTGACTGTTTGAAAATCTATAGAAAGACTTGAAAATGGTTGCATAGCAATAATGAACAACCATTTTGACAAAGTTTGAAGAATTTAGAAAATAATAAAGGGCAAATATTATACAATTCAGGTGTGCAAAGCTCTTAGAGATTTACAGAGAAAGACTCACAGATGTAATCGCTGGCAAGGTGATTCTAATATGTATTTACTCAGGGGTGTTGAATATTTATGTAAATGAGATATTTCTGTATTTCATTTTCAATTTTTTTGAAAATATTTCAAAAAACATGTTTTCACTTTTTTGTTATGGAGTATTGTGTGTAGATCTATTTAATCAATTTTGAATTCAGGTTGTACTTTCTGAAGTCATTGTAGACTACTGTCTTTTCTATGGGAGCCCATGGCACTGGTGCAGTAAAATAACAAAACCCACTCAATATAAAGATGTTCTGTAAATATGGAGCCCCCAATGAGGATAGACTCGAGAGAATATGTTTTAACATGGCACTGGTTGAAGCTCCCAACACCCTGTATTTTCTTTCAAAAGTCAGTAAAATGAGCAAGTTCAGCTACATGTCATTGTGTCATAGGAGACCAGTATAGCCTATAGTAAAACACGGTTTTGTTTTTGTCTTTAATTTTTTTTATTTTGATCTTGATCAACATAGAGGCCTAGTCAGAAATTCAGCATTCATAAAAAGGGATGCAAAGTTGGATTTAGAAGTGGGGGGGGGGTATAACCTGGGGGGGGGATTCTAGGGGTCCTCCCACATACTTTTTTGGGGCATCTAAAGCTAATTTCCTACATTTTCACACAATACAATGTGTCGTTTCCATTTAGAGCAAAAAGTAAGCAAAAATGCCCACAGTCATCAAGTCAGGTAAGAGATCATTATTAAATATGTTTAAGTGAATATTAAGACTGAAATAGATCAAAGGTAATTCAATAATTCAATAATAGATATTGTGTTGCACCTTTAACCAATAGCCTAACAAATGAACAACTCTTGAAAGAAAATACAAAGATTTGTGATTGTAGAAATCAGTGCCACACAGACCTCTACTGTGCACCATGACAGTGAAGCCTGTAATGTTAGAGCTGTTTCTTACTGTGTCAGTGTGAAAAGTAGGGAATTAGCGAGGGCAACTGACAGATCAACAACATTACGTTGCCATACTGACAAAAAAAACTCAGATTGCACTGAAAAAGTCAGAATATTCATCTTCAATCGTTTTGTCGATGGTTTCATCATTTGATTCAGGTCTAGTGTGATTGAGGAAAAAATAATAGCTAACGTTAGCCAGCTCTTTCTCTAATGGTACATCAACCTGCGAAAGCTAGCCTAGTTAATTTACTTCTGAAAAGGGACAAAACAAAGAAAACAAAACATTTCTGTACAAACAACAGCTGTTAGACAGTTATTGGTGATTGAGGTGGCTATTATTACTATCTGACAGATAACAAGAGGCTAGAGCTGACCAGGCTGTGGCAGCTACCAGTATCCGATCTCGATAGGACAGTGAGGACTAATTTCTTCCTGAGACCAGTGGGGTAAAAAACAGATTATTATCAGCTTCGATTCAGTCAGCAAATAAAACCGCTTCGCCAGGCTAAATACATATACGCATTTCTTGAAACATTAATATCTTTATATCTATTATAGACATGTTGGTATAGTGGTGAACCTAAAGGTCTTTAGTGGTAAACCTAACGGTCTTTAGTGGTGAACCTATAGGTCTTTAGTGTGTGACAGGTTAGTACAGTGGTGAACCTATAGACCTTCAGTGTGTGACCGGTTAGTACAGTGGTGAACCTATAGGTCTTCAGTGGTGAACCTGTAGGTCTTCAGTGGTGAACCTATAGGTCTTCAGTGGTGAACCTTTAGGTATTCAGTGGTGAACCTATAGGTCTTCAGTGTGTGACCGGTTAGTACAGTGAACCTATATGTCTTCATTGTGTGACAGGTTAGTACAGTGGTGAACCTATAGGTCTTCAGTGGTGAACCTATAGGTCTTCAGTGTGACAGGTTAGTACAGTGAACATATAGGTCTTCATTGTGTGACAGGCTAGTACAGTGGTGAACCTATAGATCTTCAGTGTGTGACAGGTTAGTACAGTGGTGAACCTATAGGTCTTCAGTGTGTGACAGGTTAGTATAGTGGTGAACCTATTGTTCTTCAGTGTGTGACAGGTTAGTACAGTGGTGAACCTATAGGTCTTCAGTGTGTGACAGGTCAGTACAGTGAACCTATAGGTCTTCAGTATGTGACAGGTTAGTACAGTGGTGAACCTATAGGTCTTCAGTGTGTGACAGGTTAGTATAGTGGTGAACCTATTGTTCTTCAGTGTGTGACAGGTTAGTACAGTGGTGAACCTATAGGTCTTCAGTGTGTGACACGTTACTACAGTGGTGAACCTATAGGTCTTCAGTGTCTGACAGGTTTGTGATTCTGAAAGGACAGCCACTGTAATACCATCACACTCATGTAGGAGATTGCACTTTCTGTAAAACACAAAAGGCCAGTGGTGTGGTGGAGGTAATATGCAGATATAAGCCATATACCCACTTTTTTTGGTGGGCATTGTGTATACTCACTTTTTAAATTCCTACTGATCCATCTCAAAGAAGTGTAGTGGAGCTATACGACTTATCATTTATGTAGTACAATAGAGAAATCATGCACAAAGTAGCTTACACAAACTCAAAGCACGTGAAATATATTCACATGCACGCTGCACATATTACCTAGTTTATCATCTGCAAGCAGCAAGAGCGGGCAGCTCTCAGCTGTTTTTGGCATGGAGCCGCTCACAGAAGAATAACAAGACTTATGATATCTACCAGTACATGATAACAAAGGTCTGGAAACTAGGTATTGAAAAAGTTTAGCCCGAAGTGTTGTTTAGTAGGCTATTTGTGATGCACAATTGTCATCATGGCCTGTTTGCATCAGGGGCGTAGACATGGGCCCACACACTGGGGAGCCAGGAACTGACAGGCCCACCCAATCAATCAGATTGAAGTGGTATAAGCATTGTTGTAGACTTAGATCATCACATTTTTGTATTGTTTCTATTAAAAAAGTATGATTTTGAGAGTGTTAATCTGAAAAACCTACAGGACTTTTTAACACAGGGTGCCTTTCCTTTGCTGGGTGGGCCGTTTGGGGACATTTTTGAAAAATGTGCGCATACCCACTTCTTCAGGCACCACTACACCACTGCATAGGGTCGAGGGAAAGACAGAAGTCACACACCACACGATGTTAAAGCACCACTACACCACTGCATAGGGCTGATGGAAAGACAGCAGTCACACACAGCATGATGTTAAAGCACCACTTCACCACTTCATAGGGCTGATGGAAAGACAGCAGTCACATACAGCATGATGTTAAAGCACCACTACACCACTTCATAGACCGATGGAAAGACAGCAGTCACACACAACACGATGTTAAAGCACCACTACACCACTGTATATGGCTGATGGAAAGACAGCAGTCACACACAGCATGATGTTAAAGCACCACTTCACCACTTCATAGGGCTGATGGAAAGACAGCAGTCGAACACAGCATGAGGTTAAAGCACCACTACACCACTGCATAGGGCTGATGGAAAGACAGCAGTCACACACAGCATGATGTTAAAGCATCACTACACCACTGCATAGGGCTGATGGAAAGACAGCAGTCACACAGCATGATGTTAAAGCACCACTACACCACTGGAGAGGGCTGATGGAAAGACAGCAGTCACACACAACGCGATGTTAAAGCACCACTACACCACTTCATATGGCTGATGGAAAGACAGCAGTCACACACAGCATGATGTTAAAGCACCACTTCACCACTTCATAGGGCTGATGGAAAGACAGCAGTCACACACAGCATGATGTTAAAGCACCCCTACACCACTGCATAGGGCTGATGGAAAGACAGCAGTCACACACATCATGATGTTAAAGCACCACTACACCACTGGACAGGGCTGATGGAAAGACAGCAGTCACACACAACACGATGTTAAAGCACCACTACACCACTTCATAGACTGATGGAAAGACAGCAGTCACATACAGCATGATGTTAAAGCACCACTACACCACTTCATAGGCTGATGGAAAGACAGCAGTCACACACAACACGATGTTAAAGCACCACTACACCACTGCATATGGCTGATGGAAAGACAGCAGTCACACACAGCATGATGTTAAAGCACCACTACACCCCTGCATAGGCTGATGGAAAGACAGCAGTCACACAGCATGATGTTAAGGCACCACTACACCACTGGACAGGGCTGATGGAAAGACAGCAGTCACACACAACGCGATGTTAAAGCACCACTACACCACTTCATATGGCTGATGGAAAGACAGCAGTCACACACAGCATGATGTTAAAGCACCACTTCACCACTTCATAGGGCTGATGGAAAGACAGCAGTCACACACAGCATGATGTTAAAGCACCCCTACACCACTGCATAGGGCTGATGGAAAGACAGCAGTCACACACAGCATGATGTTAAAGCACCACTACACCACTGGACAGGGCTGATGGAGAGACAGCAGTCACACACAACGTGATGTTAAAGCACCACTACACCACGTCATAGGATGATGGAAAGACAGCAGTCACATACAGCATGATGTTAAAGCGCCACTACACCACTTCATAGGCTGATGGAAAGACAGCAGTCACACACAACACAATGTTAAAGCACCACTACACCACTGCATATGGCCGATGGAAAGACAGCAGTCACACACAGCATGATGTTAAAGCACCACTACACCCCTGCATAGGCTGATGGAACGACAGCAGTCACACACAGCATGATGTTAAAGCACCACTACACCACTTCATAGGCTGATGGAAAGACAGCAGTCACACACAACGCGGTGTTAAATCACCAGTACACCACTGCATAGGGCCGATGGAAAGACAGCAGTCACACACAGCATGATGTTAAATCACCACTACACCGCTGCATAGGGCTGATGGAAAGACAACAGTCACACACAGCATGATGTTAAAGCACCACTACACCACTTCATAGGCTGATGGAGAGAGAGCAGCCTCACCCATCATGATGTTAATTAAATCACCACTACAACACTGCATAGAGCCGATGGAAAGACAGCAGTCACACACAACATGATGTTAAATCACCACGATACCACTGCATAGGGCTGATGGAAAGACAACAGTCACACACAGCATGATGTTAAAGCACCACTACACCACTTCATAGGCTGATGGAAAGACAACAGTCACACACAGCATGATGTTAAAGGATAAGCAGTCCATAAACTGAGACATAATAAGCCAGTAGGTCCCAATCATAAGAATACAAAAACACAACCATTAAGCATTTCCCTATCAAAATGTACAGCTCTTACTTCGCTTTGCATATAAACATTTCACGTTCAGCACACAGTAACCGGTGACATGAATTTTAAAGTGAAACTGATTGCGTTTGAACTACTTTGCAGATATGAAACAAACACACTCATAATATCAGTCAAAAATATCAAATTCACAGTTTATGCTACAAAACCAACTTTTAAACATAGGTTCTATTTGACCCAACATTCCATGACACTAAGGCGTTGTTGTCAGAATAGATGGATACAGTTCAATGCATGATTAATATAATTCACCAATACATTTCTTGGTAGTCCAAAAAATATTGCTATCGGGTTGTAAATCACAGCCACCCTGGTACATTGTTTGCTTCCTCCATTCGAGATGAACTGTTTCGGGTTTCAATGACTCAATATTCTAGACAAAAACGGACTAATGTAACTAAGGCTTGTAATGTCAATACAATCAAACTAGCAAGGGGCAATGATCACAAGTCAGTCATAATATGGCTAATCGGCTAGCATATTTATTTATGTAGCAAGCATAAAACATGGAGTCTAATGTTAGTGAGATAGCTAGTTAGCTAGCTGCAAGGAGGATGCCATGCCATTGGATGTCATGCCTTTTCCCCCTGATATCGTTTTTTGGTGGCTATACACAGCTAGAGATGCAGGTGTTATTTGGTTAGCTAGCAAGAACTTGAATGACTGTTGTACAGTTAGCGTATCTCTTGCTTTTGAAAATTACTCAGGCTATCTACTCCGATTTCAGAGCACTCTCATCTGAGTGTGCCAGTGTGCTGATGCATTTATTAATGCCAACACCCGCTGAAAAAAGTAATAGTTAGTCAAGGACGCTCTAGATGTAAACAGCCTTACCAGCTCTGCTACGGCGAGTAAAATGGTCAGAGTGAGGTGTTCTCTCATTTGTGTCTAGAAGTACTTTAGCCAGTTAGCTCGGGTGCTTAGTTGGGACAAGCATGCAATGGCAGGCAAGCTGCAGATGAATGAGGAGGCTACAATTCCCCATTGTTCATCAGTGGAATTTTGACAGCTAACTAACTGAAAAGGTTTGAGAGGGTTTATCTAAATCGGTCGTTAGATTTGAGCTCATATTGCTCTGGCTAGCATTAGTTGTTGATGGTGTTGTTGTTGATGTGCGTAACCGAGGGAGAGAGAGCCTACCTTTTCATGGTTGTTTGATCAATGGGACTGTAAAGTTCCCAAATGTAAGAAGACTCTCGTGGTGTTTACATATTTTAAGAAATCCATTCAGGTGAATTTTTTGGCTTTTGGCAAATGTGTTCTAATGATATAAAATTGCGCTGTTTTAACTGCCTGTAAACATACAGTCCAGTTCAAAGTGAATGATGGCAGGCCCAACTGCCTGTAAACATGCAATCCAGTTCAAAGTGAATGATGGCAGGCCCTACTGCCTGTAAACACACAGTCCAGTTCAAAGTGAATGATGGCAGGCCCTACTGCCTGTAAACATGCACTCCAGTTCAAAGTGAATGATGGCAGGCCCAACTGCCTGTAAACATGCAGTCCAGTTCAAAGTGAATGATGGCAGGCCCAACTGCCTGTAAACATGCAGTCCAGTTCAAAGTGAATGATGGCAGGCCTGTGTGACAAATTACTTGTTTGTATAGGGCCACTGTAGCTCTGATTTGCTATACTGCACTGGTGTGTGTAGACTCCGGTCCTGAACAAGACAGATGTTTTTTTTTAATGATTTGCTGCAGTGTCTATTAACTTCATGGATATAGGAGGCGCTCTTTTAATTTATGGATAAAAAAACGTTCCCGTATGAAACAAGATATTTTGTCACGAAAAGATGCTCGACTATGCATATAATTGACAGCTTTGGAAAGAAAACACTCTGACGTTTCCAAAACTGCAAAGATATTGTCTGTGAGTGCCACAGAACTAATGCTACAGGCGAAACCAAGATGAAATTTCATACAGGAAGTGCCCCAGATTTTGAATGCGCTGTGTTCCAATGTCTCCTTATATGGCTGTGTATGGGTCACGAATGAGCTTAGACTTACTGTCGTTTCCCCAAGGTGTCGACAGCATTGTGACGTATTTGTAGGTAAATCATTGGAAGATTGACCTTAAGAGACTACATCTACCAGGTGGTCGCTTGGTGTCCTCCGTTGCAATTATTGCGTAATCTCCAGCTGCGTGTATTTTTCGTTTGCTTTGAGGAGAAACACAGTTGCCACGAATGATTTATCATCGAATAGATATGTGAAAAACACCTTGAGGATTGATTCTAAACAACGTTTGCCATGTTTCTGTCGATATTATGGAGTTCATTTGGTAAAAAGTTTGGCGTTGTAGAGACTGCATTTTCAGATTTTTTTCTTAGCCAAACGTGATGAACAAAGCGGAGCGATTTCTCCTACACAAATAATCTTTTTTGAAAAAAATGAACATTTGCTATCTAACTGAGAGTCTCCTCATTGAAAACATCCGAAGTTCTTCAAAGGTAAATTATTTTAGTTTAATGCTTTTCTTGTTTTTGTGAAAATGTTGCCTGCTGAATGCTAGGCTTAATGCTATGCTAGCTATCAATACTCTTACACAAATGCTTGTGTAGCTATGGTTGAAAAGCATATTTAGAAAATCTGAGATGACCGTGTTGTTAACAAAAGGCTAAGCTTGTGAGTGAATATATTTCTTTCATTTCATTTGCGATTTTCATGAATAGTTATGTTGCGTTATGGTAATGAGCTTGAGGCTATAATTACGCTCCCGGATACGGGATTGCTCTACGCTAGAGGTTAATTGTCGAAACGCATGGCCGCTTTTCTACTCTATATTACTATAGAATTTTCACAAATGCCTATAATTTCAGAATATGGGGGGGACATGACCCCCACGTCTCCAGTGAAAATAACATAACATTAATAAAACTCTGGCAACGAATCATTTGGTTGAGTCCTAGTCCCAGAGAGAGCGAAAAAGAGAGAGGGTTAATAACAGCAATTTCTTTCACGATCTGAAAATGCAGAGGCATATGACCTGTCCTTTTAAATAATGATGCTCTTTGGCATTGTATTGAAGTTAAAATGAGTCACTGCTCTGCAATTATCACAGATATTGATTAGACACTGGGCACAGACAAGGTCATACACAGGAAGTCTCAGGGGCAGAATAAAACCCGCGGGGGACAATCCCAATCGTCGTCAAACACCCTGCGTTCACGCCAATAATCTTTCCTTCCCCTTAAACTGTGCACTTGTTCACTAATCTCCACTGGATTTGATTGATGTAGCCAGGGAGAAGAGGATGTTCCATATACCATTAATTTCCTTTCAATTCCATGAAGGGAAGTGAACAAGTGTACACTTACGGAGAAAGTAGAGAATATTGGGACGCCACCAATGATGCAAATACAGTGCCTTCAGGAAGCATTCACACCCCTTGACTTTTTCCACATTTTATTGTTACAACATGAATTTCTAATTTTGTTTTTCACTGTCATACAATACCCTATAATATCAAAGTGGAATTATGATTTTAGAATCTTTTACAAATTAATTTAAAATGAAATTGAGTCGGTATTCAACCCCTTTGTTGTGGCAAGCCTAAATAAATTCAGAAGTAAAAATGTGCTAAACAAGTTACATAATAAATTGCATGGACTCACTATGTGTGCTATAATAGTGTTTAACATAATTTTTGAACGACTACCTCATCTCTTTAACCCAGACATACAATTATCTTTAAGGTCCATCAGTCGAGCAGTGAAATTCAAACACAGATTCAACCACAAAGACCAGGGAGGTTTTCCAATTCCTTGCAAAGAAGGGCACCTATTGGTAGATGGGTAAACATTTAAAAGCAGACATTGAATATCCCTTTGAGCATGGTGAAGTTATTAATTACACTTTGGATGGTGTGTCAATACACCCAGTCACTACAAAGATACAGGCGTCCTTCCTACATGTTGACTAGGCCGAACGCGCGCGTGGTTCAGTGTACCATCGTGCAGAAGTTGATTTTGTCCACCCACACCAGATGTGATCAGGACACGCAGGTTTAAATATCAAAACAAACTCTGAACCAATTATATTAATTTGGGGACAGGTCGAAAAGCATTAAACATTTATGGCAATTTAGCTAGCTAATTTGTCTTGGGATATAGACATTGGGTTGTTATTTTACCTGAAATGCACAAGAGATGTTTTGTTGGAGTAGAGTACCTACTCCAACAAAACATTCACAGATAAAACGGTCAACCGAGTTAGTTTTTCCAGTAATCTCTCCTCCTCCTTCAGGCTTCTTCTTCTTCTTTGGACTTTATATGGCGGTTGGCAACCAACTTTAAGGTGCATTACCACAACCGACTGGAGTGTGGACCTCAGTTCATCTTTCAATCACCCATGTGGGTATATGCTCCTAAAAACCAATGAGGAGATGGGAGAGGCAGGACTTCCAGCGAGTTGAGCGTCACAAATTGAACCAAGTTCTATTTTAGCGCCTGGCTTCGCAGATGCTCGCTTACGCGCGTGAGCAGTGTGGGTGCAATAATTGAATTGTAATGTTTATTTTGCAACGCTCGTGCACGCTACGCATCCGGTCTAATCAAGGATAAGAAGGAAAACGTTCAGGGATTTCACCATGAGGCCAATGGTGACTTTAAAACAGTTACAGAGTTGAATGACTGTGATAGGAGAAAACTTGATCAACAACATTGTAGTTACTCCACAATACTTACCTAATTGACAGAGTGAAAAGAAGGATGCCTGTACAGAATACACATATTCCAAAACATGCATCCTGTTTGCAACAAGGCACTAAAGTAATACTGCAAAAATACATAGTGTTATGTTTGGGAAAATTCAATACAACACATTACTGAGTAGAACTCTTCAGGATAAAAATAAATATAATGGGTTTAAGCACTGGCAAAACACCTGATTCATTCTGCTTTCCACAAGACACTGGGACATTAATTCACATTTCAGCAGGACACTAACCTAAAACACAAGGCCAAATCCCCCCTATAAATGGACCACCAGCTAAATAAGTAATCTGACCATTGGTCTTGAGGTGTGTGTGTACCATATATAGCCTTTACGGTTATAATCTAAGCCTGCTGGTCATCTATGAACATGTTTATGAACGTATTTATGCATGCTCTATCCTGTCTGATTATCCATCACTCAGACAAACATATATGCGCACAATGAACTGAGAAACAATCTGACCATTAAGGGCTTTATAAAATTGTTTTGAATCCAAATGCTGTATATCTTCATGATTTGGTTCAGTTTATTAGGATCCTCATTAGCTACTACACATGCAGCAGCTACTCTTCCTGGGTACCACATGATTATACTGTCTATGTGTGTAACACACAATTTAAAAGAGGAGTGGAGCAAGAGGAGAGTAGAGGGAAAGAGGAAGAGGAGAGTGAAGGAGAGGGTGTAATGGTATTCGTCGGCTGAAGATGAGGAATCATCGGACCAAAGCGCAGCGTGGTAAGTGTTCATGCTTTCTTTATTAAACTGAACACTGTAACAAAATAACAAAAGGGAATAACCGAAACGGTCCTGAAAGGTACTAAACAGAAATTAACGACCCACAAAACATAGGTGGGAAAAAGCTACCTAAGTATGGTTCCCAATCAGAGACAACGATAGAAAGCTGTCCCTGATTGAGAACCATACCCATCCAAAAACAAAGAAATACAAAAACATAGAAAAAGGAACATAGAATGCCCACCCAAATCACACTCTGACCAAACCAAAATAGAGAGGAGAGTGGAGGGAGAGGAACATGGAGAGGAAGAGGACAAAGAGGAATAGCTTGTACCCTTGTACCACACAGCTTACTTCATGCAATTTGTTTGTCTCAGTTGTTGAATTTGGATCCGAAAAGTGCATGTTCTGTACTTACATACAGTAGCTGCTCCATGTGGTTGCATGGCATATTGCTACCTATGGTAACCTGAGGGCGGCATCGGTAGACCAGTGTGGGGACGAGTGTGGGGGACTCTGCAAAGGCCCATTCACAGAAACTGCAGGCACTGGTCCCTGAAGGCATTTAAAATGCAGCTTGTGCATTCACTTTTTGATGGCTACAGTGGCAGGAGTGGGGAGCCAAGAATGTGGCACCAGGGGGTGTGGACCGAGTTGTTACTCATGATATGAAAGACAGGCCACTCCCTGGTGAAGTTTGAAGGGCGCAAGAGAGGGTGTGTGGTGTGCATCAGGAGTGAGGTGGGGAAAAGAGTGGGAGATGTGGACCAATGAGGAGGACAAATGAACATGGTGGACTGAAGATAGCGGTGCTGAATGCCTCATGAAAAAACCTAAGGAATCAATGTATTTTTAAAAACGATTAAATAGTAGTACTACATCCAAGCTGGATAATAACTCAAAACAATTTGTAAGGCTAGAGAATTCTATTGACATAAAGTGGGGCAAAAAAAGTATTTATTCAGCCACCAATTCTGCAAGTTCTCCCACTTAAAAAGATGAGAGAGGCCTGTAATTTTCATCATAGGTACACTTCAACTATGACAGACAAAATGAGAAGAAAAAAAAATCCAGAAAATCACATTGTAGGATTTTTAATGAATTTACTTGCAAATTATGGTGGAAAATAAGTAAGTACTATACCCACTCTTCAAAGATAAAAAGGGAAACGTAGATCTCGTATTCGACAAGTTGTACATTGATGACACCAGGACTACTCCATGGATATTCTAAATAAGAAAACGTTCCTATAGAAGGGCCGAATAATGGAACACCCAACACTGTACATTTTAGGGGCTAAAAAGGAAAATAATATAATGTGTTGCTATGGGATAATGATGTTAGGGATAGTATAGGATGGAATCACAAGCTGTATATAAAATGAATAATAATTGCTTGCCATAAATGTAGATTTTCGACTGCCAGTTTTAGGTAACAATCCTTCATAAGAAGTGCCTACATTATTACAGATGAATTAAAATTAACAGATTAATTAAAATTTGTGAGATTTTTTTCATTTCTATTTTTTTTTAAATAACTACATACAGCACAACTGAGGTGAAGGTGTTAGACAACTCAACTTGGGATGGGGGAGGTTTAGCGGATGGAGTATTTGTAACGTGCAGCATGGTAAGTATTCATATTCTCTTTTGTCGAACAAAAACAACAAAACGAAACGAAAACAGTCCTGAACGGTGAAATACAAACACAGAACAGAAAATAAACACCCACGAAACACAGGTGGAAAAAGGCTACCTAAGTATGATTCTCAATCAGAGACAACTAACGACACATGCCTCTGATTGAGAACCATACCAGGCCAAACTCAAAACACAACATAGAAAAACGAACATAGACAACCCACCCAACTCACGCCCTGACCATACTAAAACAAAGACATAACAAAATAACTAAAGGTCAGAAGTAACAGTATTGGAGGACAATTGGAGGTTTACTCAGTCGCAGCTACAATATGTTAGTGCAAATATCATGGTACAGCTATATGGACACTCAATCATCATGGTACTTCTTAATGGTAGATTCAAAAACATATTATGGTAAGTATAATTGAAACGGGTACCTTATTATGGTAAGTGATGAAATAGGTATAGCGAGTTATAATTGTAATGGCTTAGCAGATAACAAGAAAATATAAATGGGTATTTCCTGCCTAAAAGAGTAGGAATATACTATCTATTGTTTACAGGAAAAGCATTGTACATCCTTAGATGAAGTTGTGTGGAAAAAGAACTGGGGGGGAGGGGGTGAAATACTGTATACGTCTCCCATGGGAAACTCAAAAAGGGGAATGATATTAATTAACAATAATGTCCAAACAGATCCGCAAAGAAGGTGGATGTAAATATGGTATTGGACCATTAACAGATTTGGATTCATCTATACAGTCCAAATAATGATGGTCCAGGCTTCTTTGAAAATATATAAAATAATTTATTGAGCTTGCAAGCAATACACGGCTCTATTATAATGGTGGTGTCATGTATAGAATGGGAGTCAGGTGGGTGATTATAATACGATTTGTGGGTGAGGATACTGAAAACGTGTGTGAGGATATTGAAAATATAATCAAAGCCTACTGGATGACAACTTGTTTTTAACCAAGACAGAATAATTGTTTGCTAACTTTTTCCTACATAACATGTTAAGCAGATCTCCTAATTGTATGGGACACTTTTAAATGTGCCTTTAGAGGCCATGCAATTCAATGCTCATCTTTAAAACAAAAATATAAGTCAAAGGAGTTCATATTAACAAAGGAAATAGAGAAACTAACAGTACAGATAGAAGTAAAAACTGTACCATGGAGGCACAAAAACAAAAAGAACTGGAGGAACTTGTTCAAGAAGAGGGGGTGTCACGGCTCCTCCTCTGCATTGCAGGGGCGGTTCCTCCTGCGGACAGGGGAGGGTCGTTAGTGATTGGAGTCACCTGGGATCAGAGTATTTAAACTGTCACTAATCACCTCTCTCTCCGCTCCTCCAGGTATTAACCTGTTTTGTTTGTTCTTTTGTAGTTTTGCATAGTTTTCACTCAGTCATTCACACACACAGATTCACGCATCCATGCACTTTACATACACCTTACATTATGATACTTCCACACCTCATTCCTTTTTCTTAGTTTAAAGTTAATAGTTTTGTTTACAATAAATAAATAAAAATAATTGGCCTACTGTTGTTCGCGTCCCCTCATTTTTGCCACAGGCTATAAGCTGGCCTGTAACAAGATTAAGTGTAATATATTATAAAAATAAAATGAATTTCATGGAATATAGGAGAAAATGCTACCAAAATAACTAACAAAGTTATCCATGATTCACTCACAGCATCGGGAAGTAGGGGTGTTGAGACTGCCTCAGCACTCCTTGATCAATCATAATATAAAAAATATATTCAACAGATTTTATATATTTTTTAAGCAGTACACTGGGCATTTACTAGTCCTGTATTAGCGGACCGATATAGGGCAACACTTTTCGGCACACTCCCCCACCCCCCTTTATTAATGTACTCAAATGGTCCGTTCTGAGCATGTTTAAACCACTCCTATAAAAATGGTAGAATACCAGATGCTCAGCAAGAAGGTCTGATTTCACTGTTACTGTAACAGGACCCAGGCGTTAAATATAAAGATCCAATCCACCTAAAAAGCTGGAGGCCCCTTACCAAAATACTAACAAAATGCACACCACATAGAATTAAAAAGATAATGTTGGACATTAATTCATCCTAATCAAACATGTTTTTTACATAGATGACACATTGGAGATAAGAGAAGTACCGGAAACAATAGAACATTATGAAAAAAATCTGGGAAACCAGGCCTGGCATTTATAGCTAATTTTAAAAATGACTTTGATAAAGTATGACTAGAAATGATACTGATCCAAATTTAAACGCTAATGCTCAAATTGTTATGCAGAGTGTAACAGGGAAACCCAAGAGCAGACTCAGACAAGGAGATGGGATGAAGTAACCAAGGTAATTATTGAAACACAGGGGGAAGATGGAGTACAGGTCAGGGGAGGCTCGGCCCGGGTTGCAGGAAACCAGGTGCAGAGGCTGAGGCTGGAGCGAGAGGGGTTGGGACGGGGTAAGCAGGTCCGGAGGGGAATCCAAGGGAGCAGTAGAGTGGAGAATCCAGGGCAGAGTAGCATGATGAGGAGGCGTGGGACTGGAGACAGGGACCAGAGTCCGAGAGGGCAGAACTGTAGCGGAGAGGAAAACCATGTCAGGCAAGGAGAACAGGCACAACACGATCTAAATAGTAACAAACGGCTAGAAACTTAGACTGACTGATCTGAGATTATGATTGGGCAGTGTGGAAGTGGCAGGACTGATTATTTGTAGAGGTCTTGATTATGGAACAGGTGCCAGCTGGTGGGGATCTGCTCAGACTTCAGCACACATATCTCCACCCACACAATCACACAGAGAGAGAGAGAGAGAGAGAGAGAGAGAGAGGGACAGGGAGAGAGTATTGGGGGAGTGACGGCAGGTCGAGGAGACACAGGATGAGCAGTAGAGGGAGTGACAGGAGCAGATGTAACACAAATGTGTTAACATCCCTGTTAGTGAGCATTTCTCCTTTGCCAAGATAATTCAACCACCTGACAAGTGTGGCATATCAAGAAGCTCTGTACACAACGTTGACATCAGAAAACCGCACCATACATGCTGTCTACCATCTGCCCGGTACAGTTGAAACCGGTAATTCTTCCGTTACTTCTCCAGCGTGGCTGTGGTCATCGAAGGTGAGCATTTCACCACTGAAGTCATCTACAACGCCAAACTGCAATCAGGTTAAGCCCTTTGTGAGGACGACGAGCATGCAGATGACCTTCCCGGAGATGGTTTCTGACAGGTTGTGCAGAATTTCTTTGGTTGTGCTAGCCAACAGTTTTATATCAGCTGTCTGGTGGCTGATCTCAGGTTACGCGTGATCTGTGGTTGTGAGACCGGTTGGACGTAATGCCAAGTTCTCTAAAATGATGTTCGAGGCAGCTGATGGTAGACAAATTAACATTAAATTATCTGGCAATAGCTCTGGTGGGACATTCCTTCAGTCAGCAAGCCAATTGCACACTCCCTCAAAACATGAGACATCTGTGACAGTGTGTTGTGTGACAAAACTTCAAATTTAAGAATAGCCGTTTATTGTCCCCAGCACATGGTGCACCTGTGTAATGATCATGTTGTTTAATCAGCTTCTTTGATATGCCACACCGGTCAGGTGGATGGATTATCTTGGCAAAGGAGGAATACTGACTAACAGGAATTTAAACAAATTTGTGAACAACATTTGAGATAAATAAGCTTGCTAAATAAGCGTGCATCTACACCTGCATTGCTTGCTGTTTGGGGTTTTAGGCTGGGTTTCTGTACAGCACTTTGAGATATCAGCTGATGTACGAAGGGCTATATAAATAAATTTGATTTGATTTTGATTTGATATTCTATATATATTATTTCAGCTCATAAAACATGGGACCAACACTTTACATGTTACGTTCATATTTTTATTCAGTGTATTTATTATGGCCATTGAAATGTTAGCTATTAAAATCCAATAAGAATATTAAGCGGCTAGAATTCCATGGTTTAAATACAAAGTTGTCATTTTATACTGATGACTCATGTTTCCTTTTAGATCTGCAATTTGGATCCCTGCACAGCCTCACAGAGGATCTAGATCATTTCTCTGACCTATCTGGATTACAACTAAACTATGATAAATGTACCTTAATACAAGTGTACCAATTTTTTAAAAACTTTTACATTAATGTGTAGCTTACAAATAAAATGGTCTGATGGTGAAGTGGACATACTTGGTATTCATATCCCAAAAGTTTCTCACTACAATACATTTTATTATAAAGTTAGCAAAAATATGTAGATAAGATCTTTCTATCATGGAATGGTAAATACCTGTATATTTGTGGAAAAAAATCACCCTGATTAATTCTTTAGTCATATCCAAGTTTACCTATTTATTTATGGCCCTTTTTTAATTACATTATCAAAAAATATTCCACTATATTTGGAACGGCAAGTCAGATAAAATTAAATGGGTCTATTTATATAATGAATATGAATTTGGATGGCAATAATTATTAAATGCTCTATCCAAAATTACAACGAACTGATTGCAGCATTACCACAAAAATGGAGGACGCAAGTGGAAGGGTGAGGAACTGTCTGTTGGCTCTGCATTGAAGACCAAAATTGGTTCCAAAAAATGTGCGATGAATAAAAAAGTATACCAGTTCTATTTAAGGACCAAAGAATTGACGGCTGAGCCATATTCGTCGCCAAACCAACTGGCTCCAGGTCATCTATATGTATTTACTAGGTAAAGCCCTGCCTTATCTCAGCTCACTGGTCACCATAGCAGCACTCACCCATAGCATGCGCTCCATCTCACTGGTCACCCCCAAAGCCAATTCCTCCTTTGGCCGTCTTTCCTTCCAGTTCTCTGCTGCCAATGGCTGGAACAAACTGCAAAAATCACTGAAGATGGAGACTCATATCTCCCTCACTAACTTTAAACACCAGATGTCAGAGCAGCTTGTGTCCATCCAACTACCTCATAGTAGTTAGTAGTTAGTCCATCCAACTACCTCATCCCCCTCCTTTGCACCCCAATATCTCTACTTGCACACTCATCTTCTGCACATCTACCACTCCATTGTTTAATTGCTATATTGTAATTAATTTGCCACTATGGCCTATTTATTGCCTTACCTCCCTTATCCTACCTAATTTGTACACTGGAAGGAAAGGTGACCAAAGGCAGGAATTGGCTTTGGGGGTGAACAGTGAGATATACCTGCTGGAGCGCGTGCTACGAGTGGGTGCTGCTATGGTGACCAGTGAGCTGAGATTAGGCGGGGCTTCACCTAGCAGAGACTTGCAGATAACCTGTAGCCAGTGAGTTTGGCGACGAGTATGAAGCGAGGGCCAACCAACGAGAGCGTACAGGTCGCAGTGGTGGGTAGTGTATGGGGCTTTGGTGACAAAACGGATGGCACTGTGATAGACTGCATCCAATTTGTTGAGTAAAGTGTTGGTGGCTATTTCATAGATGGCATCGCCAAAGTCGAGGATCGGTAGGATGGTTAGTTTTACGAGGGTATGTTTGGCAGCATGAGTGAAGGATGCTTTGTTGCGATATAGGAAGCCGATTCTAGATTTTATTTTTGATTGGAGATGCTTCATGTGAGTCTGGAAGGAGAGTTTACAGTCTAACCAGACACCTAGGTATTTGTAATTGTCCACGTATTCTAAGTCAGAGCTGTCCAGAGTAGTGATGCTGGACGTGCGGGCAGGTGCGGGCAGTGATCGATTGAATAGCATGCATTTAGTTTTACTTGCTTTAAGAGCAGTTGCAGGCCACGGAAGGACATTTGTATGGCGTTGAAGCTCATTTGGAGGTTACAGAATGATGCAGAATGGTGTCATCTGCGTAGAGGTGGATCAGAGAATCACCAGCAGCAAGAGCGACATCATTGATGTATACAGAGAAGAGAGTCGGCCCGAGAATTGAACCCTGTGGCACCCCCATAGAGACTGCAACAGGTTTGGACAACAGGCCCTCTGATTTGACACACTGAACTCTATCAGAGAAGTAGTTGGTCAACCAGGTGAGGCAATCATTTGAGTAACCAAGGCTGTCGAGTCTGCCAATAAGAATGTGGTGATTGACAGAGTCGAAAGCCATGGCCAGGTCGATGAATACGGCTGCACAGTAATGTCTCTTATCGATGGAGGTTATGATGTCGTTTAGGACCTTGAGTGTGGCTGAGGTGCACCCATGACCAGCTCTGAAACCAGATTGCATAGCGGAGAAGGTACGGTGGGATTCGAAATGATCGGTAATCTGTTTGTTAACTTGGCTTTCGAAGACCTTAGAGAGTCACCCCCTTTGAAGAGGGGGATGACCGCGGCAGCTTTCCAATCTTTGGGAATCTCAGACGATACGAAAGAGATGTTGAACAGGCTAGTAATAGGGGTTGCAACAATTTCGGCAGATAATTATAGAAAGGGTTAAGGGAAAACAATAAAGAAGGAAAATATATTTAAAAAACAAGAATTGAATTGCTGTACAGGCCTAGTCTGTACTAAGTCTTATTGAGGTTATTTACATTTTTAAATAGTCTCTGATTAGTTGTTCATATTTTTACAGATAAAATAATCTTTGTCAATCCAATAGCCTTTGTGTGGTTGCATTTGAATTATTTGATCTGAATCCTCTCTAACACTGCATTTACTGAATTGTTGTCAATTCATGGTAGTTATAACCACTTCCCGAGGACATTCTCCAAAGCTTTTCCAATATGAACTGTCATGTTGTCAATCAAATCATAGGATTAGGATCAGAGAACGAACCTAGTGTGGCGTTGTGCTGCAGAGCACTATGGTAATTCTATGTGCTGAGAAGCTTGGTGAGTTGGTAACATATTGGATAGAGATTAAGAGTGAGGATTTTGGGGATATTATTCAATTCAAAAATTCGCTAGCTAGGGTACCTATTGTAAATTGTGGGTACTTGGGACAGTGTTTGAGTGAGTTCCCATGTGCTCACGCAGGTGCCTGAGAGCTGTGATTACGCCAAGGGCTAACATTTTGTATGTTGTCTCTTCGTGTGCAGGGAGGCATTTTATTTTGTCTGAATTATGTTGTATATCATTTTACTTGTATTGTTATGTGCTGTTGTGCACTGAATGTGTGCCACAGCACCTGTTATTTATTTTTGGTTGCTCTCTCTTGCCTGACCTTCAGTTAGCGAGGTGCCTGAGAGCTGTGACTGCGCCAAGGGCTAACATCATGTATGTTGTCTCTTCGAGCAAAGGACAAATAAAAATCAAACAAGCAGACCCCCAGTTGTGGCAGTGTCCTCATTAAATGACAGAACGCAGAACGAACCACGCTACATATGCGCCCTGTCCATCTGGTCAGGGTAAAGAAATTGGTAACGTTATGTATTTATAGTCCATTTGTTTGTTTCAGGAGAAAATGTGAGCGTGGTCAAATTTGGTATATTTGGCAGTATATTTGACATTTGGCAGGCTAGGCTGCCTTTTTAAATGCAAATTTAGCAACTGGAATTAATCAATCAACAGAATAATGATGAGTACATTTTGTGGGCGAGATGTGCAGTCTGTGTTTGATTGTGTGAATCCTGACTTGTGCTATTGGTAGCTATGTCCCCTTCAGTTCCCTGATTAAGAGGTGATGACCACTCCGTTCCACTGCCAGTGCCAACTCTTACCAGACATGAACTGAAGAAATGCCTCAAGTGCCTTTTCATCCACTGGCACATTACATGCTTCCTCTCCAAGCACTGTAGACCTGGCAATTTTCTCTCAATACTGTATCTAGACTAAATCACACACACAACACACTAACATATTACACAAATGTTTTTGGTCCTTTCTTGGGCTAACTTTCTTAGCTCATTTGCCTAACTGTGTAGTGTGTTGTGTTATTGATTTTGTTTTCCCAGTCAAATCATTTCCTGACCTCAGTGGAAGAGTTGAGCTCTTCTTCAACACCATCCATCCATGATGAGCCTGTCCTGCACTGAAGCCTATAAACACCTCAACCACTGTCCTGCACTGAAGCCTCTGAACACCTCAACTCATGCCTCATACCCTCATTCACATCACTGTTGTGATCCCTTCCCAACACTGTGTAAGTAGCCTTCTCATTTACGCTTTACTGCCTACGCGGAGCCCCACCAGGCCTTCACAACTGGACTGCCGACGTTATCTACCCGAAGGAGATCCGGCTGGCTCCTCCGTCGCGACGTTACCTGAACGCCCATCTGCGGCCTGCTAACCGTTAGCTGTCTTACCGGCTGCTATCTGAATAGACAATCGGACAATTTATTTATTTTTATTATTATTATGTTTTCTTCTTGGGCCTCTATAACTATATGTATTGTTTTTATTTTTGTTGTTGTTGTGTGATTTGGATTAATCCCCTCTACCACACGGAACCCCACTAATCTACTGACGGAACGCAAGAGGTGGCTAACAACAGACCTCCATCCTATGCTAGCTTGCTACCGATGGCCTGGCTAGCTGTCTAAATCGCCGTGACCCCCAACCAACCTCTCCACTCACTGGACCCTTTTGATCACTCGACTAAGCATGCCTCTCCTTAATGTCAATATGTCTTGTCCATTGCTGTTCTGGTTAGTGTTTATTGGCTTATTTCACTGTAGAGCCTCTAGTCCTGCTCACTATACCTTATCCAACCTAGTAGTTCCACCACCCACACATGCTCCTGGTTTCAATGATGTTTCTAGAGACAATATCTCTCTCTTCATCACTCAATACCTAGGTTTACCTCCACTGTATTCACATCCTACCATACCTTTGTCTGTACATTATATCTTGATGCTATTTTATCGCCCCCAGAAACCTCCCTTTACTTTCGGTTTCAGATGTTCTAGACAACCAATTCTTATTGCTTTTAGCCGCACCCTTATTCTACTCCTCCTATGTTCCTCTGGCGATGTAGAGGTGAATCCAGGCCCTGCAGTGCCTAGCTCCACTCCTATTCCCCAGGCGCTCTCTTTTGACGACTTCTGTAACCGTAATAGCCTTGGTTTCATGCATGTTAACATTAGAAGCCTCCTCCCTAAGTTTGTTCTATTCACTGCTTTAGCACACTCTGCCAAACCGGATGATCTAGCTGTGTCTGAATCCTGGCTTAGGAAGACCACCAAAAATTCAGAAATTTTAATTCCAAACTACAACATTTTCAGACAAGATAGAACTGCCAAAGGGGGCGGTATTGCAATCCACTGCAAAGATAGCCTGCAGAGTTCTGTCCTACTATCCAGGTCTGTACCCAAACAATTTGAACTTCTACTTTTAAAAATCCACCTCTCTAAAAACAAGTCTCTCACCGTTGCCGCCTGCTATAGACCACCCTCTTCCCCCAGCTGTGCTCTGGACACCATATGTGAACTGATTGCCCCCCATCTATCTTCAGAGCTCGTGCTGCTAGGCGACCTAAACTGGAACATGCTTAACACCCCAGCCATCCTACAATCTAAACTTGATGCCCTCAATCTCACACAAATTATCAATGAACCTACCAGGTACCTCCCCAAAGCCTTAAACACGGGCACCCTCATAGATATCATCCTAACCAACTTCCCCTCTAAATACACCTCTGCTGTCTTCAACCAAGATCTCAGCGATCCCTGCCTCATTGCCTGCATCCGTAATGGGTCAGCAGTCAAACGACCTCCACTCATCACTGTAAAACGCTCCCTGAAACACTTCAGCGAGCAGGCCTTTCTAATCGACCTGGCCGGGGTATCCTGGAAGGATATTGATCTCATCCCGTCAGTAGAGGATGCCTGGATATTTTTTTTTAAATGCCTTCCTAACCATCTTAAATAAACATGCCCCATTCAAGAAATTTAGAACCATGAACAAATATAGCCCTTGGTTCTCCCCAGACCTGACTGCCCTTAACCAACACAAAAACATCCTATGGCGTTCTGCATTAGCCCCCGTGATATGCAGCTGTTCAGGGAAGCTAGAAACCATTATACACAGGCAGTTAGAAAAGCCAAGGCTAGCTTTTTCAAGCAGAAATTTGCTTCCTGCAACACTAACTCAAAAAAGTTCTGGGACACTGTAAAGTCCATGGAGAATAGGAACACCTCCTCCCAGCTGCCCACTGCACTGAAGATAGGAAACACTGTCACCACTGATAAATCCACCATAATTGAGAATTTCAATAAGCATTTTTCTACGGCTGGCCATGCTTTCCACCTGGCTACTCCTACCCAGGTCAACAGCACTGCACCCCCAACAGCAACTCGCCCAAGCCTTCCCCATTTCTCCTTCTCCCAAATCCATTCAGCTGATTTTCTGAAAGAGCTGCAAAATCTGGACACCTACAAATCAGCCGGGCTAGACAATCTAGACCCTTTCTTTCTAAAATGATCTGCCGAAATTGTTGCCACCCCTATTACTAGCCTGTTCAACCTCTCTTTCGTGTCATCTGAGATTCCCAAAGATTGGAAAGCAGCTGCGGTCATCCCCCTCTTCAAAGTGGGGGACACTCTTGACCCAAACTGCTACAGACCTATATCTATCCTACCATGCCTTTCTAAGGTCTTCGAAAGCCAAGTCAACAAACAGATTACCGACCATTTCGAATCTCACCATACCTTCTCTGCAATGCAATCTGGTTTCAGAGCTGGTCATGGGTGCACCTCAGCCATGCTCAAGGTCCTAAACGATATCTTAACCGCCATTGATAAGAAACATTACTGTGCAGCCGTATTCATTGATCTGGCCAAGGCTTTCGACTCTGTCAATCACCACATCCTCATCGGCAGACTCGACAGCCTTGGTTTCTCAAATGATTGCCTCGCCTGGTTCACCAACTACTTCTCTGATAGAGTTCAGTGTGTCAAATCGGAGGGTCTGCTGTCCAGACCTCTGGCAGTCTCTATGGGGGTGCCACAGGGTTCAATTCTTGGACCGACTCTCTTCTCTGTATACATCAATGAGGTCGCTCTTGCTGCTGGTGAGTCTCTGATCCACCTCTACGCAGACGACACCATTCTGTATACTTCCGGCCCTTATTTGGACACTGTGTTAACAACCCTCCAGGCAAGCTTCAATGCCATACAACTCTCCTTCCATGGCCTCCAATTGCTCTTAAATACAAGTAAAACTAAATGCATGCTCTTCAACCGATCGCTACCTGCACCTACCCGTCTGTCCAACATCACTACTCTAGACGGCTCTGACTTAGAATACGTGGACAACTACAAATACTTAGGTGTCTGGTTAGACTGTAAACTCTCCTTCCAGACCCATATCAAACATCTACAATCCAAAGTTAAATCTAGAATTGGCTTCCTATTTCGCAACAAAGCATCCTTCACTCTTGCTGCCAAACGTACCCTTGTAAAACTGACCATCCTACCAATCCTCGACTTTGGCGATGTCATTTACAAATGGATGCAGTCTATCACAGTGCAATCCGTTTTGTCACCAAAGCCCCATATACTACCCACCATTGCGACCTGTACGCTCTCGTTGGCTGGCCCTCGCTTCATACTCGTCGCCAAACCCACTGGCTCCATGTCATCTACAAGACACTGCTAGGTAAAGTCCCCCCTTATCTCAGCTCGCTGGTCACCATAGCATCTCCCACCTGTAGCACACGCTCCAGCAGGTATATCTCTCTAGTCACCCCCAAAACCAATTATTTCTTTGGCCGCCTCTCCTTCCAGTTCTCTGCTGCCAATGACTGGAACGAACTACAAAAATCTCTGAAACTGGAAACACTTATCTCCCTCACTAGCTTTAAGCACCAACTGTCAGAGCAGCTCACAGATTACTGCACCTGTACATAGCCCACCTATAATTTAGCCCAAACAACTACCTCTTTCCCAACTGTATTTAATTTATTTATTTATTTTGCTCCTTTGCACCCCATTATTTTTATTTCTACTTTGCACATTCCATTGCAAAACTACCATTCCAGTGTTTTACTTGCTATATTGTATTTACTTTGCCACCATGGCCTTTTTTTGCCTTTACCTCCCTTCTCACCTCATTTGCTCACATTGTATATAGACTTGTTTATACTGTATTATTGACTGTATGTTTGTTTTACTCCATGTGTAACTCTGTGTCGTTGTATGTGTCGAACTGCTTTGCTTTATCTTGGCCAGGTCGCAATTGTAAATGAGAACTTGTTCTCAACTTGCCTACCTGGTTAAATAAAGGTAAAATAAAATAAATAAATAAATAAAATGTCCGTTTCCCATAACATTGTACTATACTGTAAATGTTTTTATTAAATGCTTTATGTTCAAATAGTTTGTCTTCGTCGATTTTTCAACCATGCTTTGTTGTCTCCGTGCAATCCTTGCCTATACCGTGGGTCTTCCATCCTCCTAGATTATTCAAGTCACTAGCCTCCACTGAGCTGAGGGATGGGGCTGGAGAAATGTAACCACCTTCAAATCCAGACAGAGCTACGATGCAAGGATTGACCAGAATTATAGTTTTAACCATGTTTTGAGGCTTTGCTTTGTTTGTTTACATACAGTACCAGTCAAAAGTTTGTTCACACCTACTCATTCCAAGGTTTTTCTTATATTTTACAATTTCCTACATTGTAGAATAATAGTGAAAACATCAAAACTATAAAATAACACATGGAATCATGTTAAACAAATCAACATATATTTTATATTTGAGATTCTTCAAAGTAGCCACCCTTTTCCATGATAACAGCTTTGTACACTCTTGGCATTCTCTCAACAAGCTTCACCTGGAATGCTTTTCCAACAGTCTTGAAGGAGTTCCCACATATGCTGAGCACTTGTTGGATGCTTATCCTTCACTCTGCGGTCCAAATCATCACAAATCAACTCAATTGGATTGAGGTCAGGTGATCTGATGCAGCACTCCATCACTTTCATTCTTGGTCAAATAGCCCTTACACAGCCTGGAGGTGTGTTGGGTCATTGTCCTGTTGAAAACAAATGATAGTCCCACTAAGCTCAAACCAGATGGGATGGCGTGTCGCTGCAGAATACTGTGGTAAACATGCTAGTTAAGTGTGCCTTGAATTCTAAATAAATCACTTACAGTGGCCATCATCCTTCCTCCTCCATGCTTCACGATGGGAACCACACATACGGAGATCATCCCTTCACCTACTCTGTCTCACAAAGGCACGGTGGTTGGAACCAAAAATAAAAATGTTGCACTCATCAGACCAAAGGACAGATTTCCACCATTCTGTCCATTGCTTGTGCTTCTTGGCCCAAGCAAGTCTCTTCTTATTATTGGTGTCCTTTAGTAGTCGTTTCTTTGCAGCAATTCGACCATGAAGGCCTGCTTCATGCAGTCTCCTCTGAACAGTTGATGATGAGATGTGTCTGTTACTTGAACTCTGAAGCATTTATTTGGGCTGCATTTTCTAAGGCTGGTAACTTTAATGAACGTATCTTCTGCAGCAAAGGTAACTCTGGGTCTTCTTTTCCTGTGGTGGTCCTCATGAGAGCCAGTTTCATCATAGCACTTGATGGTTTTTGCAACTGCACGTGAAGAAACTTTTAATGTTATTAACATTTTCCAGATTGACAGATTGACTGATCTTCATGTCTTGAAGTAATGATGTCATTTGAATTTATTTTATTTTACCTTTATTTACCTAGGTAAGTCAGTTAAGAACAAATTATTATTTTCAATGGTGGCCTAGGAACAGTGGGTTAACTGCCTTGTTCAGGGGCAGAACGACAGATATTTATCTTGTCAGCTCGGGGATTCAATCTTGCAACCTTTCAGTTACTAGACCAATGCTCTAACCACTAGGCTACCTGCCGCTGTTATTGCAATAATATGGACTTTTACCAAATAGGGCTATCTTCTGTATACCACCGCTACCTTGTCACAACATAACTGATTGGCTCAATCTCAAATTAACAAGACACACCTGTTCATTGAAATGCATTCCAACCTCATGAAGCTTGTTGAGAGAATGTCAAGAGTGTGCAAAGCTGTCATCAAGGCAAAGGGTGGCTACTTTGAAGAATCTCAAACATAAAATATATTTCAATTTGTTTAACACTTTTTGGTTACTACATAATTCCATGTGTTATTTCATAGTTTTAAAAAAATCTCTTCACTCTTATTCTACAATGTGGAAAATAGTAAAAAAATTAAGAAAAACTCTGGAATGAGTAGATGTGTCCAAATCTTTGATTGGTACTGTACATTGAAGTAAAACATTCTTATATTTTGCGTTCTGATGGGATATGACAGTTTAATTAAGCTCATGAGGTATTTATAAGTAATATTAATTAATCAATGGGTACACATTTTTATTATTATTATTAATTCAAGTCCAAAAATGGATATAGCAACTGCAGATTGCCTCTTTGAGGAAAATAAGATTATATATTTTTGTATTTTTATGTCCAGTTCACATAATATATTTTAAAAGTATGCATTAAGGTGTCTGTAATAGAATATGTTTGGCAAATACAATTGTAGACATTAATAATTGCATTCCTATATCTTCAAAAGTATATATTTTTTTACAATGGTGAAAGAGTAAAAAATGTACTAGGGTTTATGTACATAATTGGATACAACCCCTGTATGGCGTCAATGCACGTTTCATTATTACAAGACATTACAAGACGCACACTGTTGCGTAACAGCCCAGGAGCCTCCTAGCTCTCTTAATATTTTGCATTTTATTACCAGCGTAAAAAACAGCTTATCAACATATCAACATCAACAAGAGCTTGTTTGCATGTATATATGGTAATTTATCTTAATGAAACAGTTGGAGTCGGTTTGTGAGAGGGGGGGTTTGGAGAAGCTCAGAAACAAATCCCATTGACATAGCCCTCGAGGTGTCGTTAATAGAGAGCTCTTTGTTAAAACCCCATTTTCTCTCTCTTAAATAAAGTGCAGAGAATAGCAGGGCAGATTTGAATACCACAGTCTTCGTAGGCTAATAAATTCTCGTTTTGCTCTTTCTCTTTCGTTTTATGAGAATGGATAACTGATAAGAATAACTGTTTGAATTTCATCATCTAAGAAAAAGGCCTGACATTTTCTTGAGGCTTATTGCAAGCGTGACTTCAACTAAACACGAGTCATCTGTCAGAAAATAGAATGTCCATGAGGAGCAACAAAACTCTAGTACTGTATTGTTATCTTATTTGTAATTTTAGAGGCAATTGGCCTTAGATATACCAGCCTATAGCGAATGGTCAAATGGAGTCACATCGGTTGATGATGACCATGACACGATTCATTTGGATGAGACTGGGGTACACTGAGTGTGCAGTTGGCCGATGAGGCCAATCTGAGCCCGGAACACTCTGTGGCAACCTGGGCATGATGTTAGCCGCAGTCTCCTGAAGGACGGATCTGTTGATACTGGTCTTGTACTGTTGTCTATTCCACATAGCATTTTGGCAATGCTGGTTTCAGAGGTGGTAGCACGATTCCGGATGAGATCAATGTTAATAAAGCCCTTGAGGGAGTTATTGTCTTTGTAAAGTTTCTTCTGCCCACATTGTGCTCTCTTCCCACTCTTCAGCTCTCCAAATAAGATCTGTTTAGGGAGTAACAGGCATCCTGGTCTCACGGCCGGCCATCTGAGCTGTGCTTTCATGAGCGGTGATGGAATGCTCAACATGTCAGCACGGCTAAGGACTTCAATGTCTGTGATTATATCCTGCCATTTGATCCTTAGGAGCTACCTCAAACTGTTTTGGTGTAAGTGATTAAGGTTCCTGGCAGGGCATTGGTAGACTGTCCAGGTTTTAGTAGGTTGGTAGTAGGCTTGGGCGAAATACCATTTATACCGTATATGGGGGTATTTCGGAATACCAACGGTATGAGTTTAAATACCGTAAAAAAAACGTGACTTAATTTTTTGGGGTTTGGGTGCTACACCACTGCCTATAACTAACTATAAGTTAAGTATAATTATAAAAAATAAATGATATCCAGCTCAGGACTCCTGTTATGCATTTGGTTTCCTAACTTGCTAGCTAAATGACTAGATGTCAAGATCAAGCTTCTTGGTTACAGCAGAAACATTCAATACCCTCCTGAACGAAGATCTCTTTGCACATTTCTTTTTAAACAGCGCCCCTTGTGTGCACTTCCGGTAATACCATATGACCAGGTATGGTACAGAAACGGTTTGAGGATACAGCCCAACCCTAGCAGCCTGGTAGAACTTCAGTTGAATTGCCAGTTTGATGCCTCCTTTCCCACACTGAATCTTACAGATGGCCAAAGACTGCCCTAGCCTTGGCGATCCTGATGTTTATTTCATCCTCTATGTGAACAACATGGGACAGAGTGGCAACAAGGTAGGTTATTTTTTCCACAGGTGACAGGTACTGACCTCTCACAGAGATGTTTGGGTCCACGTAAGGCTTACCATGAGCATGAGGTTGTTTTGTGTTTGTATTTATTATGGATCCCCATTAGCTTCTGCCAAAGCAGCAACTACTCTTCCTGGAGTCCAGCAAAATGGAGTCAGTTTGTACAACTTTAAAAACACTATAATACATTCACAGATTTCACAACACACTGCTTGCCCTCAGGCCCCTACTCCACCACTACCAAATATCTACTAAATCCATGCGTATGTATTGTGTGTGTGTGTGTGTGTGTGTGTGTGTATGCATGTATCTGTGCCAATGTTTGTGTTGCTTCACAGTCCCCGCTGTTCCATAAGGTGTTTTTTTAATCTGTTTCTAGAATCTAATTTTACTGCTTGCGTCAGTTACTTGATGTGGAATAGTGTTCCATGTAGTCATGGCTCTATGTAGTACTGTGTGCCTGCCATAGTCTTTTCTGGATTTGGGGACTGTGAATAGGCCTCTTGTGGCATGTCTTGTTGGGTATGCATGGGTGTCCGACCTGTGTGCTAGTAGTTTAGACAGACAGCGTAGTGCATTTAACACAAAAAAATATAAATCAAGTTTATTTATATAGCCTTTCGTACATCAAAGTGCTGTACAGAAACAGCCTAAAACCCCAAACAGCAAGCAATGCAGGTGTTGAAGCACGTTGGCTAGGAAAAACTCCCTAGAAAGGCCAAATCCTACGAAGAAACCTAGAGAGGAACCAGGGTATGAGGGGTGGCCAGTCCTCTTCTGGCTGTGCCGGGTGGAGATTAGAACAGAACATGGCCAAGATGTTCATAAATGACCAGCATTGTCAACTAGTAGGTCGGGGACCGGTAGCACGTCCGGTGAACAGGTCAGGTTTCCATAACCGCAGGCAGAACAGTTGAAACTGGAGCAGCAGCACGGCCAGGTGGACTGTGGACAGCAAGGAGTCATCATGCCAGGTAGTCCTGAGGCATGGTCCTATGGCTCAGGTCCTCCGAGAGAGAGAAAGATAGAGCGAAAGAGAGAATTAGAGAGAGCATACTTAAATTCACACAGGACACCAGATAAGACAGGAGAAGTACTCCAGATATAACAAACTGACCCTAGCCCCATGACACATAAACTACTGCAGCATAAATACTGGAGGCTGAGACAGGAGGGGTCAGGAGACACTGTGGCCCCATCCGATGAGACCCCGGACAGGGCCAAACAGGAAGGATATAACCCCACCCACTTTTCCAAAGCACAGCCCCCACACCACTAGAGGGATATCTTCAACAACCAACTTACCATCCTGAGACAAGGCCGAGTATAGCCCACAAAGATCTCCGCCACGGAACAACCCAAGGGGGGTGCCAACCCAGACAGGAAGATCACATCAGTGACTCAACCCACTCAACCCAAGAGCACCAGTAAGCCAGTGACTCAGCCCCTGTATTAGGTTTAGAGGCAGAGAATCCCAGTGGAAAGAGTGGAACCGGCCAGGCAGAGACAGCAAGGGCGGTTCGTTGCTCCAGAGCCTTTCAATTCACCTTCACACTCCTGGGCCAGACTACACTACACAATCACATGACCTACTAAAGAGATGAGTCTTCAGTAAAGACTTAAAGATTGAGACTGAGGTTGCGTCTCTCACATGGGTAGGCAGACCATTCCATAAAAATGGAGCTCTATAGGAGAAAGCCCTGCCTCCAGCTGTTTGCTTAGAAATTCTAGGGACAATTAGTGACCATAGCGTACGTGTAGGTATGTACGGCAGGACCAAATCAGAGAGATAGGTAGGAGCAGTAAAACCTTGAAATCAGCCCTTGCATTGACAGGAAGCCAGTGTAGGGAGGCTAGCACTGGAGTAATATGATCACATTTTTTGGTTCTAGTCAGGATTCTAGCAGCCATATTTAGCACTAACTGAAGTTCATTTAGTGCTTTATCCGGGTAGCCGGACAGTAGAGCATTGCAGTCGTCTAACCTAGAAGTAACAAAAGCATGGATGAATTTTTCTGCATCATTTTTGGACAGAAAGTTTCTGATTTTGGCAATGTTACGTAGATGGAAAAAATCTGTCCTTGAAATAGTCTTGATATTTTCGTCAAAAGAGAGATCAGGGTCCAGAGTAACGCCGAGGTCCTTCACAGTTTTATTTGAGACGACTGTACAACCATTAAGATGAATTGTCAGATTCAACAGAAGATCTCTTGTGTGTGGCGCCATTTCTGTTCCAATTTTCTGGAAGCTTGCTTCAAAGCTTGGGCATTTTCTGCATACTAGGGAGCTAGTTTCTTATGAGAAATGTTTATTGTTTTTAGAGGTGCAACTGCATCTAGGGTATTGCGCAAGGTTAAATTGAGTTCCTCAGTTAGGTGGTTAACTGATTTTTGTCCTCTGACGGCCAAGGGTGCCACTGCTTTAGAAGACGCGGGCTGGGGAGCTTCATCATGGCTTACCTCTGATGCACTGACACAGTCTGTTTTGCACATGTCAATGTGCACCTGAAAAGCAATCAATCCATGGCGGGCATGTTCTGTGTTGTTTGTTGTGTGTGTGTGTAGACCTTTGCCTTGTGAAGCTCCCAGAAATCTAAGGGAACAAATCCTCTAAGCGATTTAGAGCGATTTAGATCTCTCGGCTGAAACAGGAGAGTATCCCGAAGAACTTTGTTGAAGCCCTAGAACACAGTTCGGAGTCCCTAAACCTTGGCTGAGGCAGATTGGACAGCTTGGACAGGCAAAAATCTGCTGTACTCGATGCTTGAATGCTTGAAACAGTTGGTGCTTCCACACGCAAACACCAATACTGGCTCGGCTGGAATGATGCAGAGATTCAGGCACTTCTTGATAAGAAACACCAGCTGCAAAGAGCCTACCTCCATGATAACAACTCAGAGTCCAAAAAAACGGAATTTCTCAACATCAACAGGACTGTCCGGTTCAAGCTTAGAGCTATGCATGATGCTTGGCTCAGTCAGAAGGAGATTCAATTGTATGCGGACAGCCACATTACATAGCATCTCTATGTTTTCCAGGCTACGGCAAGAGCAAATGAGAGTTGATCCATCATCTAACCCACAGGAGAGGCTATAGTAGTGCACTTGGATATTATCTGCTATGACTACAATGTCCGATAGGAATTCAGGGAACTCAATGAGGAACGCTGTATATGGCCCAGGAGGCCTGTAAACAGTAACTATAAAAAGTGATTGAGTAGGCTGCATAGATTTCATGACTAGAAGCTCAAAAGACGAAAACATCATTTTTTGGGGGAAATTGAAATTTGCTATCGTAAATGTTAGCAACACCTCCACCTTTGCGGGATACACGGGGGATATGGTCACTAGTGTAACCAGGAGGTGAGGCCTCATTTAACACAGTAAATTCATCCATGTTTCAGTCAGGCCAATCACATCACAGTGATTAGTTCATTGACTATAATTCCCTTTGAAGTAAGGGATCTAACATTAAGTAGCCCTATTTTAAAACTTCTTATGGATGAGTGTTCCTGTGCAGGAACCAAATCAGCGGAAATTTTAGAGCGCCACCTATAGTTTTTGATAAAACTCAAACTTTCATTGAAACACACATGCAAGGTACTGAATTAAAGCTACACTCGTTGTGAATCTAGCCACCAAGTCAGATTTGTAAAAGATTTGTAAAATCTGATAGCATGCACCCCCCAAAATACCTGAACGTCACCTAAAACAACAGATTTTGCGTAGCCGGCGCTACACAAAACAAAGAAATAAAATATAAAACATTCATTACCTTTGACGAGCTTCTTTCTTGGCACTCCTATATATCCCATAAACATCACAATTGGGTCTTTTTCCCGATTAAATCCGTCATTGTATAGCCAAAATGTCATTTTCTGAAGACCGGTCTGATCCAGGAATATTCCCTTTTACAAGACGCAACGTCACTTCTTAAAATTACAAAAGTTGCCTATAAACTTTTACAAATCACTTCAAACTACTTTTCTAAACCAACTTTAGGTATTAATAAACGTTAATAATCTATCAAATTGATCACGGGGCGATCTGTATTCGATAGCAGCAAGTCTTGAAATCATCGTCCATGTTTTGACTTTCATAACATCCTGCGGTGCGCCCCATGACAGGAAGTGCCTATACGTCATCTAACCAAGGATAAAGCAGCCATGAAATGCCACTACTGGCGACATCGTGTGGAAGCTGTAGGCATTGTAATGGCAACCTCATTTATTTTCTGTCGCCTTAGACAATACATTGACTGGCGGATTAATATATTTTTTGTGTTTTTGGTGAACAGTTTTCCCTGCGATTTTTACTCCTAAACACATTCTGTTATAGCCACAGACACGATTTAACCAGTTTTAGCAACTTCGGAGTGTTTTCTATACACACATACTTATCATATGCATATACTATATTCCTGGCATGAGTAGCAGGACGTTGAAATGTTGCGCGATTTTTTACAAAAAGCTGCGAAAATTCGCATCATCCCTAACAGGTGAGGTATCACGATCTCTTTCAATAATGACAGGAATGGCGGAGGTCTTTGTCCTAATGAGATTGCTAAGGCAAACACCACCATGTTCAGTTTTGCCCATCCCAGGTCAAGTCACAGACACGGTCTCAATGGGGATAGCTGACTACACTGACTGTACTAGTGGCAGACTCCACTAAGCTGGCAGGCTGGCTAACAGCCTGCTGCCTGGCCTGCACCCTATTTAATTGTGGAGCTAGAGGAGTTAGAGCCCTGTCTATGTTGGTAGATAAGATGAGAGCACCCCTCCAGCTAGGATGGAGATCGTCACTCCTTAGCAGGCCAGGCTTGGTCCTGTTTGTGGGTGAGTCCCAGAAAGAGGGCCAATTATCTACAAATTCTATCTTTTGGGAGGGGCAGAAAACAGTTTTCAACCAGCGATTGAGTTGTGAGACTGCTGTAGAGCTCATCACTCCCCCTAACTGGGAGGGGGCCAGAGACAATTACTCGATGCCGACACATCTTCTAGCTGATTTACACGTTGAAGCTATGTTGCACTTGGTGACCTCTGACTGTTTCATCCTAACATCGTTGGTGCCGACGTGGATAACAATATCTCTATATTCTGTACACTCGGCAGTTTTAGCCAGCACCATCTTCAGATTAGCCTTAATGTCAGTAGCCCTGCCCCCTGGTAAACAGTGTATGATCGCTGGATGATTCGTTTTAAGTTGAATACTGTGGGAAATGGAGTCGCCAATGGCTAGGGCTTTCAATTTGTCAAAGCTAATGGTGGGAAGCTTCGGCGTCTCAGACCCCGTAACGGGAGGAGTAGAGACAAGAGAAGGCTCGGCCTCAGACTCCGACTCGCTGCTTAACCTCTCCAGGGTGCGTGGGATGCTAGCATCTCATCTGGCCAACATCCAGGTTGCAGAGCGCCAAATTCAAATACAGAAATGCTCATTATAAAAATTCAGAAAACAAAACATATTTTACATAGGTTTAAAGATGAACTTCTTGTTAAACCAACCACAGTGTCATATTTATAAAATGCTTTTCGTCAAAGGATACCTAGCCCAGAACATACCTAGCCCAGAACATAGCCCAGTTGACAAATTATTACAAACCAGCCAAGCAGAAGCGTTACAAAACTCAGAAATAGAGATACAATTAATCCCTTTGAGGATCTTCATATGGTGGCAATCAGAAGACATTAATTTTCTCAGTAAACGTTCCTTTTGTTTCGATGAAGTCTCTTTATATTCAAAAACCTCAGTTTTGGGCTCAAACTCAGTCAAAACAATCAGTAAATTTCATAGAAACATGTCAAACCATGTTTATATTCAATCCTCAAGTTGTTTTTTAGCCTAAACGATCAATAATATTTCAGCCGGACAATAACATTATCAATATAAAAGGTAAACAAGAAATGCACATGCGCCTGAAAAAGCTCTGCGACACGTTAGGGTCCACTCGTTCAGACTGGTCTTACTCCCTCATTTATAAGAATACAAGCCTGAAACGATTTCTAAAGACTGTTGACATCTAGTGGAAGGCATAGGAACTGCAAATGGAGTCCTAAGTCAATGGATACTGTAATGGCATTGAATAGAAAACTACAAAACCAACAACAACAAAAACTACTTTCTGAATGGATTTTTCTCAGGTTTTCACCTGCTAAATCAGTTCTGTTATACTCACATACACTATTTTAACAGTTTTGGAAACCTTAGAGTGTTTTCTCTCCAAATCTACCAGTTATATGCATATCATCTTCTGGGCCAGAGTAGCAGGCCGTTGAATTTGGGCATGCTTTTCATCCAATATTCTGAAATCTGCCCCCTACCCTAGAGAGTTTAATGGGGAAAACCGGTTTAAGGTTTCTGTCAGCTGAATGAGCAACACCGGTCGAGCATTCCTACAGCATTTCCCTCCAGAAACCATGAGAATGTTGTCCGGCTGTGGGGACCATGCGAGGGGATTTATACTAACGTTACTATCTGTACTTACTGGTGGCACAGACGCTGTTTCATCCTTTCCTACACTGAAACTACCCTTGCCTAACGATTGCGTCTGAAGCTGGGCTTGCAACACAGCTATCTTCGCCGTAAGGCGATCATTCTCCTGTATATTATGAGTACAGCGACTGCAATGACAGGGTGATTAACAAAAGGCTAAGCTGTGTTTCAATATATTTCACTTGTGATTTCATGAATAGGAATATTTTCTAGTAATATTTATGTCCGTTGCGTTATGCTAATTAGTGTCAGATGATGACAATGATCCCGGACACGGGATGGAGAGTTACAACAGGTTTTAAGCGGGATAATTGTCATCAGCAACCGCTGAATAGCATAGTGCCTCAATCAAATAATATTACAAAAAATATTCATATTTATGAAATCACAGGTGCAATATTGCAAAACACAGCTTAGCCTTTTGTTAATCCACCTGTCGTCTCAGATTTTGAAATTATGCTGTACAGCGAAAGCAATCCAAGCATTTGTGTAATTTTATCGATCGCATGACAAAACATTAAGTACACTTAGCATCAGGTAGCTAGGTCACGAAAATCAGAAAAGCAATCAAATGAATCGTTTACCTTTGATGATCTTCGGATGTTTTCACTCACGAGACTCCCAGATACACAACAAATGTTACTTTTGTTCCATAAAGATTATTTTTATATCCAAAATACCTCCGTTTGTTTGGCTCATTATGTTCAGAAATCCACAGGAATGAGCGGTCACGACACCGCAGACAAATTCAAAATAATATCCGTAATGTCCACAGAAACATGTCAAAAGTTTTTTTATAATCAATCCTCAGGTTGTTTTTAAAATATATAATCAATAATATATCAACCGCAAATGTCTTTCACAGTAGGAGAGGGAAAAGCAATACCTATCCAAACTCTGTTGCGCGAGCAAAACTCATGTGACCACTTGACGCAATGTTATTGTTCTGGCTCATTTTTCAAAATAAAAGCCTGAAACTATGTCTGAAGACTGTTGACACCTTGAGGAAGCGATAGGAAAAGGAATCTGGTTGATATCCCTTTAAATGGAGCAATGGTAGGCTATGGAACATGGAGTTTTCAAAATAGAAGCCACTTCCTGGTTAGATTTCTTTCAGGGTTTCGCCTGCAATATCAGTTCTGTTATACTCACAGATAATATTTTGACAGTTTTGGAAACTTTAGAGTGTTTTCTATCCTAATCTGTCAATTATATGCATATTCTAGCATCTGGTCCTGAGAAATAGGTCGTTTACTTTGGGAACGTTATTTTTCCAAACATAAAAATAGTGACCCTAGCTTCAAGAGGTTAATGGCTTTTCATGATCATCCTCTGATCACTGTGCACAATATACCAGTTAAATATGAAGTAAAGTGTCTAATAAAAAAATCTAATATACAGAAAAATGTACAGAAGGGTCAAACTATTCTCAATTGTTGGCTACAAAGTGATTTATGCATTTTTGGGCGTATTTTACTTACTAAGATGGAGAGTCTATTAAGACTAACTTATCCAGCCTGTTCTCTAGCTATCCTTGACAAGTTAATCTATACAATTAACCAAGCCAACTTCAATTCATGTTGAATAATGCATATAGTTATTTAACAAAAGGGGATATTGTAAAGTCTATTGAGGAAGGTGGTCTGAATGCAATTTACTTTGATCCATTGAATGGCACCATCAAAATGAAAATGGTTACAATGTTCCATTCGAAATGCCTATTAAGTTATCTGCATTTTATCAGGACATCCTCTATTATTGGAAACGAATATATAAACATAATTCTACTTCGAACACTACTCCAATTTGGAACAATAGATGCATCCGAATTAAGAGAAAATCCTCATTTTACAAAGAATGGATGGAGAAAAGCATCTGGTGTATTCAACATTTAATGGATGATAATGGAAATGTTCTATTGTATAACGATTTTATTCAAAGTATGTTCTTGTTTGCATCAAAAGACAATATACTGCAGTGGTTAAGGCAATTCCATAATCAATGCCCCTTTTTTAAGAATGATAGACTATAAAGGTAATGGAGTCTATATTCATACCATTCTTGTCATGTCATCAATTAAATACCCAACATCGGATCAAACTTCAAATCAAACTTTATTTGAAGTGCATTTGTAATAGCAGCACACTTAAAACAATAAAAATTTTAAAAACAAACACAGCAAAAAAAAAATAATGTAACCTTTATTTAACATAGCAAGTCAGTTAAGAACAAATGATTATTTACAATGACGGCCTACTCCAGCCAAACCTCAGACAACGCTGGGCCAATTGTGCACCGCCCTATGGGACTCCCAATCACGGCCGGTTGTGATACAGCCTGATTCCATATGTGTTATTTCATAGTTCTGATGTCTTCAGTATTATTCTACAAAAAAAAATTTAAGTATGTAAAAAATTAATACAGATAAACCCCTGAATGAGTAGGTGTGTCCAAACTGTTAACTGTTACTGTAAAAACAAATATTCCAAATCTCCTTCCAAAAAATATATTATTAAAGAACAAGGTTATATATAAATATGTATTGTTACTGTCATGCGCTCAGGAAACAGTGTGTACTGTAAATGGTGAAATGCTTACCTGCAAGCTCTCTTAAAAAAATACAAAGTTTTGTTTAATTGTATTTTTTATTATACAGTATGTTTGATTTTTTTGTAGATGCTCAACATGTTTTTTAGTACAAGTGTTTTTTTTTCTCATATGTACAATGTGCTTAATTAACTGTGAACATTTCAGAATATTTTTTTAAAATATACAAATATAATAATATATAATAAATAATATCTACATTGCATTCAACTGAAATATGTCTTTCCAATCCTTCTGAATCAGAGAGGTGCAGAGGGCTGCCTAATTGACATCCACAGCACCCGGGGAACAGTGGGTTAACTGCCTTGCTCAGGGGCAGAACAACAGATTTTTACTTTGTCAGTTAGGGGATTCGATCCAGCAACCTTTCGGTTACTGGCCCAACATTCCTACCCACCAGAGGTGAGGTTCTTGAAGGTTGTGGGAAATATATTTAAAAAAATTAAAAGCAGTGCACTACTATAGCCTCTCCTGTGGGTTAGATGACGGATCAACTCTCATTTGCTCTTGCCGTAGCCTGGAAAACATAGAGACGCTATGTAATGTGGCTGTCCGCATACAATTGAATCTCCTTCTGACTGAGCCAAGCATCATGCATAGCTCTAAGCTTGAACTGGACAGTCCTGTTGATGTTGAGAAATTCCGTTTTTTTGGACTCTGAGTTGTTATCATGGAGGTAGGCTCTTTGCAGCTGGTGTTTCTTATCAAGAAGTGCCTGAATCTCTGCATCATTCCAGCCGAGCCAGTATTGGTGTTTGCGTGTGGAAGCACCAACTGTTTCAAGCATTGTAGTCGAGTACAGCAGATTTTTGCCTGTCCAAGCTGTCCAATCTGCCTCAGCATATTTGGAGTCAAGGTTTAGGGACTCCGAACTGTGTTCTAGGGCTTCAACAAAGTTCTTCGGGATACTCTCCTGTTTCAGCCGAGAGATCTAAATCGCTCTAAATCGCTTACAGGATTTGTTCCCTTAGATTTCTGGGAGCTTCACAAGGCAAAGATCTACACACACACACAACAAACAACACAGAACATGTCCGCCATGGATTGATTGCTTTTCAGGTGCACATTGACATGTGCAAAACAGACTGTGTCAGTGCATCAGAGGTAAGCCATGATGAAGCTCCCCAGCCCGCGTCTTCTAAAGCAGTGGCATCCTTGGCCAAAGAGTACATTTCCACTTTGCCTGATGGTTAAGACATTGGTTTCCTGAGTTGGAGACAGGGGTTCAGATCCCACCCATGACATCACAAACCCAATACCAAGCCAATTGACCAGTAGATAAGACTATGTTCGCAAATGAACATCACACAAGAAGTTTCTTAATTTGTTTAGCTGATTTCTAATGCATAACATGGTCATGTAGTAAGTCCTTATCTTAATATTAATTATATAAATAGCAAGGGGCACACACCCTATTTTATATCAGTTACTCTATATGGCCAGGTGGAGCAAAATTTTCTCAATTTTGTCCATTCATATTTAAGCTAAATGCAATCAGGACATGTCATCAGGTCTATGGGACAGCCTCACGTGTACTTTTCTAAACTTGATGGGATTTTCTGCTATCCTTAATTTTTCCAACAAGATGTCATTGCCAAATGACAAAGTGGTTAGGATAATGTTAGTGTTAGAGGCATGCGAGCGAGTGGTTAAGGGTCAGGAAAAGGTTAGAAAACAAAAACACACCTGGGTGGATGCACCTTTGTGCTCTCATTGCGCAAAAGAGCACAGATCTAGCAGCATGATTTAATTGGCAGATTATAATGAGGTTCACAGTATTTTTTGCAGAGATCTGTGCTCTTTTGCACCATGAAAATGTACCCATCATAAATACATACAGTATTTTTAAAACATTATTACTTTTTCTGTATTATAAGTTGAGGTAAGGAGTCCCTGCATCAAGAAATATATATATATATAAATACATGGGAAGACTAAGCAAGAACAAACATGTATGTTTGTTTATAATTATGATCAGTGAATATGTGTATTCCATTTTTTGTGTTGAAGCCTACATCATGTACTGCACAAGCTACTGCCTCGATTTCAATAGTTCAATAGTTATATATTCTCTTACTATTAGGCAACAAAATTGTTGAAGGCTATGAATCGGTCCAAAACACGATCTCCTGATCCTGACCTTGCATACCCTTGCTTAACTCTGTGATCTTCATTACTGTGTATGTAATTAGGCAGTGGTTTCATTATCATACAATTTGTTTCATATCTCTCTCATTTATTCGCCTTTCATTCCAGCCTGTCTTTAGTTGTGTACACACTACACTATATTGGGCAAATCAGCGTGGAGCAGATAGAGGACACACCACTAAATATGTTTGCTCAACAAGGGTGTTGTTACACAGATAACAATTAATACAGTCACAAAATGGGACTGGTTTATCGTTCGTCCAGTCAGTGACAAACCATCCCGTGCTCACAAAGACACAAACAGAGTCACCAACGCTCCAGTTGATATGAATTGTGGACAAAGCAAACAATCAATGAGGACAAAAACTTTTTAGACTCTGTAAAATAGCTTCACAAGTTATATGCCGAAATACGAGGAGTACTCAAGGAAAATCTCCCCTTGAAATTACTTTGGAGACCTGTTTCTCAGAGTATAAACTTCCCTCACCCAGACTTACCCTTTTTTTCTCGCCGACACTCTTTGTCCTGCGCTCGGGGGGTGTGTTGTTTCCTCACGTGTAACCAGGCCGGCGGCTGCCTTCTTCTCCTTGCTTGCTGCCGGCTGCCCCTCACCTTTCCCTCACCGTCCCCCTTGCCTTTAACGGAACTTTATTAACAGAGATTTAGTCTGCCGGGCTGCTGGCCTGACTTGCATCTCAAACAGCGTGGCGGCTGTCTCCCCTGCCTCTCTGCTAAACGCCTGGCTGGAACCGCCTTGCGGCTCAATTTCAGCAACAAATTCCACTAATGGGCCTGGTTAGAGAGAGACTCCGGCGAGTTGAAGGCCCCAAATTGAACAGGAATTGGGTTTCTAACGAGACTCCAGAGCTTCAGGTTAGCATTGACAAGCGGCTTAAAATACAACGATTAAAGCCCTCTCCGTGAACAGCAACATGAGCATTAAAGCAGGACATTGTTGGCTTCCTGAAGAAGAGAGAGTCTGGGTGTGTTCTGTGTACCATGCAAGAGATTGAAGCTACAATGAAGTCTGAGTGGTTACTTCATGCACTTGACCACTGGACCTGGACCAGTTTGTCTGTTGTTGTTGGTAACAGTTGGGGTGATTGTTATACATTTGTTATGTGTAGATTAGGTAAGTCAATCATCCTATACATCTGATACGTTGGACAAGGAAGCGGTGCAGAGCCATTTGTCCAGTGGCAACACTACTAGCTCTAAGCACATGCTATATATCGTAACCTCAGAGACTGGGGTTCAATCTCTGCGTCCACCTTTCCCACTGTTTCTCTCCCATCTCCCCACTGTTAATGTTACAATAGCAGAACAGGCTCTGCATTTGAAGCCTCTGTCTAAAGATACATAATATAACTATCAGTCCTAGAAAAGTTGAGTCATTTTTTATATTAATCTACCTTTATACTACAGCTGAATAGGGTTTCATTTTTAGGGGACTTCACACCATTGTCTAAAAAAACACTGGGAACTGTAAAACAGAGCTATGACCAGAATGAATACCTCTTTACATCCACAAGGGACATTATCTGTTAGGAGTCGAAACACAGTGCTTTAGATACAGTATCTACAGAACGTAACATCCCTAGATGACATAATGTGTGACATGAATTTTCATGTTTGTATTAGATACATATACTCAATTCTCCTTGGCCTTTTTGTATTTTTATATGTTTCACCATGTTATATTTATACTGTTGTGTAGGTGGATAGAATATAGTATTTGTATATTTGTATTTATTAAGGATCCCCCTTCAAGGCAGAAGGTACTCTTCCTTGGGTCCAGCAACATTACAGCAGTTATAATAATAGAACACATTACATGGCATTACATTTCTTAACACTTTTCACAACACATTAATTAAGTGTGTTGCTTCAGGCCACTACTCTACTACCACATATTTCAAATACAAAACCCAAGTGTGTGTGTGTAGAGTGTGTGTGTTAGCATGTGTATGTGCATGCTTGTGTCTGTGCCTTTGTGTGTATCATTTCATAGTCCCCGCTGTTCCATACAGTGTATTTTTATCTGTTTTTTAATTCAGATTCTTCTGTTTGCATCAGTTACCTGATGTGGAATGGAGTTCCATGTAACCATGGTTCTCTGTTGTACTGTGCGCCTCCCATAGCCTGTTTTGGACTTGGGGATTGTGAAGAGACCTGTGGTACCTTGTGGGTTATACATGAGTGTCCGTGCTGTGCGCTAGTAGTTTGTCAATGCTTCTTACAAAAACAAGTAGTGATGAAGTCAATCTCTTCTCTACTTTGAGCCATGAGAGATTGACATGCATAGTATTAATGTTTCCTCTCTGTGTACATTTAAGGGACAGCTTTGCTGCCCTGTTCTGACCCAAATGCAATTTTCCTAAGTCCCTCTTCGTGGCCCCTGACCAAATGACTGGATAGTAGTCCAGCTGCGACAAAACTAGGGCCTGTAGGACCTGCCTTGTTGATAGTGTTGTTAAGAAGGCAGAACAGCGCTTTATTATGGACATATGTCTCCCCAGTTTAGTGACTGTTGACAGTTTACAATACAAGGTTACTCCAAACAGTTTTAGTCACATCAACTTGCTCAATTTTCACATTATTCATTAGAGGTTTTAGTTGAGGTTTAGGGTTTAGTGAATGATTTGTCCCAAATACAAAGCTTTTAGTTTAAAAAATATTTAGGACTAACTTACTTCTTGCCACCCATTCTGAAACTGACTGCAGGTCTTTGTTAAGTGTTGAGTGTTGAGTCATCCGCATACATTTTCCTGATTCTACTGGGATTATGTTGGAGAGGTTTCCATTAAAGAACAGTAGTTGGTAATATCTGTGGGTTTTGTGATGAATTAGCAATCTGGTACAATGCATGATGGAGCGGAGTTTGCCTTTTTGCCCAAAATGTCATTTAAGGTGCTCCAAAGCTTTTTACTGTAATTCTTTATATCATTTATATTTTTCATAGTATTGTGTCTTCTTTTTATTCAGTTTAGTCACATGATTTCCACATTTACAGTACATTTTCCAATCGGTTGTGCAGCCAGACTTATTTACCATTCCTTTTACCTCATCCCTCTCAACCATAAAATGTTTAAATTCCTCATCAAACCACTGGGATTTAACCGTTTTTACAGTCATTTTATTAATGGGTGCATGCTTATTAGTTACTGGAATAAACAATTTCATAAATGTGCCAAGGCAGCGTAAATGTGGTTGCTCCTCATTGCACCCCACAAACCAGCACATATTCTTTACATCAACAACATATGAATCACTACAAAACTTATTGTATGACCTCTTACACACTATATAAAGCCCAGCCTTAGATATGGCTACTATATTATGATCACTACATTCGATGGATTTGGGTACTGCTTTAGAGCAGATTTATGCAGCATAAATTTCAGGCCCTCTGAAACAAAGGATGATTTTATTCCTGTGCTGTTTGTAAATACATTGATAGGTAGTCACACGTACATTATGAAACACATCCTATCAGATGTGCTTAACTGGAGACAGGAAGCCGGTAAGTGATAAGAGTTGAGATTTGGAGGATCTGACATGGTGTTGGTCATAGTCACCTTGGCAATAACTGGGATCAGCAGCTCACCCGGAAGTGTCTGGCTGAAAATGTAACCATACCACAAATTAAATAAATCTTCAAGCTTTACAGTTGACCCCTTTTGTCTACTATAAGCGCTACTTCGTTCTGAGGGGGAAAAAAAAACAAGAAGGTACTAATATTTAAATAAATAATACTCATATACTCATGACACGACTGCACTGGTTCAAACCTCTGCCTAATGTACTCCCGTATGGCCGCTGTCCAAAGACTATGGCCAACTCAGCCGAGATTTTGCATCGATAAACTCCAAAAGGGGAGCCGTCAGCCACAAGCTGCATAGCCCAGATTAAGCCAAAGCGCCAACAGCGCCGGGCCCCTCAGTGACTGCCCAAGCCTAGCCTTGTTTCCCCTTGTTTTCATGGTTACTTTAATGCAGAGTAATGAATAAAGAAATCAAGTGGCAAGACTGGACTCTCTGGAAGGGGTGCTAGCCTGGACACCTGGGACAAACCAGGGAACGGGCTGTATTAGGAATACCGCGATAAAGTCAGATTCAACGCTGGGCACTCGTGCGGAAAGGGGGGCAGAAAAAAAAACCATCCACTTTAATTTGCAGGCCCTCTAAAACAAAGCATTGCTTAATGAATTGGAAATGGTATCATTCACTGGGGGACATGAAAGTAAATATGGAGGAGGCTCGGGTGAGTGCGACGCTGGAAATTACTTTTATTGCATACGGGGAAAGAAAAGACATGGGCTGTGTCCGAAATGAAACCCTACTCCCTATTCAGTGCACTACTTTTGATCAGGGTATTATTCACCGAGGTAGATTTCTAGTCAAAAGTAGTGAACCGTATAGGAAATAGGGTGCCATTTGGGACAGAGCCATGGTATCACTGGAGTGTAAATCAGAAGTGGAACGTGTATTGTTTATAATTGTCAAAAGACAAAAATGGTGGGGCTTTGTGTTCTCTAGGGAATCACAGGGGAGACTGAAGACTAGCTTTGGAAATCTTGCTATCTCAATAATGACAATAACATTATCTGTATAGCAAGCTCTCTCAGTATACAAACTCTTCTCTGCTGTCATACAGTAGATGCTTTGTTTAGTGTTGTCTAGAGTTTTGTCTCAGTTTTTCACAGGACTTAAAATATCTTGCTAGCATTCTTAATAATGACAATGACATTTGATGGAAAAATGTCTCTCTTGCTAAAATAACCTTCTCTTCTCATGCATACAGTGCAGCAGAGGTTGGAATCTAGTATGGTCTAGAGCTCTTCTCACAGTCTTTGCCAGGAAAAGATCTGGATCACAGATCAATGGGAGCTTACTCTGATTTCAAAGGCACAGTGAAGAAAGACATTTTGGGGAAGAAAATACATTTTCTCTCACCTATAGAGAAAAGCTAAGGAAGAAAGAAAGTCTAGGGAGAAACACTCTGATCTGTAAACCACTTTGCTCTGTCGGAACAACTGGCATTGAGGTGTACAGTATCACCTCCACACGACAAGGTCAGACAGGTTGGATGTTTTCTGTGTTCGTGGAACGTTTATGGGAAAATCTACTGGAGTGTATGGAGAGTGGTTATTTGATTATCTACTCAATTCCATACGTCTCAAAACACATTGTAAAATGTGCTTTCCCTTTAAGCACAGAAAGTAGTTGCGGTAGCATACAGCACAATCATGTCAAAATCTTTTTTTTTTTTTTAAATAACATAAATCGCGGATAGCACACTAAAGGTGGTCTATGGATGCTTTATCTATCAATACACTTTCTACTGCAACAACTTGCTAGGGTTAGGTTTATGGGTTATATATTAGTTGAACATCTGCAGAAAGTATTCATACCCTGTGACTTATTTCAAATGTTGTTGTGTTACAGCCTGAAGTACAGACCATCTACACACAATCCCCATCATGGCAAAGAGAAAACATGTGTTTAGATATTTTTGCAAATATCTTGAAAATGAAATACAAAAAAATCTTATTTACATATTGTACCAGTCAAAGGCTTGAATACACATATGGGTTTTTCTTTATTTTTACTATTTTCTACATTGTAGAATAATTCTGAAGACACCAAAGATATGAAATAACAAATATGGAATCATGTAGTAAGCAAAAAAAGTTAAAAAAAAAAAAATACATTTGAGATTCTTCAAAGTAGCCACCCTTTACCTTGATGACAGGTTTGCTCACTCTTGGCATTCTCTCAACCAGCTTCACCTGGAATGCTTTTCCAACCGTATTGAAGGAGTTCCCACATATGCTGAGCACTTGTTGGCTGCTCTTCCTTCACGCTGTGGTCCAAATCATTCCAAATCATCTCAATTGGACTGAGGTCAGGTAATTGTGGAGGCCAGGTCATCTGATGCAGCACTCCATCACTCTCCTTCTTGGTCAAATAGCCCTTACACAGCCTGGTGGTGTGTTGGGTAATTTTCATGTTGAAAAACAAATGATAGTCCCACTAAAGGCAAGCCAGATGGTGTATAGCTGCAGAATACTGTGTTAGCCATGCTGTTTAAGCAAAAAACTGTACATGGGCCACAAATGACCATTCAGTGTCATCTTGGTAAGCAACGTAAGTGTATATTTGGCATTGTGGTTTAGGTTATTGTCTTGCTGAAAAATGAATTTGTCTCCCAGTGTCTGATGGACACAGACTGAAACAGATTTTCCTCTAGGATTTTGCCTGTGCTTAGTTCTATTCCATTTATTTACTTTTATAAAAAAAAACATGATCAAGCCACCACCATGCTTGAACATTTGAAACTCAGCAATGTGTTGTTTTGGATTTGCCCCAAACATAACACTTTGTTTTCAGGACAAAAAGTTTATTTCTTTCCCAAATTATTTCCAGTTTTACTTTTGTGCCTACTTTCAAACAGGATGCATGCTTTAGAATATTTTTATTCTGTACAGGGTTCCTTATTTTCACTCTTTCATTTAGGTTAGTATTGTGGAGTAACTACACGGTTGTTGGATCCATCCTCAGTTTCCTCCTATCACAGCCATTAAACTCTGTAACTGTCACGCCCTGGTCTAAGTATTTTGTGTTTTTCTTCATGTATTGGGTCAGGCCAGGGTGTGGCATGGGGTTTTGTATTGTGGTGTGTTTTGTCTTGGGGTTTTGGTGTGTATGTATTGGGATTGTAGCTAGTGGGGTTATCTAGCAAAGTCTATGGCTGTCTGGAGTGGTTCTCAATCAGAGGCGGGTGTTTATCGTTGTCTCTGATTGGGAACCATATTTAGGCAGCCATATTCTTTGAGTTTGTCGTGGGTGATTGTCCTTAGTGTCCTCTATGTTAGGTAGCACCAGTATAGGCTGTTTCGGTTTTCGTTACGTTCTTTGTTTTGTTTTGTAGTGTTTGTGTTTATTCGTGTTGTACGTTGTTCATTAAACATGGATTGCAATCTACACGCTGCAGTTTGGTCCGACTCTCCTTCACACCTAGAAAACCATAACAGAACCACCCACCACCAACGGACCAAGCAGCGTGTCAACAGGCAGGAGCAGCCCAAAGAGGAGATGCGCTATAAGGATTTCTGGACATGGGAGGAAATCCTAAACGGAGAAGGACCCTGGGCTCAGCCTGGAGAATATCGCCGCCCCAAAGAAGAACTGGAGGCGGCGAGAGCGAAGAGGCGCCGGTATGAGGAGGCAGCACGGCGACTCGGGAAGGAAGCCTGAGAATCAGCCCCAAAAATGTATTGGGGGGGTGGGCTCAGGGAGAGTGTGGCAGAGTCAGACCTGAGCCAACTCTCCCTGTTTATCGTGAGGAGCCAAGGAGGAGACCAGAACCAGAGCCGGTGTTGGAGGTGAGCGAAGCAGAGACTGTGAAGGAGTTAATGGGGAAATTGGAGGAGAGTGAAATGAGGGAGTTGCTGTGTTGGTGCTTTTTGCATGGAATTCTGCCAACTGAACGTGTCAGGGATTTGATGGCACCTGGGTTAGCGCTCCATACTCGTCCTGAGGTGCGTGTTAGTCGGCTGGTGAAGTTGGTGTCAGCCTCACGCACCAGGCCTCCTGTGTACATCCCTAGCCTTGCACGTCCTGTGCCAGCACTGCTCTCAAGATCTCCAGTACGCCTTCACGGTCTAGCCCATCCTGTGCCACCTCCACACTCCAGCCCTCCGGTAGCAGCTCCCCGCACCAGGCTTCCTGTGCGTGTTCTCGGTTCAGTACCACCAGTACCAGCACCACGCATCAGGCCTACAGTGCGCCTCACCTCTCCAGCGCTGCCAGAGCCTTCCTCCTCTACAGCGCTGCTGGAGTCTCCTGCCTGTTCAGCACAGCCAGAGCTGCCAGCCTGCATGGAGCAGCCAGAGCTGTCAGTCTGCATGGAGCAGCCAGAGCTGTCAGTCTGCATGGAGCAGCCAGAGCTGTCAGTCTGCATGGAGCAGCCAGAGCTGTCAGTCTGCATGGAGCAGCCAGAGCCGTCAGTCTGCATGGAACCGCCAGAGCTGTCAGTCTGCATGGAGCCGCCAGAGCTGTCAGTCTGCATGGAGCCGCCAGAGCTGTCAGTCTGCATGAAGCAGCCCGAGCTGCCAGTCTGTAAGGAGCTGCCAGTCTGCAAGGAGCTGCCAGTCTGCACGGAGCTGTCAGTCTGCAAGGAGCTGTCAATCTGCAAGGAGCTGTCAGTCTGCAAGGAGCTGTCAATCTGCAAGGAGCTGCCAGTCTGCAAGGATCTGCCAGTCTGCACGGAGCCACCAGAGCTGCCAGCCTACATGGAGCAGCCAGAGCCGCCAGTCAGCATGGAGCAGCCAGATCTTTCAGTCTGCCAGGATCCGCCAGTCAGCCAGACTCTTCCAGATCCGCCAGTCAGCCAGACTCTTCCAGATCCGCCAGTCAGCCAGACTCTTCCAGATCTGCCAGTCAGCCAGACTCTTCCAGATCTGCCAGACTCTTCCAGATCTGCCAGTCAGCCAGACTCTTCCAGATCCGCCAGTCAGCCAGACTCTTCCAGATCCGCCAGTCAACCAGACTCTTCCAGATCCGCCAGTCAACCAGACTCTTCCAGATCCGCCAGTCAACCAGACTCTTCCAGATCCGCCAGTCAACCAGACTCTTCCAGATCCGCCAGTCAACCAGACTCTTCCAGATCCGCCAGTCAACCAGACTCTTCCAGATCCGCCAGTCAACCAGACTCTTCCAGATCCGCCAGTCAACCAGACTCTTCCAGATCCGCCAGTCAACCAGACTCTTCCAGATCCGCCAGTCAACCAGACTCTTCCAGATCCGCCAGTCAACCAGACTCTTCCAGATCCGCCAGTCAACCAGACTCTTCCAGATCCGCCAGTCAACCAGACTCTTCCAGATCCGCCAGTCAACAGGGATCTGCCAGAACTGACAGTCGGCCAGGATCTGCCAGTCGGCCAGGATCTGCTGAAACCACCAGCCAGCCAGGATCTGGTAGATCTACCTACCTGCCTGAGCTTCCTCTCACTCCCGAGCTTCCTCTCACTCCCGAGCTTCCTCTCACTCCCGAGCTTCCTCTCACTCCCGAGCTTCCTCTCACTCCCGAGCTTCCTCTCACTCCCGAGCTTCCCCTCACTCCCGAGCTTCCCCTCACTCCCGAGCTTCCCCTCACTCCCGAGCTTCCCCTCACTCCCGAGCTTCCCCTCACTCCCGAGCTGTCCTTCAGTCCCGATCTGCTCCTCAGTCCAGTGGGGTTCTGGGTGAGGACTACTAGGCCATGGTCGGCGGCGAGGGTGGACTATCCAGGGACGCAAGGAGAGGAGACTAAGACATTGACTGAGTGGGTTCCACGTCCCGCGCCGGAGCCGCCACCATGGACAGACGCCCACCCGGACCCTCCCTATTGTTTTGAGGTGCGTTCGGGAGTCCGCACCTTAGGGGGGGGGGGGGGGTTCTGTCACGCCCTGGTCTAAGTATTTTGTGTTTTTCTTCATGTATTGGGTCAGGCCAGGGTGTGGCATGGGGTTTTGTATTGTGGTGTGTTTTGTCTTGGGGTTTTGGTGTGTATGTATTGGGATTGTAGCTAGTGGGGTTATCTAGCAAAAAATAATGGTTGTCTGGAGTGGTTCTCAATCAGAGGCAGGTGTTTATCGTTGTCTCTGATTGGGAACCATATTTAGGCAGCCATATTCTTTGAGTTTGTCATGGGTAATTGTCCTTAGTGTCCTCTATGTTAGTTAGCACCAGTATAGGCTGTTTCGGTTTTCGTTACGTTCTTTGTTTTGTAGTGTTTGTTTATTCGTGTTGTACGTTGTTCATTAAACATGGATCACAATCTACACGCTGCAGTTTGGTCCGACTCTCCTTCACACCTAGAAAACCGTAACAGTAACTGTTTTAAAATCACCTCATGGTGAAATCCCTGAGCGGTTTCCTTCTTCTCCAGCAACTGAGTTAAGTAAGCTTGTATCTCTGTATTGACTAGGTGTATTGATAAACCATCCAAAGTGTAATTAACTTCACCATGCTCAAAGGGATATTGAATGTCTACTTTTTTAATTTTACCCATCTACCAATTGGTGTTCTTCTTTGCAAGGCACTGGAAAACCTCCCTGCTCGACTGAGGGACCTTACAGATAATTGTATTTGAGAGGTACCGTGATGAGGTGGTCAATCAAAACTCATGTTAAACACTATTTTGCACTACAGAGTGAGTCCATGTACCTTATTATGAGACATGTTAAGCAAATGTTTACTCTTGAAATGATTTGGGCTTGCCATAACAAAGGCGTTTAATAGATTATTGTTTCAAGACATTTCAGATTTTCATATTAATGAATTTGTTAACATTTCTAAAAACATATCCACTTTGACCTTTGGGGTATTATGTGTAGGCCAGTGACACAAAATCTCAATTTAATACATTTTCAATTCAGGCTGTAACACAACAAGATGGGGAAAAAGTAAAGGGGTGTGAATACTTTCTGAAGGCAGTGTAGGTGACTATCAAAATAGTTTTGTCCATAAATGTCTAAAAAGACTGGGTTGGCAGGACTGATCCCAATTCTATAAACCTGAGTCCTTTGCCAGAGAATACCTGATTGCATTAGCCAGACGACAAAAAAAAGACAACTTCTGTAATGTACTTCATAATGCAACATTAAGCCCTGCTTTGCAATACTGATGCATTAACTTTGGTTAGTTGAGTAAGAGTAGGAAGACAAGTTATTCTCTCGAGCCCACACCACGAGAACAGTGATCTGGGAATTGAATGCTCTTGGCTCGACACGGTAGTATTGGTGCGCTAACCTTAACTTAGATGGGGTGGCAGGTAGCCTAGTGGTTAGAGCATTGTGCCAGTAACCGAAAGGTTGTTGGATTGGATCCCTGAGCTGACAAGGTAAAAAATATGTTGTTCTGCCTCTGAACAAGGCAATTAACCCACCATTCCCTGGTATGATGTCATTGTAAATAAGAATTTGTTCTTAACTGACTTGCCTAGTTTAAATAAAGGATAAATTATTTATTAATGGAGCTGACAGAGGATGAGGAACAGTCCAATTAAAACAGGGAGAGAGGAGTAGAGATGGGGTGAGCCCCGTGGTGGGCTTTTGAGCTAGCTTCCCCATTAGCTCAACCCACCTAGTCTCATAATTGTCCGTGAAGGAGTGACGTACGGGGATTGTGCTCGTCTGGGCATGCGGGACGTTAACCTTTCACTTCCTCAAATGTCAGTTCTCACCACGGCTCAGATGGATATATGGATGAAGGTAATATGATTTTAGTTGGGGCTAAACTCTAGAGCAGGGGTAGGCAACTGGATTCAGCCACGGGACATTTTTTCTCTGAGATGATGTTCGAGTGTCCGGAACATAATTCTAATTTGTACAATTGAAGAGTGACCGTAACTAAGCCCAATAAGAGATTGAATAAAATAAAAAATAAAACAAGTAATACCTTGATTATATTGAGACATGATCACGGGATAGTGAACACATGTATTGATGAATTACTGGGGAATTGACAGGTCTTCTTTGACAAACGCACAATTATTTTCTAAACCTCTTTTGTGAGGGGGATGGGGGGGGTTATCACTTGCGTCCGGCTTTGGCCTACAGTCCACCTGTTTCCAACCCCTGCTCTAGAGCTTTGTGTGGACCAGTAAGCGGGCAGACCACTCTCCATCCCCCTTTCTTCTCAATAGCTTAATTACAGTTTTAAATTTTTTTTTTTTTTAAATGTAAATTTTTATTTAACCTTTATTTAACCAGGTAGGCTAGTTGAGAACAAGTTCTCATTTGCAACTGCGACCTGGCCAATATAAAGCATAGCAGTGTGAGCAGACAACAAAGAGTTACACATGGAGTAAACAACTAACAAGTCAATAACACAGTAGAAAACAAAGGGGGAGTCTATATACAATGTGTGCAAAAGGCATGAGGAGGTAGGCAAATAATTACAATTTTGCAGATTAACACTGGAGTGATGAATGATCAGATGGTCATGTACAGGTAGAGATATTGGTGTGCAAAAGAGCAGAAAAGTAAATAAATAAAAACAGTATGGGGATGAGGTAGGTGAGGAAGGGTGGGCTATTTACCAATAGACTATGTACAGCTGCAGCGATCGGTTAGCTGCTCAGATAGCTGATGTTTGAAGTTGGTGAGGGAGTTAAAAGTCTCCAACTTCAGCGATTTTTGCAATTCGTTCCAGTCACAGGCAGCAGAGTACTGGAATGAAAGGCGGCCAAATGAGGTGTTGGCTTTAGGGATGATCAGTGAGATACACCTGCTGGAGCGCGTGCTACGGATGGGTGTTGCCATCGTGACCAGTGAGCTGAGATAAGGCGGAGCTTTACCTAGCATGGACTTGTAGATGACCTGGAGCCAGTGGGTCTGGCGACGAATATGTAGCGAGGGCCAGCCGACTAGAGCATACAAGTCGCAGTGGTGGGTGGTATAAGGTGCTTTAGTGACAAAACGGATGGCACTGTGATAAACTGCATCCAGTTTGCTGAGTAGAGTGTTGGAAGCCATTTTGTAGATGACATCGCGAAGTCGAGGATCTGTAGGATAGTCAGTTTTACTAGGGTAAGCTTGGCGGCGTGAGTGAAGGAGGCTTTGTTGTGGAATAGAAAGCCGACTCTTGATTTGATTTTCGATTGGAGATGTTTGATATGAGTCTGGAAGGAGAGTTTGCAGTCTAGCCAGACACCTAGGTACTTATAGACGTCTACATATTCTAGGTCGGAACCATCCAGGGTGTTGATGCTAGTCGGGCATGCGGGTGCAGGCAGCGACCGGTTGAAAAGCATGCATTTGGTTTTACTAGCGTTTAAGAGCAGTTGGAGGCCACGGAAGGAGTGCTGTATGGCATTGAAGCTTGTTTGGAGGTTAGATAGCACAGTGTCCAATGACGGGCCGAAAGTATATAGAATGGTGTCGTCTGCGTAGAGGTGGATCAGGGAATCGCCCGCAGCAAGAGCAACATCATTGATATACACAGAGAAAAGAGTCGGCCCGAGAATTGAACCCTGTGGCACCCCCATAGAGACTGCCAGAGGACCAGACAGCATGCCCTCCGATTTGACGCACTGAACTCTGTCTGCAAAGTAATTGGTGAACCAGGCAAGGCAGTCATCCGAAAAACCGAGGCTCCTGAGTCTGCCGATAAGAATATGGTGATTGACAGAGTCGAAAGCCTTGGCAAGGTCGATGAAGACGGCTGCACAGTACTGTCTTTTATCGATGGCGGTTATGATATCGTTGAGTACCTTGAGTGTGGCTGAGGTGCACCCATGACCGGCTCGGAAACCAGATTGCACAGCGGAGAAGGTACGGTGGGATTCGAGATGGTCAGTGACCTGTTTGTTGACTTGGCTTTCGAAGACCTTAGATAGGCAGGGCAGGATGGATATAGGTCTGTAACAGTTTGGGTCCAGGGTGTCTCCCCCTTTGAAGAGGGGGATGACTGCGGCAGCTTTCCAATCCTTGGGGATCTCAGACGATATGAAAGAGAGGTTGAACAGACTGGTAATAGGGGTTGCGACAATGGTGGCAGATAGTTTCAGAAATATAGGGTCCAGATTGTCAAGCCCAGCTGATTTGTACGGGTCCAGGTTTTGCAGCTCTTTCAGAACATCTGCTATCTGGATTTGGTTAAAGGAGAACCTGGAGAGGCTTGGGCGAGGAGCTGCGGGGGGGGCGGAGCTGTTGGCCGAGGTTGAAGTAGCCAGGCGGAAGGCATGGCCAGCCGTTGAGAAAAGCTTATTGAAGTTTTCGATAATCATGGATTTATCAGTGGTGACCGTGTTACCTAGCCTCAGTGCAGTGGGCAGCTGGGAGGAGGTGCTCTTGTTCTCCATGGACTTCACGGTGTCCCAGAGGCCTGTTTGATAGACCTTTTCATAGGGAAAAATGACTGGTAATTATGATTGGTAGAATTCTTGTTTTACATTGCTGAGAGAGAGAGAGAGCAAAGCTGTGATAACTATGAACTGTTTCGTGGTATGGTGGTTGTTGTGTAGCATGTAGTAGGGGGACTGGAGTGTCCCGAATAGAAACGATTTGGTTGTCATCTGGCAGCACTCCATCTTTGCAGAAGGTGTCCCAAGAAGCTCAGCTTCTCATGGTGGAACCTGCATTCTTGTTGTTCAGATGCAGTCCAGCCTCTTGTTGCTTGGAAAGAACAGTCTTAAGATGTACATCATACTCAGTAGCAGTGTTTCCATACACTATGATGTCATCAAGATAGCAGTGGACACCAGGGAGATCTTTCAGTATGGTCGACATCAACATCATCTTCTGAAATGCTGATGGAGCAGCGGCTAACCCATAACATACTCTCTTATACGTGAAAAAATCAATGTAATCAATTTTAGAATAAGGCTGTAACTTAACAAAATGTGGAAAAGTCAAGAGGTCTGAATAATTTCCGAATGCACTGAAATTGCTTTTAGAATGGTAAAATAGATTTTAATTTAATTTGACTGCATATCATTTATGAATAGACCCTATACACTGTGTATACAAAACATTAACCTCTACCAAGGTTTTCCGTAGACAGTCAATTGAAACTGTATTCAAGCCAAAAATGCAGCAGCATATCCACCAATGAAATTAAAAATGAAATAAAAAGATAGTTTTTTTCTTTGAGTTCTTTCACAGTCTTAATACCCTTAACTAATTCTCTCTCCTCAGCCACAACTCAGTTGAAATGGATACAGTACTCTTTTGCTACTCTAAGATATCCCATTTCCCTTATTCTTTTCATGTTCTATTTAACTAGTGGCAGTGGTCTGTTCAACATGGCTGGAGGACACAGTGACCCTGTGACGGGTGGGGTGAGTGGGCAGGCGGAAGTCAGCCGCCCCCCTCGCAGATGTGATCACAGTGGGGTCAGAGAGGAAGCGACCGAGGGAGGGTTGCTGGTGATTGGTCAGCCAAGTCCCTGATACAGTGTGGGAGCAAAAGGTACACCTGGGTAAGCATGTGTGTCTCTGCTCTCTTCTCTCTAGTAGACCGCCCCAGACTGGGGTCAGAAGAGGTCCGAATGATCAGGTGCAACTGTCACACCTGTGTGTGTGTGTTTTTTTTCCTTTTGACTGAGCATAGGCCTGCCTTTGTCTCATCTGTCCTCTTTGTGTGTGTGCACACTTGCATGTGTGTGCAATTCCCCTTGACTGCAATTGCAGAAGGGTAAAACACAAGCAGGTTATCGAAAATGATTTCTCTCTGGCCATATTAACTCACAACACATGTTTCCTTACACCATCGTGTCTAACAGCAACATTCATGTCATTAACCCATTTTCTACCATCTCTATCAAACCTCAATATATCTTCAATAGCAGAATAAATGGCTCCACATCATATACACTTTACAGAAATATGTGAAGTGTTGGTACCATGTTTCATGAGCTGAAATAAAAGACAAAAAGCTTATTTCGCTTACATTTTATGCACACATTTGTTTACATCCCTGTTAGTGAGCATTTCTCCTTCACCAAGATAATCCATCCACCTGACAGGTGTGGCATATCAAGAAGCTGATTAAACAGCATGATCATTAAACAGGGGCACCTTGTGCTGGGGACAATCAAAGGCCATTCTAAAATGTGCAGTTTTGTCACATAACCCAATGCCACAAATATCTGAAGTTGTGAGGGAGCAGGCTGATTGCAGGAATGTAAACCAGAGCTGTTGGCAGAGAATTGAATGTTCATTTCTCTTCCATAAGCCAACTCTAACGTCATTTTTAGAGAATTTGTACGTCCAACTGTCTTCACAACTGCAGACCATGTGTATGGCGTTGTGTGGGCGAGCGGTTTGCTAAGCTATGGAAACTAACACAATTGCATTTTATCAATGGCAATTTGAATGCACAGAGATACCGTGATGAATCCGGAGGTCCATTGTTGTGCCATTCATTTGTTTTTGAAGATATCTGTGACCAACAGATGCATATCTGTATTCCCAGTCATGTGATATCCATAGATCAGGGCCTAATTAATTTATTTCAATTGACTGATTTCCTTATTTGAACTGTAACTGAGTAAAATCTTTGAAATTGTTGCATTTTGAGTTCATATTTTTGTTTTATAGCCCCCAGATTGTACATAAAAGTAGTAATAATTCATTCATCGGGAAACCATAGAGTCAGGTTATTAAGGTACTCGCCAATCTCCATTGAGTTACTTGCTATCATGGCCGTAACTATATACGTATCAGACCTCTGTAATTTAATAAATAAATATATTTTGCACACAATAACGAAAATCAATTAGGGGTCAACATTTAAATATTGCTCCCAGCGCTGATCAAAGCTCAGAATGCTTATATTTTTGATCTGACCGAGTTCTAATTGCGCCTGCGAAATAGTAGAGTCATGAACAGTGGTTCGTTCTTTATGTTCACCTGCGTCCCCCGAAGTTGCCTCCCGGATTTGTATTTTAACTAAGACATTCACCACTGTCTTAAATCGCTAACTCCGCCCTCTCTCGGCACAGGCCAAGTGCCTGAGATGCGAAACAAACTACCTCAGCTTGCAGTCAGATCAAGTAGGCTTCTAGAGAGTCAGACCTGCTGACAATTTGAAAACCGTACCACAACTCCTGCTGTGTCGACAGACATCCCAAAACAAACAAAAAACGACTCTGAGAAATGGTAAATAGTCAGTAAGTCAGGTGGCTAGCTGCCAGGAGAGACTTCTATTGTAGTAACGTTAAAAGGCTCTGGTTAGTATTACTAGCAAGAAGGATGAAGTAAGAAGATGACGTTAAACAGAGCCTAAATTTTTTTACTAAATTCTCATAATAACTTTGCTTTACAGAGAGTAGGCCACTGAGACAGACAGTGATGTGGGGTTCAGTGGTGAGGTTGAGGCAGGCTGCAATGCATGCAGGAAGAGGCAGAGGAGACAGAGAGGAAGCAAGCAGAGAGAAAGGTTAGTACAGCGGTTCCCAAAGTTGGAGAAGGTTCCGCGTGAGGTGCCCTGAGGAAATCTGTAATAATCTTAAGAAAAAGTTAGGAAGATGTGTTAAGAAGACACGTTTCAATATGAACATCTCCACATGACCTAGTTTCCCTATAGGCCTACATTAAAATGCAATCAAAATGCAAACGTGAATCATTTCTCATATTTTCCCCCTTCAGGGAACATTACAATTGTATAGCTAATAGGCTTTGTGTTTGCAGTTCAACTGAGGTGAATAAATATACAGCAGCTAAGGTGATAATAGCTGGGGTTGTTTTTGCTGTTCTCCAAATAGCATTTAAAAGTGTTGGTTACCACCCGTGGTTACGGCCCTGAGCACTTTGTTACCAAGCTGAACATCAGACTTGATAGCAAATCAAATCAAACTTTATTTGTCACATGCGCCGAATACAACAAGTGTAGACTTTACCGTGAAATGCTTACTTACAAGCCCCTAATTAACGAACAGTGCAGTTCAAGAAGAAGATTTACCAAGTAGACTAAAATAAAAAGTAATACTAAAAAGTAACACAACAAGAATAGCATAACGAGGCTACACACAGAAGGGCACCAGTACTGACTACTGAGTTCAGGCTAGCTGAGGTAATCTGTACATGTAGGTTGGGGCAAAGTGACTATGCATAGGTAACAAATAAACAGCTAGTAACAGCAGTGTACAAAAGGGATGGGGGGCAATTTAAATTGCTCAGCTGTTAATGGCTTGGGAATAGAAGCTGCTTGAGGAGCCTTTTGGTCCTAGACTTGGTGCTCCGGTACCGCTTGCCGTGCGGTAGCAGAGAAAAACTCGTTTTTCAACCACTCCACAAATTTCTTGTTAAACTTCTTATGGCTGCAGGGGCACTATTGAGTAGATTGGATGAAAGGTGCCCAGAGATGCCCAGAGTAAATGGCCTGCTCCTCAGTCTCAGTTGCTAATATATGCATATTATTATTACTATTGGATAGAAAACACTCAGAAGTTTCTAAAACTGTTTGAATGATGTATGTGAGTATAACAGAACTCATATGGCAGGCCAAAACCCGAGAAAAAATCCAAACAGGAAGTGAGAAATCTGAGGTTGGTATATTTTCAACCCATTCCCTATTGAAATCCCCTTGGGATATGAAGGAAAATTCACTTCCTAGGGCTTTCACTAGATGTCAACCGTCTATAGAAATTTGAATGAGGCTTCTACTGTGTGGTGGGACTGAATAAGAGGGGAATGAATCAGACTACTGGCAGAGAGCCAGTTCCAGGTCACGCACATGATACCTTCATGTGTTCCGTTCCTCCTCAAGACACACAGGAATTCTCCGGTTGGAACTTTATTGAAGATTTCTGATAACACATCCTAATGATTGATTCTGTAATTAGTTTGAAATGTTTCTTCAACCTGTAATATAACTTTTAAAAGTTTTTGTCCGAAGAAAAGGTCGACCAGCACCAGCGTTTGGATAGGTGTACCAAACGCGCTAACAAAAGTAGCTAATTGGACATAAATAACGGACATTATCGAACAAATCTGGCATTTATTGTGGACCTGGGATTCCTGGGAGTGTATTCTGATGAAGATCATCAGAGGTATGTTGACTCCAACATGGCGGCTAATTTGACTATTGTTCTGAGCGCCTTCACAGATTATTGCATGGCTTGCTTTTTCTGTAAAGTTGATGAAATCTGACACAGCGGTTGCATTAAGGAGAGGTATATCTATAATTCCATGAGTATAACTTGTATTATCATCTACATTTATGATGAGTATTTCTGTTGAATCGATGTGGCTATGCAAAATCACTGGATGGTTTTGGAACTAGTGAATGTAACGCGCCAATGTAAACTCCGATTTTTTTATATAAATATGAACTTTATGAAACAAAACATACATGTATTGTGTAACATGATGTCCTATGAGCGTCATCTGATGAAGATTATCAAAGGTTAGTGATTAAATGTATCTCTATTTGTGCTTTTTGTGACTCCTCTCTTTGGCTGGAAAAATGGCTGTGTTTACTGTAGTTTGGTGGAGACCTAACATAATTGTTTGTGGTGCATTAGCTGAAAAGCATATTTGAAATCGGACACTGTGGTGGGATTAACAACAAGACTACCTTTAAAACGGTATAAGATACATGTATGTTTGAGGAATTTTAATTATGAGATTTCTGTTGTTTTGAATTTGGTGCCCTGCACTTTAACCTCTTGAATCTAGGGGGCACAATAAAAAATTACGTCCCCAAAGTAAACGGCTATTTTGTCAGGATAAGATGCTAGAATATGCATATAATTTACAGCTTAGGATAGAAAAGACTCTAACGTTTCCAAAACTGTAAAAATATTGTCTGTGAGTATAACAGATCTGATATTGCAGTCGAAAGCCTGAGAAAAATCTAATCAGGAAGGGACTCTTATTTAGAAAGCTCTGCGTTCCTATGCGTCCCTATTGAGCAGTAAATGAGATATAAACCAGATTCCTTTTTCTATGGCTTCCCTAATGCGTCTAGTGTCACAATACATAGTGTCCGGCTTTTATTTAGAAAAATGAGCCTGAACGTCAACATTGCGTCAGTGGTCAGCTGAAGTCTCTCAGAGTTTTTTGTGCGTAAAGGACAAATGCGACCATTGTTTCTCTCTATCCTACTAAGAAGTCACCAGTCCCGGTTGATATATTATCGAATAGATATTTGAAAAACACCTTGAGGCTTGATTATAAACAACGTTTGCCATGTTTCTGTCGATATTATGGAGCTAATTTGGAATATCTTTCGGCGTTGTAGTGACCGCAATTTCCGGTCGATTTCTCAGCCAAATGTGAAGAACAAACGGAGCTATTTCGCCTACAAAAAAATAAAAAAGGAAAATTTGCTATCTAACTGGGAGTCTCGTGAGTGAAAACATCCGAAGCTCATCAAAGGTAAACGATTTAATCTGATTGCTTTCTGATTTTCGTGACCAGGTTGCCTGCTGCTAGCTAGTCATAATGCTATGCTAGGCTATCGATAAACTTACACAAATGCTTGTCTTGCTTTGGCTGTAAAGCATATTTTCTAAATCTGAGATGACAGGGTGATTAACAAAAGGCTAAGCTATGGTTCAATATATTTCACTTGTGATTTCATGAATAGGAATATTTTCTAGGAATATTTATGTCCGTTGCGTTATGCTAATTCGTGTCAGTTGATGATTGTGCTCGCGGACCTGGGATGGGTCCTCTTAGAACTACCCATCCAGGATCCGGTATATTTGTCATATGCTAAATAGCATAGCGCAACAGTCAAAAAATATTACTAGAAAATATTCATATTAATGAAATCACAAATGAAATATAGCGAAACACAGCTTAGCCTTTTGTTAATCACCCTGTCGTCTCAGATTTTGAAATTATGCTTTACAGCGAAAGCAATACAAGCGTTTGTGTAAGTTTATCGATAGCCTAGCATAGCATTATGTACACTTAGCATCAGGAAGCTTGGTCACGAAAATCAGAAAAGCAATCAAATTGATCTTCGGATGTTTTCACTCACGAGACTCCCAGTTATACAGCAAATGTTCCTTTTGTTCCAAAAATATATTTTTGATATCCAAATACCTCCGTTAGTTTGGTGCGTTATGCCCAGGAATCCACCGGAAATAGCGGTCATGACAACACAGACAAAAATTCAAAATATATCCATAATGTCGACAGAAACATGGCAAACGTTTTTTATAATCAATCTTCAAGGTGTTTTTCAAATATCTATTCGATAATGTATCAACAGTTGGCTTTTCACTAGGACCGAGAGGAACAATGGCCCCCTCTCTCTTTGCGCAAAAATCACTCTGAAAGCCCCCACCTGACCACTTAAGTAATGTGGTCATTCACGCTCATTCTTCAAAATAAAGGCCTGAAACTATGTCTGAAGGCTGTAGACACCTCAGGGATGCCATAGAAAAAGGAATCTGGTTGATATCCCTTTCAATGGTCAATAGGGATGCATAGGAACACATAGATTTCAAAATAAGAGTCACTTCCTGATGGGATTTTTCTCAGGCTTTCGACTGCAATATCAGTTCTGTTATACTCAGACAATATTGTTACAGTTTTGGAAACTTTAGAGTGTTTTCTATCCTAAACTGTGAATTTTATGCATATTCTATCATCTGGTCCTAAGAAATAGGTTGTTTACTTTGGGAACGTTATTTTTCCAAACATAAATATAGTGCCCCCTAGCTTCAAGAGGTTTTAAACAACTCGGAAAATTCCAGAAAATGATGTCATGTCTTTAGAAGCTTCTGCTAATTTAGTCAATTGGAGGTGTACCTTTTGATGTATTTCAAGGCATACATTCAAACTCTGTGCCTCTTTGCTTGACATCATGGGAAAATAAATCAGTCAATACCTAAGAAAAAAATGCTAGACCTCCACAAGTCTGGTTCATCCTGGGGAGCAATTTCCAAATGCCTGAAGGTACCACGTTCATCTGTACAAACAATTGTTCAGCCAACCTTTTCCTGTAGTCGACAATCAGCTCCTTTGTCTTGCTCACATTGAGGGAGAGGTTGTTGTCCTGGCACCACACTGCCAGTTCTCTGACCTGCTCCCTATAGGCCATCTCATCATTGCTGGTGATCAGGCCTACCACTGTTGTGTTGTCAGCAAACTTAATGATGGTGTTGAAGTTGTGTTTGGCCACACAGTTGTGGATGAACAGGGAATACAGGAGGGGATTAATTACACACCGCTGAGGGCACCCAGTGTTAAGGATCAGCATGGCAGATGTGTTGTTGCCTACTCTTACCAACTGGGGGCGGCCCATCAGGATGTCCAGGAACCACTTGTAAAGGGATGTGTTTAGTCCCAGAGTCCTTAGCTTATTTATGAGCTTCTTGGGCACTATGGTGTTGAACGCTGAGCTGCAGTCAAATCAAATCAAATCAAATGTATTTATATAGCCCTTCGTACATCAGCTGATATCTCAAAGTGCTGTACAGAAACCCAGCCTAAAATCAAAAAAGTCAATGAACATCATTCTCACATAGGTGTTCCTTTTGTCCAAGTGAGAAAGGGCAGTGTGGAGTGCGATTGAGGTAGCGTCATCTGGGGATCTGTTGGGGCGGTATGCGAATTGGAGTGGGTCTAGGGTGTCCAAGAGGATGCTGTTGATGTGAGCCATGACCAGCCTTTCATAGCACTTCATGGCTACCGATGTGAGTGTCACGGGGTGGTAATCATTTAGGCAGGTTACCTTGGCTTCCTTGGGCACAAGGAATATGGTGGTCTGCTTGAAGCATGTAGGTATTACAGACTATGTCAGGGAGAGGTTGAAAATGTTTGTAAAAACACTTGACAGTTGGTCCTGCGCATGCTTTGAGTACAAGTCCTGGTAATCCGTCTGGCCCAGCGACTTTGAGAATGTTGACCTGTTTAAAGGTTTTGTTCGAGAGCGTTATCACACATTCATCCAGAAAAGCTGCTGCTCTCATGCATGCTTCAGTGTTGCTTGCCTCGAAGCGAGCATAAAAGGATTTTAGCTTGTCTGGTAGGCTCGCATCACTGGGCAGCTCGCGTCTGGGTTTCCCTTTGTAGTCCGTAATAGTTTGCAAGCCCTGCCACATCTGACGAGCGTCAGAGCCGGTATAGTAGGATTAAATCTTAATCCTGTATTGAAGCTTTGCTTGTTTTATGGTTCGTCTGAGGGCATAGCAGGATTTCTTATAAGCGTCCGGATTAGTCTCCCGCTCCTTGAAAGTGGCAGCTCTAGCCTTTAGCAGCTTGCGAATGTTGCCTGTAATCCATGGCTTCTGGTTGTGATATGTATGTACAGTCACTGTGGGGACGACGTCATCGTTGCACTTATTGATGAAGCTGATGACTGAGGTGATGTATTCCAAAATGCCATTGGATGAATCCCGGAACATATCCCGGAACATATTCCGGTTTGTGCTAGCAAAATAGTCCTGTAAATAGTCCTGATTTAAGTTTGCCTGCATTATAGTCCCCGGCCACTAGGAGCGCCGCTTTTGGGTCAGCATTTTCTTCTTTGCTTATGGCCTTATAGAGCTGGTTGAGAGCGTTCTTAGTGCCAGCCTCGTTTTGTGGTGGTAAATAGACGGCTACAAATAATACAGATGATAACTGTCTTGCTAAATTGGTTGACAATTCCTCAAAACTTATTTTAAAACCTTATGGATAGGGGTGATGCTAGCATCTCAACTGCCCAATTGCCAGGGGAAATGCAGAGCGCCAGATTCAAATAAAATGCTATAAAATTCAAACTTTCATTAAATCACACATGTAAGATACTCAATTAAAGCTACACTCGTTTTGAATCCAGGCAACATGTCAGATTTTTACATTTATTTTCGGCGAAAGCATAAGAAGCTATTATCTGATAGCCTGCATCCATCTGCACCAGCAGTAAACAAAGGAGCTAGCGTAGCAGGCGCTACACAAAACTGTGAAATATGATATAAAATATGCATTACCTTTGACGAGCTTCTTTTGTTGGCACTCCAATATGTCCCATAAACATCACAATTGGTTCTTTTGTTTGATTAATTCCGTCCATATATATCGAAAATGTCCATTTTATAAAGCGCGGTTGATCCAGAAAAAAACAGCTTACCAAAACACAACGTCACTACAAAATATTTCAAAAGTTGCCTATAAACTTTGCCAAAATGTTTCAAACTACTTTTGTAATACAATGTTAGGTATTTTTAAACGTTAATATTAGACATTGCACACCAGCTGTTACTGACACAAAGACACAAAGCCCCACCCTTCGTCTTACCAGAGGTAGCATCTCTGTTTTGCCAGTTCATGGAAAATCCCTCTAGCTCTATATTGTCCGTACCTTCGTTCAGCTACGTCTCGGTGAAACATAAGATGTTACAGTTTTTAATGTCCCGTTGGTAGCATAATCAGTATTGTAGGTCATCAATTTTATTTTCCAATGATTGCAAATTAGCAAGAAGGATGGAAGGCAGTGGGAGTTTACTCGCTCACATCTGGATTCTCAGAAGGATGCCTGATCTGCAACCCCTTTCCCTGCATCTTTTCTTCATGCAAAAGGCGTGGATCTGGGCCTGTTCCAGTGAAAGCAGGATATCCTTCTCGTCGGACTTGTTAAAGGAAAACGTTTCTTCTAGTCCGCGTTGAGTAATCGCTTTTCTGATGTCCAGAAGTTATTTTTGGTCATAAGAGACGGTAGCAGCAACATTATTTACACAATACGTAAAAAAATAAGTTACACCAAAAAATAACAAAATAGCACAATATGTTGGGAGAATGTAAAACCTCAGAGGGTCGAAGTAGTGATGCAGTAGGTCCCGTGAGAATGTGGTTGTACTTTTAGTGATAGTCGATTTCCCTGACCCAGATTAAGTCTACTCTTAGATTTAAAACAATGCTCAATGAAGAATCTCAATTGAAAGTCCAGGAATAGGCATAATCTAGGTCCGGAAAACTAAACTTCTTATTACACTACACTTCTAATTTATTTACAAATTCCTTTGTTGTAATGATAACAAAGATGACAACATTTGTTCTCTCTCATCACCTTTCATCATCATTGTGGAGAGGCACATTGAGCAGTCTACTAAGTCCTTTATTGGCGTGCAAAACATCCCATGGAGAACACACACAGGCACATATTTGTATTCCAGAAGAGGTAATTACATTTGCTCTGGTAATACAAAAAGAGAAAGCCCATCAACAAATACAATTTTAAAAAACCCTGACAAAACAAATGAAATGGTGCACACAGACTAAACACGATGTGCAAACGCGCTACGGGGCAGATTGCATTCAGATTTAACCGATAAACCCGGGTGTGGAAGAAACATTGTATTCTGAAAAAGTGTATCATGAAGGGCTTTCCCCCCCTCGCAGACTCGTTATGCTGTGTTTTCCTTAGCCTCACCTGTTTGCGAAATAACTGTGCAATCACTGATGGAAATGCAGATATGCCGAAGTTAATGAGAAAAGTGAATGCACAAGATCTACACAAAGGCACACGGAGTAGGGTTTTTCAGCTAGACTCCAGTAGAGGTCATTGGCATCGTTACATTTCTTTTACTGAACCTTTATTTTAACAGGGAAGACATATTGAGACATAAGTCTATTTTCAAATGCACCCTGTATAATAAAATATAAACGTACACATTATACACACCCTCAACCCCAAAAATATAAATACACATTAAAATGCAAAAACACAGTCATGGTAAGCACAAATAAAACATCACAAATCACCAAGAAAAACAGTTCCTCCACAAATAAGTCACCCATTAATAATTTAAATTGCCCGAACAGGCACCAGAACATCAAGATGAAATGTAATTTGAATTTTGTTCCAGCAATACTGTGCATTAAATCTAAAAGCAGATTTACCTAGCTCGGTGGAGACCCTATGAACCTCGAGAGTTAACCAGTGAACGGTTTAGGTTAGGTGTCTATACTTCAACAGCAAAGTTAGATAAGACAAAAGTTTATGAAGTAGGGCCTTGTAAACAAAAAGGGGGTAATGTAGAGATCTGCGGGTCTTGAACGAAGTCCAGCCAATCTTTTGGTACAAGATACAGTGATGAGTATCAAAACTGTCACCTGTAACAAACCGAAGGGCACTATGGTAGATGGCATCCAAAGGTTTAAGAGTAGAAGCAGCTGTACTTTGATAAATAATATCACAATAATCAATAACAGATACAAAATGTTGACTGAATAATTTGCATTCAACTGCTTAGAGAAAGGCACAATCTGTTTGTGTACTTTAGATCAACAGTCGGAGCAATAGCATATATAATAGTATCATCCACATATACAGTATCAGTCAAAAGTTTGGACACACCTACTCATTAAAAGGGTTCTCTTTATTTTTACTATTTTCTACATTATAGAACAATAGTGAAGACATAAAAACTATTAAGTAAGACATATGGAAACATGTAGTAACCAAAAAAGTGCTAAACAATTTTTATATTTTTTATATTTGAGATTCTTCAAAGTAGCCACCCTTTGACTTGATGACAGCTTTGCACACTCTTGGCATTCTCTCAACCAGCTTCACCTCAAATGCTTTTCCAAAAGCATTGAAGGAGTTCCCACATATGCTGAGCATTTGTTGGCCGATCTTCCTTCCCACTGCGGTCCAAATCATCACAAATCATCTCAATTGGTTTGAGGTTGGGTGATTCACTCTCCTTCTTGGTCAAATAGCCCTTACACAGCCTTTCCATAGTTGGGTCATTGTCCTGTTGATAAACAAATTATGGTCCCACTAAGCGAAAACCAGATGGGATGGCGTATTGCTGTAGAATGCTGTTGTAGCCATGCGGTTTAAGCGTGCAATGAATTCTAAATACATCACTGACAGTGTCACCAGCAAAGCACTGCCACACCATCACACCTCCTCCTCCATGCTTCACGGTGGGAAACATACATGCGGAGATCATCTGTTCACCTACTCTGCGTCTCACAAAGACACGGCGGTTGGAACCAAAAATCTAAAATTTGGACTCATCAGACCAAAGGACAGATTTCCACCTGTCTATTGTCCATTGCTCGTGTTTCTTGGCACAAGCAAGTCTCTTCTTATTATTGGTTTCCTTTAGTAGTGGTTTATTTGCAGCAATTCTACCATGAAGGCTTGATTAACGCAGTCTCCTCAGAACAGTTGATGTTGAGATTTGTCTGTACTTGAACTCTGTTATTTGCTCTGCAATTTTTGGGGCTCTAACTCTAAGGAACTTATCCTCTGCAGTATAGGTAACTATAGGTCTTCCTTTCCTGTGACCGTCCTCATGAGGGCCAGTTTCATCACAGTGCATGATGGTTTTTGAGATTGCATTGGAAGAAAATGTCTAAGTTCTTGAAATTTGACTGACCTTCTAGTCTTAAAGTAGTGATGGACTGACGTTTCTCATTGCTTAATTGAGCTGTTCTTGCCATAATGTGGACTTGGTCTTTCACCATGTAGGACTATCTTCTGTATACCACCCCTACCTTGTCCACAACACAACAGATTGGCTCAAATGCATTAAGGAAAGAAATTCCACAAATTAACTTTGGTGAAGGCACTGTAGGCACCTGTTAATTGAAAAGCATTCCAGGTGACTGTGCCAAGACTATGCAAGTAAATAGGCGCCGACAGAGATGGCCGCCTCGCTTCGCGTTCCTAGGAAACTATGCAGTTTTTTTTTTTACGTGTTATTTCTTACATTAGTACCCCAGGTCATCTTAGGTTTCATTACATACAGTCGAGAAGAACTACTGAATATAAGATCAGCGTCAACTCACCATCAGTACGACCAAGAATATGATTTTCACGAAGGAGATCCTGTGTTCTGCCTTTCAACCAGGACAACGGAATGGATCCCAGCCGGCGACCCAAAAAAACGACTCCGTAAGAGAGGGAAACGAGGCGGTCTTCTGGTCAGACTCCGGAGACGGGCACATCGTGCACCACTCCCTAGCATTCTTCTCGCCAATGTCCAGTCTCTTGACATCAAGGTTGATGAAATCCGAGCAAGGGTAGCATTCCAGAGGGACATCAGAGACTGTAACGTTCTTTGCTTCACGGAAACATGGCTCACTGGAGAGACGCTATCGGAGGCGGTGCAGCCAGCGGGTTTCTCCACGCATCGCGCCGACAGAAACAAATCTTTCTGGTAAGAAGAGGGGCGGGGGCGTATGGCTAACGAGACGTGGTGTGATCACAGAAATATACAGGAAGTCAAATCCTTCTGTTCACCTGATTTAGAATTCCTCACAATCAAATGTCGACCGCATTATCTACCAAGAGAATTCTCTTCGATTATAATCACAGCCGTATATATTCCCCCCCAAGCAGACACATCGATGGCTCTGAACGAACTTTATTTGACTCTTTGCAAACTGGAATCTATACATCCTGAGGCTGCATTCATTGTAGCTGGGGATTTTAACAAGGCTAATCTGAAAACAAGACCCCCTAAATTGTATCAGCATATCGATTGCGCAACTAGGGCTGAAAAAACCTTGGATCATTGTTACTCTAACTTCCGCGATGCATATAAGGCCCTGCCCCGCCCTCCTTTCGGAAAAGCTGACCACGACTCCATTTTGCTGATCCCTGCCTACAGACAGAAACTAAAACAAGAAGCTCCCACGCTGAGGTCTGTCCAACGCTGGTCCGACCAAGCTGATTCCACACTACAAGACTGCTTCCATCACGTGGACTGGGATATGTTTCGTATTGCGTCAGATAACAACATTGACGAATACGCTGATTCGGTGTGCGAGTTCATTAGAACGTGCGTTGAAGATGTCGTTCCCATAGCAACGATTAAAACATTCCCTAACTAGAAACCGTGGATTGATGGCAGCATTCGCATTAAACTGAAAGAGCGAACCACTGCTTTTAATCAGGGCAAGGTGACTGGTAACATGACCGAATACAAACAGTGCAGCTATTCCCTCCGCAAGGCTATCAAACAAGCTAAGCGTCAGTATAGAGACAAAGTAGAATCTCAATTCAACGGCTCAGAGCCCTCAGAGCATGCGCAGACCAGCTGGCCGGTGTGTTCACGGACATATTCATTCAATCCCTATACCAGTCTGCTGTTCCCACATGCTTCAAGAGGGCCACCATTGTTCCTGTTCCCAAGAAAGCTAAGGTAACTGAGCTAAAAGACTACTGCCCCGTAGCACTCACTTCCGTCATCATGAAGTGCTTTGAGAGACTAGTCAAGGACCATATCACCTCCACCCTACCTGACACCCTAGACCCACTCCAATTTGCTTACCGCCCAAATAGGTCCACAGACGATGCAATCTCAACCACACTGCACACTGCCCTAACCCATCTGGACAAGAGGAATACCTATGTGAGAATGCTGTTCATCAACTACAGCTCGGCATTCAACACCATAGTACCCTCCAAGCTCGTCATCAAGCTCGAGACCCTGGGTCTCGACCCCGCCCTGTGCAACTGGGTACTGGACTTCCTGACGGGCCGCCTCCAGGTGGTGAGGGTAGGCAACAACATCTCCACCCCGCTGATCCTCAACACTGGGGCCCCACAAGGGTGCGTTCTGAGCCCTCTCCTGTACTCCCTGTTCACCCACGAATGCGTGGCCACGCACGTCTCCAACTCAATCATCAAGTTTGCGGACGACACAACAGTGGTAGGCTTGATTACCAACAACGACGAGACGGCCTACAGGGAGGAGGTGAGGGCCCTCGGAGCAGCGCCTCTTCAACCTCAGGAGGCTGAAGAAATTCGGCTTGTCACCAAAAGCACTTCTACAGATGCACAATCAAGAGCATCCTGGCGGGCTGCATCACCGCTTGGTACGGCAACTGCTCCGCCCACAACCGTAAGGCTCTCCAGAGGGTAGTGAGGTCTGCACAACGCATCACCGGGGGCAAACTACCTGCCCTCCAGGACACCTACACCACCCGATGTTACAGGAAGGCCATAAAGATCATCAAGGACAACAACCACCCGAGCCACTGCCTGTTCACCCCGCTATCATCCAGAAGGCGAGGTCAGTACAGGTGCATCAAAGCTGGGACCGAGAGACTGAAAAACAGCTTCTATCTCAAGGCCATCAGACTGTTAAACAGCCACCACTAACATTGAGTGGCTGCTGCCAACACACTGACTCAACTCCAGCCACTTTAATAATGGGAATTGATGGGAAATTATGTAAAATATATCACTAGCCATTTTAAACAATGCTACCTAATATAATGTTTACATACCCTACATTATTCATCTCATATGTATACGTATGTACTGTACTCTATATCTACTGCATCCTTATGTAATACGTGTCACTAGCCACTTTAACTATGCCACTTTGTTTACATACTCATCTCATATGTATATACTGTACTCGATACCATCTACTGTATCTTGCCTAAGCTGCTCTGTACCATCACTCATTCATATATCTTTATGTACATATTCTTTATCCCCTTACACTGTGTATAAGAGTTTTTTTTGGGAATTGTTAGTTAGATTACTTGTTGGATTATTACTGCATTGTCGGAACTAGAAGCACAAGCATTTTGCTACCCTCGCATTAACATCTGCTAACCATGTGTATGTGACAAATAAAATTTGATTTGATTTGAGCTGTCATCAAAGCAAAGGATGGCTAATTTGAAGAATCTCAAATATAAAATATATTTTGATTTGTTAAAACTTACTTGGTTCTACATGATTCCATGTGTTATTTCATTGTTTCAATGTCTTCACTATTATTCTACAACATGGAAAATAGTACAAATAAAATAAAAAACCTTGAATGAGTAGTTGTGTCCAAACTTTTGACTGGTACTGTACATGCAGGTTTTTTAACAGATTGACCAATGTGTTTATATACTGTAAATAGTTAATCCAACTGGTCCCAAAATCGACCCGTGTTGTACACCTTTATGTATTTCAGGAAATTCAGACTTAACCCCATCAATCACGATATCCTGAGTTTTGTCACTGAAACCGTGAACAGGCGTCAGAGCTCATTCAATAAAATAGCATAATCAACAGTATCAACTTTTTTTGACTGGTCCACAAACAAAGCAGCACATCTCATTTTAGTGTCTAAAGCATTGACAAGATCATTAACAACTAAGTGGTTAGTTCTATACCCAGGCCCAAACCCTGACTGGTTTACATTCAAAATAAATAATAAATAATCTTAGCTAGAAAGCCTTGAAAGGGGGCGCTCATTATTAAGGTCACTACAATCCCCTCCCTTATTGGGTGGCAGCACAAGAGCTGAGTTTCATATTTTCGGAATATTTCCTGATAACAATTTTTTTTAAAGAAGTGGGCTATTGAGCCAACAATGATGGGCGCTGCACACTTAAGCAGACCAGGATCCAATTGGTTGGCCCCTGTGGATTTCTTGTATGTTAGCAAAGCATCCACGACTTATTTTTCTGTAAATAGCATAAAAGAAAAGCTTTGACTATAATTTCTCTGATCATTCAGAAAGTTTTCCCCTATCAGCAGCCAGCCAAATATCATTGTGAATAGGCTTAGAAGTTATTTCAAATAGATAGCCTGGTGAAATAAAATGGTGATTAAATGCATCAGTGATAGCATTTTTTTCCGTAATGAGGCCAGTGTTTGAATTAATTTGTTGTGGCAGAGAGGATGTAGTAGAATCCTTCAGGGATTTGGCAGATTTCCAGACTTTAGCCAGGTTCCCATTACTATCCGAAAGAGTGGTTACATAATAATCAGATTTAGCCTTTCTGATTTGTCTTACACAATGATTCCTTAGTTGCTTAAAAGCTTCCCAGTCTGGGCCGAAGCCTGTGTTCGCATTTATTTTATGAATGACTTCTGATAATTCCGGAGTGTTCCAGGCATTTGATCGTCCTTTAACCCTTATTTTTTTCTGAAGGGAGCATGATTATCTACAGTAGTATTGAAGACATCTGCAAAAAGGCTCAAAGCTAAATCTAGTTCAGGAATAGCTGAAATTACAGTCAAGGTCACTAAAATAAAGATAATGTAAAAAAAGCCCGTTCACTGATGTTTTTAAAGTTCTTCTTTGTGATTACACGAGGCTTAGATTTTTGTACTCTCACATCTTGAGGGTTGGGTTATATAACTTTAGTCACCAGCTTGGTTAGATTTAGATCATTACCCATTTCTTTTAGATTGTCTGAAGCCTGCATTTCATAATCATAATTTAGGTCACCCAGGAAAATAACTTCTGATTTAGTAAAAGAAGACAACAAACTAGCTAACTCCGCGAGTGCACAAAGGTTAGCTGGGGGAGGGCGGTACACCCCTATAACAGTTATGGATACATTTTCCCAAGAGAAAGGCTTGAAGATAGAAGCTCACATTTTCAGGCAAAGGAAATGCATTTCAGTAAAGAGACAGAAATATATATGGCCACTCCACCACCCTGTCTGTCAGCTCTGAACACATTATAACCCTCAACGTTAATATCAGAGTCCAGAGATCCAAGTTTCTGTCAATACCAGAATTTTCAGATGTGTCTGCATAGCCCAGATCTTGATGTAATCCAGTTTAGAAATGTTCAAATGAATCAACCCAAGTCCTTACCGATTTTTTTAAAAATCACATGGAAAGTCCAACTCAAACAATCTTTGTTCAATAGGCGGTTGCAGGCCCGGTCTGATGGTTGATATGTAGTCGGTATGGCTATAAGATTTGTCCACCTCTTACAAAGGGAACGTATGATAAAACAAACGTTGCCGTTTCGACTCTTCACCCGTTTTTGGCATTCCTCAATATGCAATCACTTGGCAGATATTTATAATGTTTTTGTTGGTCAATTTCTTGGACAAGGCTCTGAGGGAAATGTAATGAATATATGCTTATATGATTTTTATAAAAATGTCACACTAACATACTGTGAGAAGGCAGTAAGTACTAGGCAGTGATGTAGAGCTGAAATTAATGAATATCCTTTGCAGTTGCAAATAATGAAGTGTGTACTTCTGTCTCGGCTCCTTAAACAAAGACTCTCTTTCTTACACACAGAAACAATGTCTCTCTCTCTCTTCCTGCTGCCCTCGCATCTTTACTCACAACTCCATTATGACTCGCTTTCGAGCTCACAATCAATCACCGGTTAGTCAGTGGGAGGACTGAAACTTCGTGCTGTTGTATCAGCGGTGAGCATGATGTTAGGGCTGCTGTTTCACTCTATCCCAGTCACCAAGACGTGAGGAAGAGGACACCCTCTCTATTTAAACTATATCAGCCTGAAGCTATAGCTTGATGCTAATGGAAAGAACCCTGAGGTAGGACATGCACAGTCGACAACACACACACTGACATAGCCAGAACAACAGAAAGAGACAGATTGTCATCTCAGCTAGCACATTTGGTTCCTTGGAAGTTGTGGGAACGTACGTTTTTGGTTTCCCATCGGTTCTAGGAAAGAAGCCATAAGTTTCCTGATCGGGAAAACGGAAGTGGAAGTTTCGCCTGCTGTGGGAACGTACATTTTTAGGTAAGCATGTCTCCATCTGTCTTTAAGACATCATGCTACAGTAAAACTATATCTCAATGATGCTAAGGAGTTGGAGTCATTCAGTACTCACCATCTCATTATGATGAATCACCAATTGATTTACAGTTATGTCTCCTCTTTCTTTGTCAAATCAAAAATCAAATAACATTTTATTTGTCACATGCTTCGTAAACACCAGGTGTAGACTAACAGTGAAATACTTCATTAGAAAAATAGAAAAATAATAGAACAAAATAAATACACAATGAGTGTTGGAGTAATGATAACTTGGCTATATACATGGGGTACCGAGTCGATGTGCAGGGGTACGAGGTAATTGAGGTAGCTATAGAACAACCTGCCCACTGGACCCCATCCCCTTCTCCAGACCATTTCTCACATGGTCTCTCCTATCATAGCTATGCGGATGACGTTCAACTACTTTTCTCCTTGACCCCTTCTGAGACCCAGGTGGCGACAAGCATCTCTGCGTGCCTGGCAGATATCTCAGGTTGGATGTTGGCCCACCACCCCTAACTCAACCTGGACAAGATGAAGCTGCTCTTCCTCCCGGGCTTCCTCATGGCTTCTAATTGGGATATGTACGTACATTCACTGTGGGACTTGACCCCCCTAGCAAAATAAAAAATCCCCATTAAAAGGTGTCTGTTTAAGCAAGGGATATGTTGTTTTGCATTGGATGCTTCTCAATCCACCGCATCCTCCAATGTCGCACTTTCACATCTGTGGTGAAAGATGACAGAGATAGAGCAGTGTTTCTCAGACCGCGAGACATCTTGAAAATGCAGCCTTCTCACAAAACCGTCTGTAGCGTCTGACTACGGTGGTGTACTCCGTTTTGCGCTACGACCCTCACACGCGTCTTGGGACTCGTCTGAGGTTGGTACAGCCATTGTGCCAACTTCTGTCTGTAACATCCAAACAGTTTGAGCTACACACTAATATGACCCCTATTGTCTTGCTCTGGGATGACCACAGCCCTCACAAGACTCATCTGAAGGTCCCCCGGTACCAGTTGAAAAAATGAATGGAAGTATAGTGCATATGGAGACGGTTTAGTGCCAAAAAAAGTGGTTAAATACTTGAGGGGGACTATCTGTTGTCCCATGTACTGAATCTGTTATTAAATGTATGGGCAGCAGTTTTTTTATTTTATTTTTACAATTCCATATATCTAAGTAGAACCCCCCACCTGGCTTAGACTGTAATGGGTTAATTAATGATGCCAGTAAACTCCTCAATGTTATCGGATGAATCCCAGAACATATTCCAGTATGTGTTAGCAAAACAGTCCTGTACATTTAAAAGATATATTGTTAAATACCCTGGATTGATGCAGTGAAATGTGCTGCTTTACAGGATCAGTCATAGTAGTAAAGCGCCCTTGAAACAAATTAGAGTTAAGTGCACATGAACGGATGTTTTTTCACCTTGTCAGCTCAGGTATTCCAACCATCAACCTTTCAGTTATTGGCCTAATGCTGTAACCGCTAGACTACTGTCGTGTCTTTGGCTATGCCGGATTAAGTGACATGACATGCTATTCTATAAAATCTTTTCTCTGTAAATTACTATTACCTGATTGAGCTAATCATGTAAATGTAATTAACTAGAAAGTCGGGGCACCACGAAAGAGTGTTTATAGAGCTGTTATCTTCCGAATAAACTCTTAAAGACCTAGTAATATATTACATCAATAGCAGTCAATATTAATCATCACCTTATTTCAGTCTCATCTGATAGCTGTAAATTCTTGGTTATCTTCACGAACCCTGGCTAACAAGTTGAATCAGCAATACAAAATTTGGTTTAATTTTTTATTTACTAAACACCTAACTAATCACACAGAATTACATATACACAGAATGAATCATACCTTGATTACAAATGATGTCATAAAGGAAAATGTCCCTAGCGGATGGAACAGATATGACAGCTGGTTACACAAAGAAAAGGGGGCTGGGTTTGAGTGAAAGAGCAGGAAGACTGAGGAACAAAGGGAGAAGCTGTGCTATCGTAAATACAGTATCTTATGCATTCTAAATTGCCGCCCATTTGGAAAAGGTAAATGCAATAAATATTTACTCTGAGCTGCGCTTCGGTAGGTTGGTCGTAGATGCTGACCGTGTTGCCCAACAGAGATCTTCCTAGTCCTTTGAAGGTTGTCTTTGGTGGTAAACTGGATACTTTGTAGTAACGTCGTTGTGTAGTAGACGGAATAGGTCGTCCGCCCTTTCCTAGCCCATGTTTACAGCTGCTGTTACTAACTCAACGGCTAGGATGTCTCACTTCTTTAGTGAGTAAGATTTCAACGTTTATACCATTCACAACCAAAGCTCACACTGAGGTTGGCTTAGTTCTGTAGTTGACAAGTTAGTACTTTTCAACCTTCGTCCTATCGTCCTCGGAACAGATAGTTACATTTTCGTCATTGGCTTATATAGTGGAGGGAGAGAAGGGTGTGTTTCATAGTTTATAAACCATGTCTCTTCATAAGGGCGGGCCACTGATTGAGCAGAGCTCTAACTTTATGAAAACCCAAATCTCTCATTTGGAAGCTAAAATTACATTTAATCTTTTCACAAATAGTGTCATATTTAAAAATGTAAATTGCACAACAATTCCATTGTGAATCTGATAACACAATGTGTAGACTTTCCCAGATACAGTTTATGTCATCCTGTCATCAGTCATACGGTCTCAGATGACAACCAAACGTATATGGACTACATGTCTAAGGCCACAACGCAACAAGCTGTTCCACAGATAGAAGGCGCAATAAGAGTGGGAAAATGATGCTTGTGAATGAATAAGCACTTCAAAGATGTCATTAATGAATGGCAATAAATGCCTCTCTCAACCAAGGCTGCTGAATTTGCAAGAAAATGTTTCTTTCATTATAATTTCGGCACAAATTAAAATGTGGCACTGACTCGCTCAGGTAGCCCCTGTACTACCTCTCTGATTCAGAGGGGTTGGGTTAAATACAGAAGACACATTTCAGTTGAAGGCATTCAGTTGTGCAACTGACTAGGTAACAGGAGGTTGGTGGCACCTTAATTGGGGAGGCCGGACACGTGGTAATGGCTGGAATGGAATAAGTGGAAAGGTATCAAAAAATGTGCATGCTCCAAAACTCAGAGCCGTTATGTAGAATACAAGAAAGACTAATAGTTTAACATAACCTGCTCTAATTCAGTCATGAAACAGTTATTCAATAATATCGAAATACATAGGCTATTTTCATGAAACTGATAGAGATCAATTAAATGATTGGCATGCAGATGCAGTTTCACTAGTAAAACTTGAATAACTGCCATTCACCATTGACAGTGATGATGGCCTATTTTGAAATAACTTTATGTTTGATGGTATTAAAAATATAACATTTTCTTGAGACAATATGTGTGGGAATAATAATTCCTCCCGTCTATATGTAATAAGACTTCAAATTTCCTAGGGTAACAGTGTACGAAATAATACATAAAAAAACAAAATAATGCATAGTTTCCTAAGAACGTGAAGCGAGACGACCATCTCTGTCAGAGCCATCACGAAGACTTTCAAAATGAGACATATTGAGGCACTTTACATTTATTTTGTTGGGCTGTGCTACAGAAGGCTATATCTGTCACGCCCTGATCTGTTTCACCTGTTCCTGTGATTGTTTCCACTCCCTCCAGGTATCACTTATTTTCCCCAGTGTATTCATCTCTGTGTTTCCTGTGCCAGTCCATCTTGTATGTTAGTCAAGTCAACCAGTGTGTTTTTCCCGCACTCCTGTTGCTATTCTCTTTTTGACAGTCTTCCAGGTTGACTGCTGCCTGACTCTGGACTATTTTCCTGCCTGCCTGATCATCTTGTCTGCCCTGACCTTGATTCTGCTTGATGTCACTTGTTAAATCCACTTCAATCAGTGTAGATGAAGCAGATAAGATAAAGAATAATTTTTAGCATTGACACAATTGAGACATGGATTTTGTAGGTATGCCATTCAGAAGGTGAATGGGCAAGACAAAAGACTTAAGTGCCTTTGAACAAGGTATGCCAGGCGCACCGCTTTGTGTCAAGAACTACAACGCTGCTATATTTTTCACGCTCAACAGTTTCCCGTTTGTATCAAGAATGGTCCACCACCCAAAGGACATCCAGCCAACTTGACACAACTGTGAGAAGCATTGAAGTCAACATGAGCCAGCACCCCTGTGGAACGCTTCTGCTACTTTGTAGTCCATGCCCTGATGAAATGAGGCTGTTTTGAGGGCAATGGGGTCAACTCAATATTGGGAAGGTGTTCCTAATGTTTGCTATACTCAGTGTACCCTATATGGGACCTGCTGTATAATTTCAATCACAATGACCTTGACCTTTTGTAAATATATATTTTTTTATCTCAGCATCTACTCAAGTAATTTCTATAATGATTGGCTCAAATATCTAGGGCCCACTGAAATATTGAATCACTGGTTAACGGAAAAACACTTTTCTCTGAAAATGTGGTTATTTATGTATGCTTTTCCAGGCGCTAATTCTAACATGTTGGGAAAATTGTTTGTCTCTATAAATTTTTTTAATAAAAAAAATGTGTTATGAAATTGTGGACCTTAGGGCCCCCCATAGGGCTTAGGGAACATAGGGCAGAGGGAGCATATGGCCTAGGGAATACAAATCTGAGGGAACATAGGGCTGTGGGAACACAGGGCTGAGGGAACATAGACATGGTCCCCAAAATTACATCACGCTTTAAGCTAGCACTGAAGAAGTGTCACAAAATGAACAGATCAGACAGCACCCGAGACAAAACTGCCGCATTGGGGTGCTATTCGGTCAGTCCTACCAGCATTGCATTTGGTAAGTAAAAGCCAACACTGGCCTTTCAGTAGTGAAAATTGACATCAGGGAACATCAAATGGCAATAGAAAGAAATTAAGTAGTAGCTGCAGTTTTGGCGGTAGGCCCTAATCTATGGATTTCACATGACGGTGAATACAGATATGATGTTGGTCAGAGAAACATTTAAAAGAAGGCAGGGGCGTGCATCAGAAAACCAGTCAGTATCTGGTGTGACCATTATTTGCCTCATGCATTATGACATATCTCCTTCGCATAGAGTTGATCAGGTTGTTAATTGTGGCCTGTGGAATATTGTCCCACTCCTCTTTGATGGCTGTGTGAAGTTGCTGGATATTGGCCGGAACTGGAACACGCTGTCGTACACGTCAATCCAGAGCATCCCAAGCATACTCAATGGGTGACATGTCTGGTGAGTATGCAGGCCATGGCAGAACTGGTCAACTTTTAGCTTCCTGGAATTGTATAAAGATCCTTGCAACATGGCCCATGCATTATTATGCTGAACCATGAGGTGATGGCTCCGGATGAATAGCACAACACTTGGGCCTCAGGATCTAGTCACAGTATCGCTGTGCATTCAAATTTACATCGATAAATTCGTTGTCCATAGCGTATGCCTGCCCGTAACAGAATCCCATCTCCACCATGGGGCACTCTGTTCACAACGTTGACATCAGCAAACTGCTCACCCACACGACGCGATACACAGGGTTTGCAGTTGTGAGGCCAGTTGGACGTAATGCCAAATTCTCTAAAACGACATTACGATAGAGAAATTAACATTTAATTCTCTGGCAACAGATCTGTTGGACATTCCTGCAGTCAGCATGACAATTGCACACTCCCTCAAAACTTGAGACATCTGTGGCATTTTAGAGTGGCCTTTTATTGTCCCCAGCACAAGGTGCACATGTGTAATGATCATGTTTAATCAGCTTCTTCATATTTGGCAAAGGGAATTGCTCACTAACAGGGATATAAACAAATATGTGAACACAAATAAGCTTTTTAGAACATTTTATTTCAGCTCATGAAACATGGGACCAACACTTTACATTTATATTTTTGTTCAGTGTAGTTGACAAATGCAGCTCCTGTGCGATGCAAAACGAACTTGCCCCCTGTTTAACAACTCAACTACCACCAGCTGTAACTCACTGCCAATCAACCTCAATACCTGTCCTCATCCTCAATCACAGCTGCCACCAGTATTTCAACCTGACCAACCTAACATCCTCTCTGTTTTGTTTGTCATGTTGTGTTTGCAAGAATTAGGGATAACTTACTGTCCTACAGACGCAAGTTCTACTTCAAATTATACATTGCAGCTTTGGTTGGCAAGCTTTTTCAAGACGCTGCTCCTGAATCTCTGGAGTCTTCCACCTTGATGGTTGGGGACACAGGGTGCATTTTGTGGTCACATCGTCCTCCAGGCTGATTTCACCACTCCCACTCTGCACGCTGGAGCTGCCTCTTGTCCCTGCTTGTGTGGATAGCGCAGGTCTCCACCATCCCGCCCATCTAGGACTCCCGTCCCCTCTCCTTCCACGCCCACTTTGGAAAGTAAAAGTCAACACTGGCCCTTAAGTAGTAGAATTAACAGCAAGGAAAATGTACTGGCAATAGAGTGAGTCACACCGTGTATGTGAGTGTGCCATTAGTCACCACATACTGTACATTTGCTGTACTTGCTCTTATTCAGCATTCATAAACGGGGTGGTTCGAGCCCTGAATGCTGATTGGCTGAAAGCTGTGGTATATCAGACTGTATACCAACGGAATGACAAAACATGTCTTTTTTCTTCTCTAATTACGTTAGTCAACAGTTTATAATAGCAATAAGGCACCTTGGGGGTTTGCGGTATATTTCCAATATATACCATGGCTAAGGGCTATATCCAGGTACTCTTCGTGCATAAGAACAGCCCTTACCTGTGGTATATTGGCCATATACCACACCCCCTCGGGCCTTATTGCTTTAGTATAGTAAGTGTTCCATTTCAATCAGCTTCCCTAATCAAATGATCTTGTCCAATCAGACATAAGTTGTCTTCTTCCTCCCTGACAGCTCTTTTCACCTTTTTATTAGGAACAATTTTCCAATGCATTGTGTTAAACCTTTATGTTGTGGTTTGATCTCAACTTTGACTCACCTAACCCTGAATACAACAATTCCCAAACCACCCAGGTGATGAATTACATGTAATTGACTCATCCAGAGTGACATATAGTTAGTATATTCATCTTAAAATAGCTAGGTGGGACAACTACATATCAGTCATAGTTAACACATGTTTCCTCAAAGTATCTTTTAGCAAACTTGGTGTCAAGTACACAGGGGGGAGGGTTACCAGGACAGAGAAGAGCTTTGATTGGGATGAGCGGGAGCTGCCCTGAAGTAGGAGGGCCAAAAGACCAGAGGTGGCAGAACGGAGTACTTGGGTAGGGTTTGAGCATAGCTTGAAGGTAGGAAGGGTTAGTTCCTCTTGCTGCTCCATAGTGGATGAGAGTTTCGACTAGAAGCCAGTGGAGTGTGCGGAGAAGCAGGGTGACATAGGAGAACATGGGAAGGTTGAACACCAGGCGGGCTGCAGCGTTCTGGATAGGTTGCAGCAGTTTGATAGCACAATCAGAGATCCCAGTCAACAGTGAGTTGCATTAGTCCAGATGGGAGATGACAAGTTTATGAAAAGGACCTGCGCCGCTTCCTGTGTAAGATAAGGTCATATTCTACGGATGTTGAAGAGCATTAACCTGCAGGAGCGAGTCACTGATGTTTGCAGAGAATGACAGGGTGGTGTCCAGGGTCACACTAAGGTTCTTTGCAATCTGGTATGGGTACACCGTGTAGTTGTCCGCCGTGATTGAGAAGTCTTGGAGTGGCAGTCTTTCCAAAGGAAGAAGAGCAGCTCCGTCTTGGCAAGGGATGGTGAAAAGAGACCAGGGTTTGTAAAAAGTTGAGTGCATAATAACCAGCGTGAATATGCCAAAAGGACCATTCTTAAAAGGCCTCATTTCTGGCAAGGTTATGAAAACAGGCAAAATAAGAACTAATAGCCGATTTTTCCCTCCCTTTTATTTATAGACCGTAGCCTCCAAACAAGTTGGGACAAGGAAGGCGAATGTCCCGATCATGTATGTTGAGTTTGAGAGGGACTGAACCACAGTCGGCATACTATTGTGGAGGGAAGTTAACCTCCACCCTATCACCATAGGTCGCTCCATCTTTTTGTATTACAATCTCTAGATAAACCATGCCCCAGCCTCCATGCGGATACCTACTCCCGGTCCTGTGCTTTTTATCCCTTTCAGGCTATATGTACATAGACTCTCTTTCTCCCACACTCTCTCTCCCTACTCCGCTCCCGCCACACAATCAGGCTAATCAGGGTAATCTCACTTTTAATTTGCTTCGCATTAACCTTCCGCTATCATTTGTTTTACCATTACCCCGGAGCCTTAATTGATTTCTGAACTAAATCAGAGTTTATTTCCAAATCATGGCTTAGATATCCCCAGTTAATTAGAAGGTTTTGAATCTTTCCATCACAACAGACAAGTGTCAAGTTTCTGTCAGAACCAGTACAGTATGGAAAGAAAAGGGAGGGGTCAGGATAGAGGGGAAAGGAGGAGATGTTGTTGGACAGCTACAATGTTAATGGCAATATCAACTTTAATGTCCTGAAATAATATCTTGAATTTTATTAGGTTTATATTACAGCGTGTTGGTGAATTAATCAACAACCAATTGCAGTGGTAGGAAAAGTAGCTGTGTGCATTACTTTTCTGAAGCAATTTCATATGAGGAGTTTATTATGCTTTATTTTACACTCGAGGGAATCCATGGGAAAGGAGAAGATATGACACCTCCGTGAACAATGACCTATGTAAATATTAAAGTGTCTTATCCAACATGTGGGAATTGGAACCTATCATGAAAAATGCCTGGCTGTTTTATCATTTGACTCAAAGATGACAGGTTTGACTACTCAAAAGCATTAGCACTTACAGTATAGGTTCACGCAACAAAGAAGGTAATTACAAGTTGACTGAAGGGACTTGACTTTTTTCACTTCCTCTTATTTCTCTCACCAAACAACAAAGTAGGACAGAGAAAGTTTGAGAGAAAAAAAGAGAGCATAAAAATAATCCCCCTTTCCAATGACAGCAGAAGCTTAATAAAGAGTGTAAATATTGATATCTAGCAGAGCCCGTTTAAATCCACCAAAACAAAGAGGCTATCGATTACCAATTTACACCTCGGGCGGCTGCTGTGCAACACAGAGATAATTATACACTGCGTGAGGCTTTGTATAATCAATGGATCTCACAATTTTAGCCTTCATTCTAGATTTGGATGAGGATATAGGCATGTAAATAGAATATGAAAGACAGACCAGTACAGTTCTGCCTCCCTATCACACCTTCCAGGTGTAGCCTATACCAAGATTTCCCAAACTCGGTCCTAGGTCCCCAGAACAGAACAGACTACTGATCTACAGCCCCTAATAGTGTTGTATCCTAGTTGATTTGGACGAGGGTATCGGCATGGAAATAGAATATGAAAGGCAGACCAGTACATTTCTGCCTCCCTATCACATCTTCCAGGTGTAGCCTGTACCAGGTTTTCCCAAACTCGGTCCTAGGTCCCCCATGGGTGCACCTTTTGGTTTTTGCCCCAGCACTACACAGCTGATTCAAATAACCAGGATGGAGTTTGGGAAACCTTGGCCAATACAACATGCATTGATCCAAGGGCTGCTGACCGTTTAATCCATACTACAAGTATGGACAGGATTGTCCTGCTGTCTTTGTTTCACCTCCTTTGACTTCTTGTTGTTGACTTTTAAGCAAGCCAGCTTGTGTTGTGGAGGAGTAGGGGTGACGTTTCACTTAGTTGCTGATCTTGGGTCAGTTAAGCATTTTCCTCAGTAATGTTTAAGGTAAGGATTGAGGGAGGAGAAAATAATCCAAGAACTTTACCTAGGGGAGTTTATTTGGATTACGGGAAGAGCAACTTTGAATGAGAGTACCTGTTTTCAAGAACACAAGTTTAATAATTAGGAACGATGGCAAGAGGCAATGTCAAATAAACCCACTGAAGGCACCAACCCCTGCAAGTTTATTTGTCCAACGAACCATGGTGGAGTTGGTGCTTACAAAAATATACTGTTACTATTTCTCTTTATATGAAAGAGGGGACAAAACAATACTATGCTGATGTTTGTATTCATTCTCACTATGCCTGTAGAATAGGAAATTAAGTGAATTAGATTGTGCTTACTGGAGGAAGTTAAACAAGCATTCAGACCATCCTTCCTGATTGAAGCTTTGAACTAAATTTGGTGATATCACAAAACTAGTTTACCCAACTCGTTTGTGATCACGGCAGCCATGTTAGCAAGATGGCCGGAATATATTAAGCTCAACGAGCAGACAGGCTCTGGAAGTGAGGGAAGGGAAAGCATCGCATTTAAAAAATTCTGAGGACTCATGATTATAAATGAGGTCTTTCACCGTGGTAGGCGGAGGTGTTAATGCAGTGTGATCACAGGGTGGTGGGGGGGTGGCATGAGAAGCCGAACGAAACAAATTAAGTCTGTGGGAGTGGTGGAAAGCAAGATGAGTGTCACTTAGAGAGGGATCCCTCCATCTGTATGTACAATAGACAGGTACACCGAGCATAGCTAAGTGTTTCCCAGGTCATGGGATTCGCCAAGAGTAGTACCATAAGCGCAGTAATGGAACACTATGGGTTCGATTATAGAGGACAAGGATAAATGAAACACCTCAGGATAGGAAACACTATATGCAACAAACATTGGACTTCTATACTGTTTGGTTGTAGCTGAGTTGGTTTTGGCATGACGTGGGAAGCCAGGTTGGAAATGGTAGTGGTTTTGCATAACGTGTGGGAATATCCCACAGCCAGAAATGCTATGTTTGAGGTATAAGTACCTAGCCTACTTCACACAAGCAATAATCAGGGACATAGCTATTAGTACAAGTTTATCTTCTCTCATGGAATAATATAGAAGAGGAGAGCCGAACAAGCTTTTTTTTACTTACACACACACACACACACACACACACACACACACACACACACGCTGAACAAGCTTTCGGTTAAAGAGTCTATAACAGAATCCGAACACATTCTATTAGGTGTCTGAACAATTTCATCATTAGCTTAGCAGTAATTAGGTATTGCAGCAATGGAGATGGCCAAGATAACTCTTCTTTCCCCATTAGCGGAGAGAGTGGTAATATTTCCAGTGGTAATATTACTCTATTGGAAACTCACTGAACTGGATGAGAGGGAACTGTTAAAAGGTACAGAGACTAGCTTAGAGCTAAGATAAGAGAAAATTAGAGAGTATATTACATCCATACGAATTGGGGCTAACACACTTTGGTTAGGAAGGGAAGTATCCAATACGTAATATCTCGTTATTCCATAGTTGAATGCCTCATATGGTTATAAAGTATTCACATTTTTTAGTTTACATTATTAGGATCCCCATTAGTTATTGCACATTCAGCAGCTCCTTTTCCTGGTGTCCGAATGTTAGTATATGGTTATTACAAAGTTGCATACATGGTTTTAATCCATAATGTAAATCCATACAGGATAAAGACATGTTAGTTACTTTCTATGCCTATTAGATTGTAATTGAATGCTGTACTCCCTTTAATGAGTGCACAATCTACTCAAGATGTAACCTGTTAAGATGATGCCTTGTACATATAGCAAGGCACGTGGCATCGTTAAGAGACAACTTGTTCATTGACAATGAGAGAGGTGTGAAATATTAGTTTGGCGACACGCCATGAGAGACAGTGAGTGGATGAGAGAGCAAATGACATGTGATTGTCAAACGAATGGCAAAGTGTGCTGGTGGAATGTAGATTGACTGACCGGTCTCTATCCGGTCTCTCTTTCTTCCACGATGCCTCTCGTTTGTAATAGCTCCACAAGGACCTTGTTACCTACCAAGCCTGCCAAAAGCTTAATGCACACGGGAATAGTCACTGGGAAATGAAACACCTCTGAGAATGACAAATGGCACAGCTATCAAAGTAGCCAGAATATAAAATGACCACTGTTGACATGTTCAGTGACTGTAATGATAGATGACATTATTTTACTTGGTAAATAATATCATGAGTTGAACTCCACATGTATGTCAAATCAAAAAACTGACTTGGACAACTATCGTACTAATTATAACTCCAATTCATTTCATAAGAATGGAAATGCTATTGACATGCATTCTGTATTATGTTTTGTGTGGTTTACCAATGTTGAAAATCTATGACAAAGGAATTGTAACAGGTCTAGGGCCAGCACAGTAAATGCCACAGCGTCCTGCTTTGTATGGCCAGCTCTGGCAGTATCTTGATCCCAGAACAGAGACCACAAGCACTCTTGGAGCAGCTTGATTAGAGTGGCCCTTCAACGCCTGCGACTAACAATTGCCACAATTGCATTGATAATTCTGGGCAGACACAAAAAGGTGGTTTCAACCTTGAACAATTGCATTCAGTATATAAAATTCAATTTGTTTGTTTTCTTCCCTGTAGTCCTGAAATTGTGGATGCTTATCTCCCGACTATTAGGACAAAAACCTACCACTGTACCTAACTGGCAAAGCTTTTGTTTACCCTTTGTGTTTGACTGAGATAAGCTCGATCAATCCACTCATTTGAAGTACACACCAAAGGGTACCTACCATTCAGCAGTTAGCATTGGCTTTTCTCTTCAGCACTCCCATTGCAGAGGAGAAACACATTTTTGGCCACGATAAAGGTCAACTGTTTTCGATTGTGAGAGAAAGCCAAGTATGTTCAGAGCAGGAAATAACGTTTATGGAGCGATTCCTCTATGAAAAGAGGTCAAATTAACAACTTGATGAATTGTGTGGAACATCTTTTTGAAAGGTTTAGATGGAAAGAATCTCTTTCCAGGTCCAATACTCAGTCTGATCCCCATCTTTTGGCAATAGTAACATTGTTCCTGCAAAATAGACTCATTTCCACAGTGTATGGCAAAAACATACATTGCATTCAGAAAGTATTCAGACCCTTTACTTTTTCCACATTTTGTTACATTACAGCCATATTCTAAAATTGATTAAACCCCCCCCCCCCAATCAATCTACACAAAATACCCCATAATGAAAAAGCAAAAACAGCATTTTAGAAATATGACATTTACATAAATATTCAGACCATTGTTGAAGCACCTTTGGTAGCGATTACAGCCTCGAGTCTTCTTGGGAATGACGCTACATGCTTTTCACACCTGTATTTGGGAGGTTTCTCCAGTTCTTCTCTGCAGAGCCTCTCAAGCTCTGTCAGGATGGATGGGGAGTGTCGCTGCACTGCTATTTTCAGGTCTTTCCAGAGATGTTTGATCGGGTTCAAGTCCGGGCTTTGGCTGGGCCACTCAAGGACATTCAGAGACTTGACCTGAAGCCACTCCTGCTTGGTTTTGTGCTTAAGGTCATTGTCCTGTTGGAAGGTGAACCTTCATCCCAGTATGAGGTCCTGAGCACTCAGAAGCAGGTTTTCATCAAGGGTTGCTCTGTTCACCTTTCCCTCGGTTCTGACTAGTCTCCCAGTCCCTGCCAATGAAAAACATCCCCACAGCATGATTCTGCCACCACTGTGCTTCACCGTAGGGATGGTTTCCTCCAGAAACAACGCTCGGCATTCAGGCCAAACTGTTCAATCTTGGTTTCATCAGACCAGATAATCTTGTTTCTCATGGTTAGGGTCTTTAGCAAACAAGCAGGCTGTCATATGCCTTTTACTGACGAGTGGCTTCTGTCTGGCTACTCTACCATAAAGGCCTGATTGGTGGAGTGCTGCAGAGATGGTTGTCCTTCTGGAAGATTCTCCCATCTCCACAGAGGAGCTCTGTCGGTGTGACTATCGGGTTCTTGGCCACCCTTCTCCTCCGATTGCTCAATTTTACCAGGCAGCCAGCTCTTGGAAGAGTCTTAGTCATTCCAAACTTCTTCCATTTAAGAATAATGGAGGCCACTGTGTTCTTGGGGACCTGCAATGCTGCAGATATGTGTTGGTGCCCTTCCCAGATATTTGCCTCTACACAATTCCATCTCGGAGCTCTACGGACAATTCCTTTGACCTCATACCTTGGTTTTTGCTCTGACATGCAGTGTCAACTGTGGGACCTTATATAGACAGGTGTGTGCCTTTCCAAATCATGTCCAATCACTTGAATTTACCACATTTACCAATCAAGTTGTAGAAACAACTCAAGGATCAATGGAAACAGGATGGACCTGAGCTCAATTTTGAGTTTCATAGCGAAGGGTCTGGATACTTATGTAAATAAGATATCTATTTTTTATTTGTAATAAATTCGCAAAAATATATATTAACCTGTTTTTGATTTCTCATTATGAGATAGTGTGTAGACTGAGGACCTTTAAAAAAAAAAATATTTAGATTATGTCCGTAACAAATTGTGGAAAAAGTCAAGGGGTCTGACTACTTTCTGAATGCATTGTATTACTGAGCAACCAGGTTTCTTAGAAATGTATTATGTAGAAGAGACATGCCTGTCTGACATGTTGAGTAAGGCACAATGTCAATTCTATTCTTTATAATTCTATTTGCTAAGTTCAGTAGCTATAGTAATTTGCACACCAGCATTCCCATTTTCTAATTATGTTGATTAGGATGTAGAGTCCCAGTTAAACTTGAACTCGTCAAATCATTAATAAGCCCAATTTTGAGACTAGCAAAGACAAACTATGACGGATGCAAATACCCACTCAATGGATACCTAATTTACTCAACTCGGAAATGTTCTCCAACTTTCATCCAGCTTGGTCATATTCATAAGGTCAGAATTAACAGTTCCTCTGAGCTTTCTGCCTCTGGACTGCAGCCATTTTGTTCCCTGAGGTTGACATGGTTCATTTCCTGAGGTCCCGGCCTAAGCTCCAAATCAGGCCCCAGGGAGGGCCTGCCTGACCTGACTGCCGCGATATGTGGGGTCACTTGGCCACGAAACACTCGGCTGGAACTGAGTCGACATTGCAGGCTACGGTAATTAGCTGGTATATCAAAGCTTTCCAGGGGTTTGTGTGGTTGTGTATTGGAGCACACAGCTTTTGTGTCATGTGTCCCGTGTGTGTGTGCACCACTGTGTTTGTGTGTGCGTGTAGGGGAAAGACATCTGGAAAAGGAAAGACAGTAGTTTGAGAGGAATTCCTAACAAGCATAGACTATAAAAAGAATGGACAAAGCCATAGGTCATGTGACACCATTCATTCCTCTGTGAAGACTCAATAGCCCATGGAACCCAAATTAAGTTGGTTAAGATGGTGTCTCATGGATACATAACATGTGCAGTTTGAGCTGCTCCAGAATGTGATGTTGCAGGCTAACTCAGTGCTGCTCTTATTAAGTAACTCAAGTTGAAGGCCGACAGGGGTATTGTAGGCTCCCATTAGGAGCTAAATTATCCTTAACTTCTTCTGTGTGCGATTTAAAAAACAAATCTGTTCAATGACATACACTACCGTTCAAAAGTTTGGAGTCAAGTACTTTAGAGTGTCTAGTTTGTACTTTAGAGTGTCTAGTCTAGAAACAGACTCCTCACAAGTCCTCAACTGGCAGCTTCATTAAACAGTACCTGAAAAACACCAGTCTCAACATCAACAATGAAGAGGAGACTCCGGGATGCTGGCCTTCTAGGCAGAGTTGCAAAGAAAAAGCCATATCTCAGATTGGCCAATAAAAAGAAAATATTAAGATGGGTTAAAGGACAGAGGAAGATTGGAAAAAAGTGTTATAGACAGGCAAATCTAAGTTTGTGTTGTTTGAATCACATAGAAGAACATTCGTGAGATGCAGAAAAAATTTAAAGATCCTGCAGTGTTTGTCGCCATCTGTCAACCATGGTAGAGGCAATGTGATGGTCTGGGGGTACTTTGGTGGTGGTAAAGTGGGATATTTGTACAGGGTAAAAGGGATCTTGAAGAAGGAAGGCTATCTCTCCATTTTTCAACGCCATGCCATACCCTGTGGATGGTGCTTATTTGGAGCCAATTTCCTCCTACAACAGGACAATGACCCAAGCACAGCTCCAAACTATGCAATAACTATTTAGGGAAGAAGCAGTCAGCTGGTATTCTATCTATATTGGAGTGGCCAGCACAGTCACCGGATCTCAACCGTATTGAGCTGTTGTGGGAGCAGCTTGACCTTACAGTACGTAGAATCCAATCCAATTTGTGGGAGGGAGCATGGGGGTGAAATCTTTTCAGATCACCTCAACAAATTGATAACTAGAATGCCAAAGGTCTGCAATTGCTGCAAATTGAGGATTATTTGATGAAAGCAAAGTTTGAAGGACAATTATTATTTCAATTAAAATCATTATTTATAACCTTGTCAACATCTTGACTATATTTCCTAGTCATTTTGTAACTCATTTCATGTATGTTTTCATGGAAAACAAGGACATTTCTTAGTGACCCCAAACTTTTGAACAGTAGTGTACATCTGGTGTATTGGATGCAATTATTGGTACCATGATTGTCTTAAATAAATAAATACATATATATATATATATATATATATATATACACACACACACACACACACAATGCCTGGTAGTACCACTGTTTGCCATGAACTTCCGTGGCTTCAATGGGAGGGGGAAGTTGTTCTCCCCTGGTAACACACAATCCCAGAACCAATATACTTCCACACTCACCGGAAACATCCCCACTATCACTTTCTGCCCAACAGCAAAATTCCTATCATTAGTTATCCTGAAACTTTTATGACTGGGGGCAGTTGAATGCTCAGAGCTCATGTAAGAAGCAGGATAGTGGGAACCTTATGAAAGGATTTCGAGAAAAGACCAATGTTGGCCCTCAACAGGGGCCTTTAATATTCTCAATACTTGCCTTTTTTGACTCTGCACCTCCTCGGAGGCTAAGGGAGTTACGGTGAAAGTCAATAAGATATGCATATTTAATTTGTCGGTACAGCCACCATACAGTAGGCTACCTCATCTGCAATAAAACTGGGATAAAGCGGAGACACCCTCATGGGAAACCATTAAAACACCCTCTGTAATAGCTCTCCCTTTGCCCGGTGCACGACTGCAATTTAAAGGCACAGTAAAGGCCATGGCACTCGAAAGGTTAATTCAACAAGCCATGTTCAGTCCTGCTTGGTTCAGTGTGGCATGGGTAAAAAAAAAGACCTGTAATTCGTTTAATGGTGTTCGAGAATGAGTTACGCAGAATAGTAACTATGACAGCAGCAGTTTATTAAGCACCTAAATGATGAGATCCGGAGTCAATCTCTCGGGTGTGCATTGCGTTAACCCTTTAGCCCCAAGATGAATCATACATCACAACAATGACATCGATGACAGTCAAGTCTGGACCAGTCATATATCCAGGTTTAGCCAAGGGGGAAAAATGTCCTCGCCATTTCCATTAAGAATAAAACACCAGACAAAAAAGGGGGCATGAATACGGGGGACGAGGATTTAATTGGCTGGGTTGATGGCGGAGCACAGAAGTCGGAAGCGTACGAGGCATAGATCCGCCGAATGGCGAGACTCCCAGGTGAGAACACTACTCGAGAACATTTTAAGTCTCAGAGCAATTTACTGTAAACGGAGTGAGCTCGGATAACGGATGACTTACTGTCTCCTTCTCAGACACCTATTAGCTTGCATCCCTCTCCGCTCCCTTTCCTCCCTCATAGTAACACAAGCTAGTTGAAGATAATTAGACCACATTGTGAGAGACAGAGACCCATTCACCACAAATCCCTAGCACAAACTTGGAGGTTGTACTCAACAACCCCCCCCCTTTCCTTCTCTAGGACACTTGTTTGTTATTTATTTTTCCAGAGTGTTTCCCAGATAAAAATAAGACCACGAGAAAGTAAATAAGACATTGCACAGGGTTCGTTCCAATCCCAAATTTACAATGTGCTGGGAAACTAGAGTAAGATTCCATTTGTTATGCAGCTAACCATATTCATGGAATACAAATTCACGATCCAGTTCCCCAATGGCTTTCCCCTCCATCTTATATACATACATAATTTATATAAGTATTCAATAGTTTGTAGAATCACCTTTGGCAGTGATTTACAGCTGAGTCTTTCTGAGTATGTTTCTAAGAGCTTTGTACACCTGGATTGTACAATATTGGCACATTATTATTCTTCAAGCTCTGTTAAGTTTGTTGATCATTGCTAGACAGTCTTGCCACATATTTTCAAGCTGATTTGAGTGAAAACTGTAACTAGGCCATTCAGGAACATTCAATGTTGTCTTGGTAAGCAACTCCAGTGTCTATTTGGCCTTGCGTTGTTGTCCTGCTGAAAGGTGAATCTGTCTCCCAGTGTCTTTTGGAAAGCAGACTGAACAAGGTTTTCCTCTAGGATTTTGCCTGTGCTTAGCTCTATTCTATTTATTTTTATCCCAAAAAAAACTCCCTAGTCCTTGCCGATGACAAGAATACCCATAACATGATGCAGCCACCACCCATGTTTTAAAATATGAAGAGTGGTAAGTTGTTGGATTTGCCCCAAACACAACATTTTGTATTGAGGACATATAGGTCATTTCTTTGTCACATTTGTTGCAGTTTGACTTTAGTGCCTTATTGCAAACAGGATGCATGCTTTGGAATATTTATGTTGTACAGCCTTCCTTCTTTTCACTCAGTTATTTAGGTTAGTATTTTGGAGTAACTACAATGTTGTTGATCCATCCTTAGTTATCTCTTATCACAGCCATTAAACTGTAAATGTTTTAAAGTCACCGTTGGCCTCATGGTGAAATCCCTGAGTGGTTCCCTTCCTCTCCAGCAACTGAGTTCGAAAAAGGACACCTGTATCTTTGTAGTAACTGGATGTATTGATACACCATCCAAAGTGTACATAATAACTTCACCATGCTCAAAGGGATATTCAATGTCTGTTGTTTTACTCATCTACCAATAGGTGCCCTTCTTTGTGAGGCAGACCTCCTTGGTCTTTTTGGTTGATTCTGTTTTGAAATTCACAGCTCTGCTGAGGAACCTTACAATTATCTGCGTGAGTGGGGTACAGAGATACGAGAGAGAATAAAGTAGACGGCACGGGTCAAAATTTTGATTTATGGCCCTGTGTCCAGGACATCCTGTTCCTGTTGTCACGTGTTAGAGGGTGTGTTATTTTATATCTATATTGCATCTTTTATTTTTAATGCGTCTGCCACAGCCAATACCCCGGACATTCCTGCTTCATAGATAGTAAACATAAGGGCAATAAAACTGGGGGTGTGGGGCCATACTCTTTCAAAAGTTCAAACACAGAAACCCCCCCCCCCAGTTCAACCAGATCCCTATTTCCACCAGGTCCCTAGATATCAATCAGCATGACAACTTCAAAGGAATAGATGCAATATAGATATAAAATAACATACCCTCTAACACGTGACAACAGGAACAGGATGTCCTGGCCTGAGGCCCATATTTGGACATGTACACGTCATCTGGACACAGGGCCATAAATCAAAATTTTGCCCGTGCCGTCTACTTTATTCTCTGATATGGTAGCCTTTCAAAAATAATGTTAAACGCTTACTTAACTTGTTAAGAACATATTTAAGCTTGCCATTACAAAGGGGTTGAATACTTATTGCCTGAAGACATTTTAGCTTTTTATTTGAAATGTATTTGTAAAAGTTTCTAAAAACATAATTCCACTTTGACATTATGGGGTATTGTGTGTAGGTGAGTGACACAATCTCAATTGAATAAATTCAGTCTAACACAGCAACAACAAGAAAAAAAAGTCAAGAGGTGTGAATACTTTCTGAAAGCAGTGTACATACAGTGGCTTGTGAAAGTATTCACCCATCCTTGGCATTTTTCCTATTTTGTTGCCTTACAACCTGGAATTAAAATAGATTTTTGGGGGGTGTGTGTATCATTTGATTTAGACAACATGACTACCACTTTGAAGATGCAAAATGTTATTTTATTGTTTTATTATATTTATTATATTTTATTTATTTTATTGTGAAACAAACAAGTAAGACAAAAAACAGAAAACATGAGCGTGCATAACTATTCACCACCCCCAAAGTCAATACTTTGTAGAGCCACCTTTTGCAGCAATTACAGCTGCAAGTCTCTTGGGGTATGTCTCTATCAGCTTAGACCATCTGCTCCAGCTCCTTCAAGTTGGAAGGGATCCACTGGTGGACAGGAATCTTTAAATCAATCCACATATTCTCAATTGGATTGAGGTCTGGGCTTTGACTAGGCCATTCCAAGACATTTAAATGTTTCCCCTTAAACCACTCAAGTGTTACTTTAGAAGTATGCTTAGGGTCATTATCCTGCTGGAAGGTGAACCTCGGTCCCAGTCTCAAACCTCTGGAAGACTGAAACAGGTTTCCCTCAAGAATTTCCCTGTATTTAGCTCCATCCACCATTCCTTCAATTCTGACCAGTTTCTCAATCCTTGCCGATGGAAAAACATCCCAACAGCATGATGCACTCACCACCATGCTTTACTGTGGGGATGGTATTCTCGAGGTGATGAGAGGTGTTGGGTTTGCGCCAGACATAGCGTTTTCCTTGATGGCCAAAATACTACATTTTATTCTCATCTGACCAGAGTACCTTCTTCCATATGTTTGGGGAGCTTGGTGGTGCCACTTGCTTAGTGATGTTGCAGACTCTGGTGTCTTTCAGAACAGGTGTATATATACACTGAGATCATGTGACACTTAAATAAAGTCTACCTGTGTGCAATCTAACTAATTATGTGACTTCTGAAGGTAATTGGTTGCACCAGATCTTATTTAGGGGCTTCATAACAAAGGGGGTGAATATATATGTATGCACCCACCACCTTTACATTTTTTAATTTTACATTTTTGAAACAAGTTATGTTTTTCATTTCACTTCACCAATTTGGCCTAATTTGTGTATGTCCATTACATGAAATCCAAATAAATATCTAGTTTAATTAGAGGTTGTAATGCAACAAATTAAGAATAACACCAAGGGGGATTTATATTTTTGCCAGGCACTGTATATGTTAATATAATGAGACAATGTCAGTTGAAAATACAGTTTTGCAATTTTCTGAAATTTACCATTGGTTTTCGTTGTGTAAGTTGTGTTTTATAGCAGCTCCCAGCAAGGCTATATCTCCCTTACAAGAGCCTAGCAATTTGCCACATTCAGCTGCAGAGAGTCTTATCAGAAGCCATTTGTAATGAGGGGAATGGAAAGTAGTTATCAAAGCCGAGGAGTCAGGGAAAATTAAACAGAGCAAAATGGATGTTGGAACAAGGCGGCCATTTAACAGTTCAGAGAGGAGAAAAACACATTTTAAAAGAAGTTTACTGTTGCCAGCTAGTTTACACGAGTGTAGGTAAAAAAATGTTTTATCCTCACACAAAGAAATTAACTAGGACCTTGATGACAGCAGTACTTAGAGTCAGACAATTAATAAGAGACATGACGAACAATGACGAACAATGACGGCCTACACCGGATGACGCTGGGCCAATTGTGCGCTGCCCTACGGGACTCCCGATCACAGCCAATCACTCCCAACTCCCAATCTGTAGTGACAACGCTAGCACTGAGATACAGTGCCTTAGACTGCTGCGCCACTCGGCAGACCCTCTTTGCAGACATTGCATACGCCTGCTAGATTTTACACCTGGACAGGTGTTTTAACATAGAAGCTAACCAATAACAAATAGCTTATGTTTATTGAAAAGTAATTGAAAATATGGCAATTTTTTCAAATATTGAATTTGAATCTAAGTTTACTTCCTGAATTTACTTCCTTCAATTCAACCCTGCTGACTGTGCAGTTGATAATTTCTTATGGACAGACTATGTAAACATAAATGGTACCGTAGATATGTCATGATACAACATAATGTGTGAGATCATGAGCAGCATTAGTCCCAGTGCTTTGGACAAATCACGATTTCACAGATTTCGGAAGGGGAAATCTGTCCCATAGACCTCCTCATAACATGTAAAGAGGCCCATAAACTTGACCATAAGTTGCAAAGAGTGGAGCTCTTTGTTCTGGTTCATATTTACTCACTTAAAGTGGGGCAGGTAGCCTAGTGATTAGATCATTAGGCCAGTATCAAAAGGTTGTTAGATCAAATCCCTGAGCTGACAAGGTAAAAATCTGTCATTCTGTCCCTGAACAAGGCAGTTAACCCACTGTTCCAAGGCTCCAAGGTCATTGTAAATAAGAATTTGTTCATTAACTGACTTACCTAGTTAAATAAAGGGTTAAATTAAAAACATTAAAAAATAACATGCAGTTTCACTTCACCAATTTGGACTATTTTGTGTATGTCCATTACATGAAATCCAAATAAAAATCCATTTAAATTACAGGTTGTAATGCAACAAATAGGAGAAACGCCAAGGGGGATGAATACTTTTGCAAGGCACTGTAATTGAGAATGGTATTCTTTGACTAGAGCTCAGCATTCAACAGTCCCTTCCTGTACTCCCTGTTCACTCATGACTGCATGGCCTGGCACTGCTCCAATACCATCATCAAGTTTGCAGATGACAGAACAGTGGTAGGCCTGATCACTAACAATGAGACAGGGAGTAAGTCAGAGACCTGAGCGTGTGGTAACATGACAACAACCTATCCCTCAACGTGATCAAGACAAAAGGAGACGATTGTGGACTACAGGAAAAGGAGGACAGAGCACGCCTTCATTCTCATCGACGTGGCTGTAATGGGGCAGATTGGGAGTTTCAAGTTCCTTGGTGTCCACATCATCAAAAAACTATCATGGTCCAAACACACTAAGACAGTCGTGAAGAGGGCACGACAATACCTATTTCCCCTCAGGAGACTGAAAAGATCCGGCATGGATCCTCAGATCCTCAAAAGCTTCTACAGCTGCACCATCAAGAGCATCCTGACTGGTGTCATCACTGCCTGGAATGAAAACGGCTCGGCCTCTGACCGCAAATCCCTACAGAGGGTAGTGTGTACGGCCCAGTGCATCACAGGGGCCAAGCTTCCTGCCATCCAGGACCTCTATACTAGGCGGTGTCAGAGGAAGGCCTGAACAATTGTCAAAGACTCCAGCCACCCTAGTCATAGACTATTCTCTCCGCTACTGCACAGCAAAAGGTACCGGAGCCTAGGTCCAAAGGGCTTCTTAAAGTGACTATGCACTAAGGAACAACTTGGGAACTGCAAGCTCTTAAAGCCAAAGTCTTATTTTTTCACCAATAAACAAAAAATCTAAATATGTGACCGACAGCCTTTGATTATGTCTTGTGTAGCAAAATGTATTTTTTTTTGTTGTTGCATTGGATAAAAGCAGAGACACAGAGCTACACAATGGTATATCATACACTGCATTTGAGGAACAATGGGAAAGTCATTCTGCTTTAAAAGTTGATAAACTTGACACCTCACGTTTGAGAAAATTGCCTTTGAATATTTTGGTACCTACTGGAGAGCTCTTCTTTGTCTACACCCATTCAGCATCGTCCACACCCTCTTACTCTTTAGCTCCACCAATTTCTTTAAGGGTTGATTCGAGCATTCTATCCGAACAGCAGTCAAGCACCCAAGCTAACAGTTGTCGTAGTGACATTCTATTAAAATGGACACGTGAATAATAAAGTCTTTTGTTAAGACATGTACAGTTGAAGCCGGAAGTTTACATACAGTTAGATTGGAGTCATCAAAACTCATTTGTCAACCAATCCACACATTTCTTGTTAACAAACTATAGTTTTGGCAAGTCCGTTAGGACATCTACTTTGTGCAAGACACAAGTAATTTTTCTAACAACTGTTTACAAACAGATTATATCACTTATAATTCATTGTATCACAATTCCAGTGGGTCAGAAGTTTATATACACTAAATCTACAGCTTGGGAAATTCCAGAAAATTATGTAAATGGCTTTAGAAGCGTCTGATAGGCTAATTGACATCATTTGAGTCAATTGGAGGTGTACCTGTGGATGTATTTCAAGGCCTACCTTCAATCTCAGTGCCTCTTTGCTTGACATCATGGGAAAATCAAAAGAAATCAGCCAACACCTCAGAAAAAAATTGCAGACCTCCACAATTCTGTTTCATCCTTGGGAGCAATTTCCACGTTCATCTGTACAAACAATAGTACCCAGGCATAAACACCATGAGACCATGCAGCCGTCATACCGCTTAGGAAGGAGATGTGTTCTGTCTCCTAGAGGTGAACGTACTTTGGTGCGAAAGGTGCAAATCAATCCTAGAACAACAGCAAATGACTTTGTGAAGATGCTGGAGGAAACAGGTACGAAAGTATCTATATCCACAGTAAAACAAGTCCTATATCGACATAACCTGAAAGCCCGCTCAGCAAGGAAGAAGCCACTGCTCCAAAACTGCCATAAAAAAAGCCAGACTACGGTTTGCAACTGCACATGGGGACAAAGATTATACTTTTTGGAGAAGCGTCCTCTGTGTCACGTTCGATGAATGGAGGAGACCAAGGCGCAGCGTGATGTGAATACATTCTTCTATTTATTAACGAAGAAACACTAAACGAACGTTTATATATAAACAAGTGCAGACACAGGCAACTAACCATAGACATACAAAACCCCTAGACAGGACCAAAAACACATACGTCACCCATGTCACACCCTGACCTAACCAAAATAATAAAGAAAACAAAGAATACTAAGGTCAGGGCGTGACAGTATTCCCCCCCCCCCAAAAGGTGCGGACTACCGGCTGCACACCTAAGCCTATGTGGGAGGGTCTGGGTGGGCATAACTCCGAGGTGGCGGTACTGGCTCGGGACGTGGACCCCACTCCACTTCTGACTCGTCACACTTACTTAATGTCTCTGGAGCGGGAACCCTCACCTACGACCACGGACTAGAGGACGCCACTGGACTGATGGTCGAGTCAGTGAGTGGCGCCTCTGGATTGGAGGGAGATTCTGGTGGATCTGGACTGGAGGGAGACTCTGGCGGATCCGAACTGTGACCCGTCGTGGTAGGTTCCGGACTGTGACCCGTCGTGGTAGGTTCCGGAATGTGACCCGTCGTGGTAGGTTCCGGACTGCGACCTGTCGTGGTAGGTTCCGGACTGCGACCTGTCGTGGTAGGTTCCGGACAAGCTTTGCTTGATTTACAATCCGATACATCAGTCCTTATTCGTCCCGCTGATAAGGGTGGGTCGGTTGTACTCATGGATAGGACAGTTTATGTACATGAGTGTCATAGACAGCTGCTTGATAACACCTTTTACAAGAAACTCAGAAGTGACCCCACTTCCCAATTTCAGAATACTATCTTTACTGTCTTAGATGGGTATTTAAGTTCTGGTCAGATAACCAAAAAATAACATGCTTTTTTGGCTATTCAACACCCTAAAATTGCCACTTTCTATACTTTGCCGAAATTACACAAGAATGTAACACAACCTCCAGGGCACCCTATTGGAGCGGGCATTGATGCAGTATCGGCCCCTCTTTCTACTTTTGTTGACTTTTTTATTAACTCGCAGAACAGCTACCCTCCTTTGTAAAGAACACCAGCAGTATGATCTCTATCATTGAATCTATTGATCCTCTCCCTGAGAATACCTTGTTAGTTACTTTTGATGTTGAGTCATTATACACTAATATTCCACACGAGGGCGGTATTGAAGCTATGGAATATTTTCTTCTGCAACGTGACCCTAAAGGAACTACCTTCCAGTGCATGCATTGTAACATTTGCTGAAATAGTTCTCACGCATAACTATTCATGTTTCTAAATTATTTCTTTATTCAGACAACAGGTACTGCTATGGGATCCCCCATGGCTCCTAACTATGCTAATTTGTATGTGGGTTACATGGAGAAAGAGTCTATTTTCAATCCTCTCAAAAATGTTTTCTTGCCTAACATCATTATTTGGAAATGGTATATTGATGATATTTTTGTTCTATGGAGGGGTGATGCAAAACAGCTCCAGGCGTTCCATGCTTTTCTTAACTCCTGTTCTGAGCATCTGAGATTTACTATGCAATCTGATACACGTCAAATCAGTTTTCTTGATCTTCTGATCTTGTGTGAAGATAATGTTCTATACACTGATCTTTACAGGAAGCCTACTGATCGTAACAGTTTGTTGAGGGCTGATAGTTGTCACCCACTTCCCTTTAAAAAATAGTTTGCCCTACAGCCAATTCTGTCAAATCAAAAGAATTTGCAGAAAACAATCAGCTTTCGACAGAAATATGGCTGAGACGCAAAGAAAGTTCAAGGAGAGGGGCTACAAGAATGATCAGATTAATATTGCCATTGAGAAAATTCAAAACAAAACGAGACATGACCTTTTTCAAGGTCAGTCTCGCAAAAAGACGCATTCTTGCGTTCTAACTACCCACTATTCAAAGTGCTCTGAACATATTAAAGGAATTGTTCACAAACATTGGAATATCCTAAAATCCGATGTTAGTCTCGGTAATGTGTTTTCGGACCTTCCCTTGGTCGTATTCCTGCGGGGCAGAAATCTCAGAGACCAATTGGTAAACTCTGATTACCACCCCAGGAGAACAACGTCTATTTGCGCCCCTACTGGATGGAAATTACAAATGTAATGGCTGTGCTCAATGCAATGGCACTTATAAATGTAGATCCTTCAAACACCCACAAACAGGGAAATCAATCCCAATAAAAGGTGTTATTACATGCTCCACTAAGGCAGTTATTTATCTTATAACTTGTCCTTGTGGTAAAAATGATGTAAGTAAAACAAAGCAGGAATTAAAAGTACGTATCTCAGAGCATCGTAGCACCATTAGGTGTAAAAACTTTACTTATCCAGTTGCGGCCCACTTCTTGGAGGCAGGCCACTCGATTTAGTCTCTGCGTTATAGTTGCATCGAACATGTCATCCTCCCTAGGAGAGGGGGTGACCTGATAAATTATTGTTAAAACGAGAGGCTGCCTGGATCTTTAATTTAAAGACCCTTGCACCCTTCGGTCTCAACGTAGACTTTGATCTGAAGCCATTCTTGTGATTATTGTGACTTTGCCATTGTAATTGTTTGTAAGCTTGTGTAGTCAAATTAATCTATGATCGTATGCTATCCATTTGTTGTTTGTATGCTGTTCTTTGTATAACATTTTAATATTTGATTATTAACCAATGATATTAGGCCACTCTTGGCCATGATTACAGACACCTGTGTCTTTTGACACTATATAAACGAGTCATCCCGCAGTGTTTGTGAGTATACCCTGATGAAGACAGCTTGGCTGTCGAAACATTGGTAATTACATTTTTGCATCTGAGCTCCTAGAGTGTGCGGCTCTCTTTTATTTTCAAGTTTTCTACTCCGCTAGCCAGCACCTCGTCTTAATAGGTGTGCGTTTCTTTTTCTTCTAGAAGGTTCCGGACTGCGACCCGTCGTAGGAGGTTCCGGTCTGCGGCCCGTCGTAGGAGGTTCCGGTCTGCGGCCCGTCGTCGTAGGAGGTTCCGGTCTGCGGCCCGTCGTCGTAGGAGGTTCCGGTCTGCGGCCCGTCGTAGGAGGTTCCGGTCTGTAGACTGTCTCTCGACGCTCTGGACTGGGTACTGTTGCCGGACGCTCTGGACTGGGTACTGTCACCGGACGCTCTGGACTGGTGCGTCTGCACTGTAGGCCTGGTGCCAGCACTGGTGGTACCAGGCTGGGGACAAGCACCTCAGGGCAGGTGCGAGGAGCAGGAACAGGGAGTACTGGACCCTGGAGACGCACTGGAGGCCTGGTGCGTGGTACCAGCACTGGTGGTACCGGGTTGAGGACACGCACCTCAGGGCGAGTGTGGGGAGGAGGAACAGGGCGTACAGGGCTCTGGAGACGCACAGGAAGCCTGGTGCGTGGTGTTGACACTGGTGGTACTGGGCTGGGGACACGCACCTCAGGGCGAGTGCGGGGAGCAGGCACAGGACGTACTGGGCTGTGGAGGCGAACTGGAGGTCTGGAGTGTAAAGCTGACACAACCCGTCCTGGTTGATTGTTTATACTTGCCCTGCAAATGCAGGGTGCAGGCACAGGACGCACAGGGCTGTGCAGACTCACAGTACGCAGAGCTGGCGCGGGATATCCTGGTCCATGGAGGTATACTGGAGACCAGGAACGCTGAGCCGGCACCCTCCTTCCTGGCTGGAAGCCCGGAAAATGCGAGGAGCTGGAATAGAGCACACCCACTCATCCTTCTCCCAGGTCCATTCTTCCACAAAGTGCTGTTCCTCCCTTTCACGCTGCTTGGTCCTTGTTTGGTGGGTTATTCTGTCACGTTCGTTGAATGGAGGAGAACAAGGCACAGTGTGATGTGAATACATTCTTCTATTTATTAATACCTTCTTAAGGATGTAGCAGAATACAGTTCCCTGGCAGGAACACCACTCAGCGGAGTTCAGAGCGCCACCTATAGTTTTTGATAAAACTGTCATTAAACTTTCATTAAAATACACATTCAAGGTAGTGAATTAAAGCTACACTCGTTGTGAATCTATCCACCAAGTCAGATTTGTAAAATGCTTTTCGGCGAAAGCATGAGAAGCTATTATCTGATAGCATGTAACACCCCAAAAGACCCGCAGGGAGGTAAACAAAATAATTAGCATAGTCGTCGCTACACAAACCGCACAAATAAAATATAAAACATTCATTACCTTTGACCATCTTCTTTGTTGGCACTCCTAGATGTCCCATAATCACTATTGGGTCTTTTTTTCGATTAAATTGGTCCATATATAGCCTAGATATCGATCTATGAATACTGTGTGAACAACGGAAAAAAATAGCGTTTTCTAACGTAATATCATTTTTTTTTTATTAAAAAAGTTGACGATAAACTTTCACAAAACACTTCGAAATACTTTTGTAATGCAACTTTAGGTATTAGTACACGTTAATAAGCGATAAAATTGATCACGAGGCGAAGTATATTCTTTAGCTGTCCGTCTGGAAATAATGTCCGGAGAAATCTCTACCAAAACATCCGGTCGGAGACCGGAGGAAATCGGCTCCCTAGTTTCGGTTTGACCAAGAAACAAAGCCGAAGCAAATGACAAGATTCTAGACATCGTGTGGAAGCTGTAGGTACTGCAACCTCGACCTCGTTTAATCCGGTTCACCTTGAACAATTCCTGGAAGTAGCGCATGGATATTTTTTTCAATTTTCAGTGATCAGATTTTCCAGCACTTTTCGATGAAACGCACGTTCTGTTATAGTCACAGCCATGATTTAACCAGTTTTAGAAACGTCTGGGTGTTTTCTATCCACACATACTAATCATATGCATATACTATATTCCTGGCATGAGTAGCAGGGCGCTGAAATGTTGCGTGATTTTTAACAAAAAGCTGCGAAAATTCGCAACAGCCTTAACAGGTTTTAATTTAACAAAGAAACACTAAACAAACTATACAAAACAACAAATTGAACGTGACGCTATACTGTATATAAACAAGTGCAGACACAGGCAACTAACCATAGACATACAAAACCCCTAGACAGGCGCAAAAAAATATACATCACCCATGTCACACCCTGACCTAACCAAAATAATAAAGATAACAAAGAATACTAAGGTCAGGGCGTGACACTATGGTCTGATGAAACAAAAATAGAACTGTTTGGCCGTAATGACCACTGGTATGTTTGGAGGAAAAAGGGGGATGCTTGCAATCCGAGAACACCATCCCAACCGTGAAGCATGGGGGTAGCAGCATCATGTTGTAGGGGTGCTTTGCTGCAGGAGGGACTGGTGCACTTCAGAAAATAGGTGGCATCATGTTGGGGGAAAATTAAGTGGATATATTGAAGCAACATCTCAAGACATCAGTCAGGAAGCTTAAGCTTGGTCGCAAAAGGGTCTTCCAAATAGACAATGACCCCAAACATACATCCAAAGTTGTGTCAACATGGCTTAAGGACAACAACATAAAGGTTTTGGAGTGGCTATCACAAATCCCTGACCTCAATCCTATAGCACATTTGTGGGCAGAACTGAAAAAGCCTACAAGGAGGCCTACAAACCTGACTCAGTTTCCCAAGCTTTGTCAGGAGGAATGGGCCAAAATTCAAAAAGCTTGTGGAAGGCTGCCCGAACATTTGACCGAAGTTAACAATTTATAGGCAATACTACCAAATACTAATTGAGTGTAAGTAAACTTCTGACCCACTGGGAATGTGATGAAAGAATTAAAAGCTGAAATAAATAATACTCTCTACTATTATTCTGACATTTCACATTCTTAAATAAAGTGGTGATCCTAACTGACCTAAGACAGGGAGTTTTTACTAGGATTAAATGTCAGGAATTGTCAGGAACTTTAAATGCATTTGACTAACGTGTATGTAAACTTCCAACTTCAACTGTAGCTAGCAAGCGAAACAATGAACCATGATCCCTCATGATATTACTACCCTGAAAGAATCTGCCTGTCTCTAACCAAACAGGTTCAATGTTAGCTAGCTAGCATTAGGCTAGAACTAGCCAAGTAAATGACTCTGAGGAACAAACAATAAGATCATACATGTAACGTTAGCTAGTGAGCCAGCCAGCTAACATTAGCTAGCTAGCTAACAGTAGACTTTAACTTGAAATGAAGAAGACTGTCAAAATTTTATATGTGTATTATCTGAAAATGTAGCTAGGTAGACTATCTTACATACATCATGGTTGGACGCTTTCTGTCATGGATGCCATGGTTGCCCTTAGTTTGAAGATGTAATTTTTCTGTCTCGTTAGCTAATCGACTCTAATTCCACAGATTTCAAAACTTGGTCATCCAGAAAGTGTAGAGCAACACATGCAGTTCTACTAAGCAATAGATGTATATATTTTTTTAGACGAGTTAGACAGGATTACCTACACATACTAACCAGCTCAAACGGACAGAAGAGTGCTATATGGCAGACCAATCTGAACTCATCTCTCGCCATGTCCAGCCCACTCATTATCTCAGCCAATCATGGCTAGTGGGAAGGTCGCTGTGGCTAAACCAACTAGACTCGTAATTTAACAATTGTATTTGTATTTTCAGATGACATACAAGTTTGTTATTAGGGAACATGAACGTTCATATGTTCCAGAAGGCATTTCTGCCATAAAATATTACATTTAAATGGCTAACGTGTGAAGGAGTGAACTGCAACATTCCAATTCCTGAAATTGGTCACATATATCCTAACACTTCATTTGGAAGATCATGAGCTGCATTATTGAGATGAGTATACCGTCTTACCTTATCCTCTCTAGGCTAGATGGGACACTACCGTCCCACCTGACCAACATCCAGTGAAAGTGCAGGGCTCCAAATTCAACATTCTTGAAAATACACATGCAATATGTCAAATTAAAGTTTGACATCTTGTTAATCCAGCCACGGTGTCAGATTTCAAAAAGGCTTTACAGCGAAAGCAAACCATGTGATTATCTGAGCACCCCATCAAACAAACAAACACAGACAATCATATTTCATCACGCCAGGCACAACACAAAACTCAGAAATAACGATTTAATTAATGCCTTAACTTTGAAGAGCTTCTTCTGTTGGCACTCCAATATGTCTCCAAATGGTCCTTTTGTTCGATTAATTCCGTCATTATGTCTCCAAAATGTGCATTTATTTGGTGCGTTTGATCCAGAAAATCTTGCAACATGACAAATATCTAATAAGGTAGCTTGTAAACTTGTTTCAAACATTTCAAACAACTTTCCTAATACAACTTTAGGTATTTTTGAAAAGAGAGTGACCTTAACAACAAAAAAATGCTGGATGGTTTGTCCTCGGGGTTTTGCCTAACAAATAGGTTCTGTTATACTCACAGACATATTTCACAGTTTTAGAAACTTCAAGGTGTTTTCTATCCAAATCTACTAATACTATCCATATCCTAGCTTCTGGGCCTGAGTAACAGGCAGTTTACTTTTGGCACACTTTTCATCCGGACGTGAAAATACCGCACCCTAGCCTAGAGAGGTTATTATTACCAAAAACAACTCATGGAAGGTTGGTACAAGATCATTTTCCAAAAGTAAAACGCATTCAAACAATTAACAGCTGAAGGTAGACAAATTATTGTGCTTTGCTTCATCTATTTATCCTCTCGCTATTTATCTCCTATCAAGATAGTGTGCCAGATTGTAATTGTCAACCTGTTTTCTTGAATGAATTAGCATGCAAGTAGCTTCAACTTAACTGACAACCTGCAGCACAATTAGGATCTGAAGTATTGACAATAGATGCCAGTTAACAAAAATAAAATTATCTTCAGTTGCAGTTTCAATGCTGTGCAAAACATTAGTCAGAAAGCATTTTCAATGCAAAAGTATTAATCCCCTTTGTGTTTTTCCTATTTTGTTGAATTACAACCTGTAATTTAAATGGATTTTTATTTGGATTTCCTGTAATGTAAAAAGGGAAAAGTGGTGCATGCATATGTATTCATCCCCTTTGCTATGATGCCCCTAAATAAGATCTGGTGCAACCAATTACCTTCAGAGGTCCCAATATTAGTGAAATAAAGTCCACCTGAGTCTGCAACACCAAAAAGCAAAGGACACCACCAAGCAAACGGCACCATGAAGACCAATGAGAGCTCCAAACAAGTCAGGGACAAAGTTGTGGACAAGTACAGATCGGGGTTGGGTTATAAAAAAAAATCTAAAACTTTGAACAGCCCACTGAGCACCATTTAATCCATTATTAAAAAATGGAGAGAATATGGCACCACAACAAACCTGCCAAAAGAAGGCTGCCCACAAAACGCACGGACGAGACAATTAATTTAATTTACAATTAAATCAATTCAAAATCCTACAATGTGATTTTCTGGATTTTTTTCTTCTCATTTTGTCTGTCATAGTTGAAGTGCACCTATGATGAAAATTACAGGCCTCTCATCTTTTTAAGTGGGAGAACTTGCACAATTGGTGGCTGACTAAATACTTTTTTGCCCCACTGTACATATACTGTAAAATATTATGTATATTTATTAAGAGTATATATGGGGGATTGGAAATAATGCAGGCTATTGATGGAAGCCACAATCTATTCACAATATTAAGGCTGGTGCAGTATTTCTCAACCTCAGAAATGTGCAATGTGAAGTCAGAGCTATTGGGCAGGCCTGTCTTACTGTCTATGCTATTGGATAGAGAGCAATCACCCGAAGCTGTTCACCCCATGTTAGTGGGCAAATGGACATTGTCAAATCAAAACCGAACAATATCATTGTGAAGCACGGATTTTCCAAACTCCATTTTAAACAAGACTGTATTTAAATTATCCTATTTACACTTTGTCAATTTTGACACTAGAATAACTGTTTCAGATTTGAATCGATGCCACTTAGTCTCAAAGAAGAGTGAAAATGGCCTAATTAATTTCAAGTGTAAAATGGTGTCAATAGTATATCAAATCAGACTTTATTGGTCACATGCATATGGTTAGCAGATGTTAATGCGAGTGTAGCGAATGCATGTGCTTCTAGTTCCGACAGCGCAGTAATATCTAACAAGTAATCTAACAAATTCACAAAAAATATCTTATACAAATGTAAAGGGACGAATAAGAATATGTACATATAAATATATGGAAGAGCGATAGCCATGTGGCATAGGCAAGATGCAGTAGATGGTATAGAAAACAGTATATACATATGAGATGAGTAATGTAGGATGTGTAGACGTGATTAACATGGCGTTACTTAATGTGACTAGTGATACCTTTATTAAATCAAGTTATTACATGTATTAAAGTGGCTAGAGATTTGAGTCTGTATGTTGGCAGCAGCCACTATATGTTAGTGATGGCTCTTGAACAGTCTGATGGCCTTGAGATTGTCGTGGAAATTTCCTCTATTTACCAAATCATGAGAGCAAACCACACACAAGTCAGAGTTAGTTATCACAAAAGTCCATCTTTAATTATATGAGCTCTATCACAACCCTGTAACTCTCAGATCAATTCAGTGTCTATCAATGAATTCTCTGAGAGTCCCTTACACATTGCAACTGAGATCCTTTATTGCAGAGACACACATATCCAGACAGCATAGGCATAATTTATCGTTCATCTTTGTCTCCTAAACTATGTTATTTCCTCAAACTGAGAACCATAGGAGCACCCTCACCTCCTCCCTGTAGGCTGTCTTGTCGTTGTTGGTAATCAAGCCTACCATTGTAGTGTTGTCTGCAAACTTGATGATTGAGTTGGAGGCGTGCATGGCCATGCAGTCATGGGTGAACAGGGAGTCCAGCAGAGGGCTGAGAACGCACCCTTGTGGAGCCCCAGTGTTGAGGATCAGTGGAGTGGAGATGTTGTTTCCTACCCTCACCACCTGGGGCGGCGCGTCAGAAAGTCCAGTAGCCAGTTGCACAGGGCGGGGTCGAGACCCAGGGTCATGAGCTTAGTGATGAGTTTGGAGGGTACTATGGTGTTAAATGCTGAGCTGTAGTCAATGAACAGCATTCTTACATAGGTATTCTTCTTGTCCAGATGGGTTAGGGCAGTGTGATAGCGATTGCATCGTCTGTGGACTTATATTGGAGTGGGTCTAGGGTATCAGGTAGGGTGGAGGTGAAATGATCCTGACTAGTCTCTCAAAGCACTTCATGATGACAGAAGTGAGTGGTATGGGGCGATAGTCATTCAGTTACCTTAGCTTTCTTGGGAACAGGAAAAATGGTGGCCATCTTGAAGCATGTGGGCACTGGGAAATAGATTTATTGAATATGTCCTTAAACACACCAGCCAGCTGGTCTGTGCATGCTCTAAAGACGCAGCTAGGGATGACGTCTGGCCTGGCAGCCTTGCGAGGGTTAACACGTTTAAATGTTTTACTCACGTTGGCCACGGTGAAGGATAGTCCACAGGCTTTGGTAGCGGGCCCTTACCAAAGCCTGTGGGCTCTCAAGACGTCAATGTCCACAACGGGGCTGGTTTTCTTTTTGTAATCCATGATTGACTGTAGACCCTGCCCACACGTCTCGTGTTTGAGTCATTGAATTGCGACTCTACTTTGTCTCTATACTGATGCTTTGCTTGTTTGATTGCCTTGCGGATAGAATAGCTACAGTGTTTGTAGTCGGTCATGTTTCCAGTCGCCTTCCATGATTAAAAGCAGTGGTCGTGCTTTCAGTTTTGCGCCTGTGCTACAATCAATCCACGGTTTCTGGTTAAGGAAGGTTTTAATAGTCACAGTGGGTACAACATCACTGATGCACTTGCTAATAAACTCTCTCACATAGTCAGCGCATATGTCAATGTTGATATCTGAGGCTACTCGGAACATATCCCAGTCCACGTGATCGAAGCAATCTTGAAGCGTGAAATCAGATTGGTCAGACCAGTATTGGATAGACCTGAGCACGAGTGTTTCCTGTTTTAGTTTCTGTCTATAGGCTGGGAGCAACAAAATTGAGTCATGCTGAAGTTAGGGCGGGGAGGGCTTTGTGTGAATCTTGGAAGTTAGAGTAGCAATGGTCCAGAATGCTACCGGCTCATTTCGCATTCGATATGCTGACAGAATTCAGGAAGCCTTGTTCTCAGATTAGCTTTGTTAAAACACCAGCTACAATAAATGCAGCCTCAGGATATGGCTTCCAGTTCACATAGAGTCCAGTGAAGTTCTTTCAGGGCCGTCGAGGTATCTGCTTGGGGGGAATATACATTGCGGTGACTATAATCGAAGAGAATCCTCTTGGTAGATAACGCGGTTGGCATTTGATTGTAAGGAATTATAGGTCAGGTGAACAAAAGGACTGAAGTTCCTGTATGTTGTTGTGGATACACCATGAGTCGTTAATCATAAGGCATACACCCCCCCCCCCCCGCCCCCCCGCCCTTCTTCTTACCAGAAAGATGTTTGTCAGCGCAATTCAGTACGAAACTGGGTGGCTGTACCAAATCATATCCATGAGCCATATTTCTATGAAACAGAGAATGTTACGATCTCTGATGTCTCTCTGGAAGGCAACTCGTGTGTGCCGTGTGTGATTTCATGAAAGTTATACATTTGCTGTCCCCTCAATTTGGACATTTTCACTTAGGGGTGTACTCACTTTTGTTGCCAGCGGTTTAGACATTAATGGCTGTGTGTGGAGTTATTTTGAGGCGCCAGCAAATGTACACTGTTATACAAGCTGTACACTCACTACTTTACATTGTAGCAAAGTGTCATTTCTTCAGTGTTGTCACATGAAAAGATATACTCAAATATTTACAAACATGTGAGGGGTGTACTCACTTTTGTGATATACTGTATTTATAGTAATTTAATTTGAATTTGGCGCTCTGCAATTTCACCGGATGTTGTTTTCAGATGGGGGGGGGGTGCACTTTTGTGTTTCCCATGTACAGGTGTTTCACTGGTTTTGTTTTTTCAGAATGCTGACATGCTTGACCCTTTCTTTGTCATAAGGCCAATTTTTCTATTTGCCTGGTCTGTCATGGTATGTGCTTATGTGTGTGTGATAATAGTTCTGTAACTTATTGGCACATGGAAGTCTGATGGTTGTCTCACCTACCAACGGGGTGAGCACTGCAGAAACGTTATGTTACAGCTTGTGTATTGTAAGACTCTCTTTTCTGTTATGACAACCGTTTAAATGGTTCTCTTTGCACCTGCCAAGGTAGTCAGTTTTTGAATTAAAACAAATATGACATCTCCATTGCCAGCTGTGCTGAAAAGCGTAACTGCTTATGCCTCCTCTGAATCATTGCCATTACCTAAAATATTTTTGCAGCAGTTTTGCCAGTCACATCAGTAAAACGAGTCAAATAATATTTTTGGCGTTGGTTCTCCTCAAGAAATGTACTGTTCACAGTTTTGTGAGCATTTGACAAGTTTGTCTGGTAAGAGTTGCCGGGCAAATCCTGTCATTGGCAGAGACTAACAAAAAAATAAGGGAATTATGATAACACTGGGAATCCAAAGGAACTCCATATTGACAATGGCCAAAGGGGCCTCAAAGTCATTGTGTAAGGAAAACGTATTGGTCTGTGTCTGTTTGACTGGGCCCATGTTTTCACAGCCTTAACAAGTGATGAGAATTTGACAGCCATCCAAAACTAATTTCTCATTTCACGTTCCTCCATTTCTCTACCTCCCACACCCCCCATTCTCCACTCACTCACACACATGTTCTTTTTGAATAAATCCACACCAAACAATTTTCCACATGGCTGCACCGTGGTTAGTGGTGTATGGACTACCAGATCAGAGATAGGGCTCAGCTCCCCTCACTAGCTTGAATGACAGGCCCAGATTAGCATGCTTTATTTGCCCCGGGTAAACAACACTATAAATAAGCAGGGCTGTTCAATCAATCAGCCATCACGGCGCTCCAACCTGTTCTAATAAAGACTAGGAAGTGAAAGCACACACGACTATCTGTAACACTCCAACACACACACACACACACACACACACACACACACACACACACACACATATATATACACTTTCCCATCCCATGTCAATGTCACTGTTCCATTATTCACTTCTAATGGGTTCCGCCACAAATATGAACCAGCGGTGCAGGGGAATGATGCATTGTCAGATATTGTTAGTGTGTTGGTATGTTGCCCCTCCATGTAACCTTTCCTTCACCCTTATTTCTTGGAGTGTATTATTTACCTCAGCAGTGTAGTAGCCTATACTGTATACAGTGACTACAAATGTTTTAGAGTAAACTCTGTCATTAGGGAGAGGTTGAAATTTGCACAATGGTTACACTGACGAAAATGGAGTAGGGTCATGCTTTTTCAATTTCAGTCAGGTGGAGGGTTTAGTATTTTACACATTTAGTCCAGGGGAGTGTCATGTAATTTGTAATGAATTAAATGTAATATTGCTCAGAGTTTGAGAATTAGCTGGTTATTATAGCATCATGTGTGCCCGATGATGCCCCTTCATCCCTCATCCCTGATTCTCTGTTTGGTGCTCAAGTGTGCCTAGTGTGGTCTCAATAAAATTATCCATAGCCTATACCAGCCTTTCTCAAACCCTGATCTGTCGACCGGCACCGGTACGTGGAGGAATGCTTGCCGGTCTGCAGCATATTTGTCTTGAATTTGATTGTATTTTTTTTTGTGGTCTGCAGCATATTTTACTGGAATAAATACTTGCTGTATGCCTACTTGTGCAATGGGCTGAACTATACATGAAGTAGTAAACACATTCTGTTGCCATGACAATGTATAGCTACCACCACACACACACACTCTCTCTCCCTGAATTTCTTTCAAATCAAACAGCTGCCTGCCAAAACCTGTCTGTGACATGTCAGACTTGCCTCAGCAATGATGCTATGAAGCCATCGAAAATGCGCAGACATTCAGAAACAAAGCTTTCACATTTCAAGGATAAACCAGATGCTTTTTTTTAAAGAGATGACCAACCAAACAAAAACACTACACTATAATTTCACAGACAATGAGAGTTTACTGAAGGCTTCATACTTATTCTCAAAAGATTTCCAAGTGCATGTGAGCCATTGTACTCATGCATAAAAAAAAGTAACAATGAAAGAAAAGATATTTGAATTTTTTTAAGTTAGTGTGGGAGAGGAGGAAAAATGGTTAGCAATCAATAATGACAAACCTAGCATTGACAACCTACAGTCCTTTGGAAAGGATTCATACCACTGGACTTTTTCCATATTTTGTTACGTTACAGCCTAATTCTAACATTTATTGAAAACATTTTTTTTTTACCCTCATCAATCTACACACAATACCCCTTAAAAACAGGTTTAGAAATTGTTGCAAATTTATCCCTGCCAAAGGTGCTTCAACAAAATGAAGGGTCTGAATACAAATCTCTGGAAGACAAACATGTTTCCCTCAAGAATTTCCCTGTATTTAGCTTGGTGGTGCCGCTTGCTTGGTGGTCTTGCAGACTCTGGGGCCTTTCAGAACATGTGTACATATACTGAGATCATGTGACAGATCATGTGACACTTAAATAAAGTCCACCTGTGTGCAATCTAACTTATGTGACTTCTGAAGGTAATTGGTTGCACCAGATCTTATTTAGGGGCTTCGTAGCAAAGGTGGTGAATACATATGCACGTGCCACTTTCCATTTTTTTGAATTTTTTTGAATTTTTTTAAACAAGTAGCTATTTTAATTTCACTTCAGCAATTTGGATTGTTTTGTGTATGACCATTACATAAAATCTAATTGTAATGTAACATAATAGGGAAAACGCCAAGGGGATGAATACTTTTGCAAGGCACTGTAAACCCTTTTGTGCTACCTAACGAATTAATGTGCTGTGGCACTCCAGGAGTCAAATCCATTTTGTATATATGTGTGTGTGGATTAGGCCTACTGATGCCCTGTCCAGCTTGAGCGGGCGAACATGAAGATGAGAAGGAGGACCGGAGGTTGGCTTTCTATAATTGATTTGAATAAAAATAAATGTTTCCTTGCCTATAATGAAGCTATTTATTAGAGTTATTGACATTGCAATAAGCCATATTCAAGTAATTTTCCATACATTACCATGAAGCGGCAGCTGCGGAGATGGGCAGAGCATTGGTGCTGAAAATAGGCTGATTAGCCTTAATTCATTTAAACCGTATCCATTCAATTTGACTATAGGCTACTAACTATTCCAGAAAGAGGTAGGCCTACCTGTTTGACAGACTAAATGATAGTCTTACAATCCATTTTTTTGTCAGCCTATTCCTTTAGTCACCATGCACCCCTTAAATATCTCAGTGTCAGTGAAGAACTTGTTAAGTTAAAACCAGAGTTCGAATTGAGGGGGTATCTGTGGGTATTGTGGCTTTGGGTAAAGAAAATGGCTAAAAGCACAGGCCTACCCGTTGTTAAAAAAAAAAGTTTCATATTGACTTGATTATATAAAGTTATCTATAGCAACGCTTTAGTCCGCAAAGGTTTATGCTAGAAACAAGCGTAAAATGTCGGGTAAAGACATGACTCTGATGCATATGGGATATATTTGGTTTGTCTCTATAACATGACTTTTAGAAGCTGTGCTACAACCGAAGAAGAGACAAAAAATGCACTTTACTTGGGAAGTAATGATTCTGTCACTATCAATTTACATTTGATATTTCAACAGGCTATTAAAGAACATATTAACCCTAAAATCAGTAAGGAGCCTAGCAAGTAACAAAAAAAGAATTATTGAGTCTACATTATTATTATTTCAAAGTTTTAGCCTGCCACACCAAAAGGCATGTGGGAGACTCCCCAAACTTATGGAAGAAGTTACACTGGTCAGATGAGACAAAAATGTAGCTGATGCCTATCAAGGAAAACGCTGTGTCTGGCGCAAACCCAACACCTCTCATCACCAAGAGAGCACCATGGTCGTGGCAGCATCATGCTGTGGGGGAGTTTTTCAGCAGCAGGGACTGTTTTTTGGTCTTATTTCTTGTTTGTTTCACCCAAAAAAATATCTAGCATCTTCAAAGTGGTAGGGATGTTGTGTAAATCAAATGATACAAACCCCCCAAAAATCTATTTTATTTCCAGGTTGTGAGGCAACAAAATAGGAAAAATGCCAAAGGGGATGAACACTTTCGCAAGACACTAATCCTGTTTAACCTAATTTCTACCCGCATGTCAAAACTTCTTCAGGATTGGTAGGTCCCCTGTGGGACGGTTGAGCTAACGTAGGCTAATGTGATTTGCATGAGGTTATAAGTAACAAGGTCATTTCCCATGACATAAGCATACATTTGAAGTCGGAATTTTACATACACCTTAGCCAAATACATTTAAACTCAGTTTTTTCACAATTCCTGACATTTAATCCTTGTAAAAATCCCTGTTTTAGGGATAAATTGTTTAACTTGGGTCGAATGTTTTGGGTAGCCTTCCATAAGCTTCTACTCTAGGCGAGCAGGGGACACAGCAATCAGATAAGCTAGCAGGCCCGGGCCAGTAGATGGTTCTTTAGCGACATTGTAAAAGAATAGCCTGTAGAGACAACATCGGGCGATCACGTCGGCAGTCCAGTCATGATGGATCAGCGGGACTCCGTGTCGAGAATAAAAGGGTCCAGGCCAATTGGCAAAGGAGGTATTGTACACCTAGAATTAGTTGGTATATGGGCCTAGCTCGAGGCTAGCTGGTGCTTGCTTCGGGACAGAGGCGTTAGCTAACAGTAGCCACTCGTTTGCAGCTAGCTAGCTGCGATGATCCGGTGTAATGATCCAGAGCGGCATGAATCCGGTGATGCGGTAGAGAGAAGCATTCCGATTTGTTCTGGGTTGATGTCGCGCTGTGCAGACTGGCAGGTGTTGTTCGAGCTAAGGCTGGCTGGTGACTGAAAAAATGTGAAGACCACTAGCTGTGGCTAACAAAGACTAGTAGCTAGTTACTGGCTCCTGATGGAAGTTCCAGTTATAAGGAAAAAAATTGCAGATCCGTACCTCGTTGGGTGAGAAGGGTTGCAGGAAAGTATATTTATTTAATAGATAGAAAGTGAGATTAAGATATATACGAAAAAGACTGGCTATTTGCATGGGATAAGTCATGGGATAAACACACACAACCTACTGTTACGCCATCTTGGCCTGGGCTATTTGACAACTCCATTGCGTAACGGCTATTTGACCAAGAAGGAGAGTGATGGAGTGCTGCATCAAATGACATGGACTCCACAATCATCCAACCTCAACCCAATTGAGATGGTTTGGGATGAGTTGGACCGCAGAGTGAAAGAAAAGCAGCTAACAAGTGCTCAGCATATGTGGTAACACCTTCAAGGCTGTTGGAAAAGCATTCCAGGTGAAGCTGGTTGAGAGAAGGCCAAGAGTGTGCAAAGCTAACAAGGCCAAGGGTGGCTACTTTGAAGAATATCAAATATATTGATTTGTTTAAGACTTTTTGGGTTACAACATGATTCCATATGTGTTATTTCATAGTTTTGATGTCTTCACTATTATTCTACAATGTAGAAAATAGTAAAAATAAAGAACAACCCTGGAATGAGTAGGTGTGTCCAAACGTTTGACTGGTAATATCAGTAAATTTGTCAGAAGACTTTTGGTCCACTAAAATAGGAGGGCTAAGTACAAAAAGTGCTGGAATTACTAAACGGTTCACCCGATATGGATGAAAGCTGACAGTCTGCTCGTTAACGTCAATTTAACTTTTTAGGGATAGGGGGCAGCATTTTCACTTTGGATGAATTGCATGCCCATAGTGAACTCCCTCCCACTCTGTCCCAGATGCCAATATATGCATATTATTATTACTATTGGATAGAAAACACTCTGAAGTTTCTAAAACGGTATGAATTAGGTATGTGAGTATAACAGAACTCTTATGGCAGGCAAACTTCCAAACAGGAAGTGGAAATTCTGGGTCTGGTTGATTTTCAACTCATCGCCTATTCATATCCCATTAAGATATGGATCTGTTCGCACTTCCTACGCCTTCCACTAGATGTCAACAGTCAGTAGAACGTGGAATGAATCCTCTAGTGTGATGTGGGGCCGGATGGCAGCTATTTGAGTCAGTGGTCTGGCAGAATGCCAGTTCCTGGTCAGGCGCATTTCTCATGATATCCCCATGTGTTCCATTACTCTGTAGACAAAAACAAACGCTCCGGTTGGAACGTTATTGGATATATATGATAACAACACCCTGAAGATTGATTCTCTACTTAATTTAACCAGTTTATTCGACCTGGAATATAACTTTTTTAAGTTTTCGTCCGAGTTCGCCTGGACTCGCGCCAGCGTTTGGACATGTGAACTAAATGTGCTAGCAAAAGTAGCTAATTGGAAACTAGTAATGGACATTATCGAACAAAACAACGATTTATTGCGGAACTAGGATTCCTGGCACTGCATTCTGATGAAAGATCATCAAAGGTAAGGGAATATCTATGATGTAATTTCGTATTTCTGTTGACTCCAACATGGCGGAGAAATGTTGTGTACCTCTGAGTGCCGTCTCATATTATTGCATGGTATGCTTTTTACGTAAAGTTTTTAAAAAATCTGACACAGCGGTTGCATTAAGACACACGTGAATCTTTAATCATATGTAAAACATGCATCTTTCATCAAAGTTTATGATGAGTATTTCTCTTATATGACGTGGCTCTCTGTAATTACTCCGGATATTTTGGAGGCATTTCTGAACATGGCGCCAATGTAAACCAAGATTTGTGGATATAAATATACACATTATCGAACAAAACATAAATGTATTGTGTAACATGGTGTCCTATGAGTGTCATCTGATGAAGATTATCAAAGGTTAGTGATTTTCTCTTATTCTGCTTTTGTGACTATCTTTGGCAGGGAAAAATGGCTGTGTGTTTTTTTGGATTTGGTGGTGATCTAACATAAATATATGTAGTGTTTTTGCTGTAAAACATTTAAAAAATCTGACAGTAGATTAACAAGATGTTTATCTTTCATTTGCTGTATTGGACTTGTGTTAAATATCCCGCACTGCCTTTTCAGTGGAATGTTGGGGGGAGGTTCCGCTAGCGGAACGTGTGTCCTAGACAGGACTACCTTAAGCCGTACACTCCACAGAGCTGGGCTTTACGCAAGAGTGGCCAGAAAAAAGCCATTGCTTAAAGAAAAAAATAAGCAAATACGTTTTGTTTTTCGCCAAAAGGCCTGTGGGATATTCCCCAAACTAATGGAAGAAGATACTTAAATTGAGCTTTTTGGCAATCAAGGAAAACGCTATATCTAGCACACCTCTCATCATCACCCCGAGAACAGCATCCCCACAGTGAAGCATGGTGGCGGCAGCATCATGCTGTGGGGATGTTTTTCATTGGCAGGGACTGGGAAACTGGTCAGAGTTGAAGGTATGATGGATGGCGCTAAATACAGGGAAATTCAGTCTTCCAGGGACGGAGGTTCACCTTCCAGCAGGATAATGACCCTAAGCATACTGCTAAAGCAACACTCATGTGGTTTAAGGGGAAACATTGAAATGTCTTGGGATGGCCTAGTCAACGCCCAGACCTCAATCCAATTGAGAATACATGGTATGACTTAAAGATTGCTGTCCACCAGCTGAACCCATCCATCTTGAAGGAGCTGGAGCAGTTTTTCCTTGAAGAATGGGCACAAATCCCATTGGATAGA